>NC_090930.1:532687680-532990711 GCF_040938575.1 Ambystoma mexicanum
TAATGGTGCCCTGTGGAGGCACGGACCCTGGGCCGTCACCCAGCCCACCCTGCCCTAAGGCCGGCCCCGGTGAAAGGCACATCCCACGGCATAACTGGTGTTGGAGCCTGAGATATGTTTGTGCTGGACCCACATATGCTAAGCTAATGGTGAACGGGTGCTAGACTTCACATCACTTCTGCTGGAACACAGCCTTTAGGAAATGCTTAGGTTGCCATTGTGAAGGGGGTAACTTGTGCATTTCAGAGGATGAAGAATGTGAGATGTGATGCCCAATTCTCTGTGAATTGGCCCCAATTTCTTTCAGATATATGCGTGAAACTTGAGCAAATCCTATCAAATCTCACAGAAATTATTTCATACAGTGAAATTTCTGTCCCTGTTTTCTCTAATCCTGTATCTTCGAGCCCACTGTCCCTTAAGTAATTTGCTGCCTAAATAAATGCCTAATTACTATCGTTGTCGAGTTCTTTCTCAGTGGTCCTCCACAGAATGACAAAAGGCTGCAACTGCTCTCCCCGCCTGCCTCAAACTTTTCAATAAACCTCTAGAAAAGTAGTGGGTTTAAAAGGGCTTGACAAAAAACCTTTCACCTGAAATGTGAAAGGAGAATAATCCAATAATCCACTTGAGCCAAGCCCCAGCACCCCCTAGTAACCATTATTTGAAGTTCACCTCAAGTTCAGAGCCCCATCAGTAAGGCTTGTGGGTATGCAAATTAACCTTGTGTTCCAGAAAATGGCCTTTGTCTTAGAGGGCAGTGCTACTTTATACGGATGTATCTCTTTACTTCTTCATCATTCACTTTGCCATGCTTTCACCTCTTCACATTTACCTTTACTTTGTCTGTCTTTCACTTCTGCTAACGTTCATTTTCTCATTACCGGGGGAGACTCCCTGTTTCCACCTTGTTTTCCAACCCATTGGGCCTCATTACAAATCAGGCAGTCCGGAAATAACGGTGGCGGTAAACCCGCCGCCACCGTTGTTTCCGGACCGCCTGATCCCGACTCCTGCAGGCGGGAGGTGATGTTCCCGGCAGGTTTGACCTGGCGGGTTTCACACCACCCGCCTGCAGGCGGATGAGGAAATGCCGGTAGCATTACGAGATGCTGCCGGTGTTTTCATGATCCCCATTCCCATTGAGTCCAATAGGACTCAATGGGGATTAACACCATTCCGCCTCCGTGATTCCCAGAAAACCGGGGTTGTAATGCCCCGGTAATTCCGGGAATCACGGAGGCAGAATGGTAATACAAGTCCGGCGGTAACCAGGCGGTTTTACCTCCTCGGTTACCGCCGGACTCGTAATGAGGCCCATATTCTTCCCTTCAGCCCGTCCTTGACCCCAACCCTAACTTTACAGCTAACCCTGCCATGTCCATTGCCACCGTGACGATGCAGATGGAAGCAAAGGTAACAAGTAAATGCATGAAGAAGAAATATGTCTGAAATGAACGTAGAACAGGTACATGTCGCAGACTTTTTTGGTAAAGTAAAAGTGGAGATACAGTTTATACATAGTAGAATCAAACCACGACAGCCATTTCTCAAGACTGCAGAGAACTATATACCTGCTTTCACCCTCATTAAGGATCATCAGTGCAGTATAGTCTGACAGTCTTGTGGTTGGAGAATTGAGGCATGTTTATCAAAACCCAGCAAAGTTATGCTGGCTTTAAAAAGGCTTGACAAAAAGCCCTTTCACCAGAAATGTGAGAGTAGAATAATCCATTTGAACCTAGTCACATATACCACTGAAAGTTTGCAAAACATAATGGAGACTGACATTTTCTAAAGTTTGGTAGGATTGCGATTCGGAAAAAGTGGCTTTGCCAATTCATAATAGGGCAGAGGTTTGACTCCAAAGTGAGCAAAGTTTTGTTTGGAAACTTCATTTTTTTTTAAATGTAATGTTTTACTTACAGGGTTTTCAACCAGCTGCTCGTCAATGGTTCGTTCTACGGCTCTCATGATCCCGCACCATTGACTATGCTGGTTAGGGCTGTATGGAGCGGTAGACCAAAACATCTGATGAGTCAGAGGTTACAGACACCTAAGTGGCCCAGATATGCTTTATACCATGCAGTGACATCTGTGGTTCCATCCTCTGTGTAGGGTTAATTGCTTCTTCACCAGTGTACTTTCAGTACTGCAATCAGTGCATGTTTAAATAGTCACATTACACAGCCTAAGGAAATGCATTTTTACATGCCACGTACGCCGACTCTTTGATACAGTAATCTCTTTCCCCTCTGGAGTTATCTTCCATTTCATAGAAAAAGGAAGCAGCATACTCAATTCTCCATGCGCGAATGACCACATTCAGTAAAGAAGATTTAAGGGAGCAAATCAAACGCTGGATTAAACATTTTGTGCGTAACAGACCACAAAATTGGCATTCATTTTGCCAATTGATTCTTTACATTGCAAATAAACAGAAATTGTATGCACGCATAATTACACGGACAACTCGGCGGCATGGTTGCAAATCGTCTTTTCATCTTTTTGAATGAGCTTCCTTTTATTGAAAATTAGTGAGGAATGTGCACTGAACAGTTGAAAATGCTCCTCACAATGCTCTTGCAGGATTTTCTTTGCTTGGCTTGTTCTTTCAACATTTCTGACGTGTTTATTTAGTCATTTTAAGACAACACATCTGATGTACACGAGATGTACAAATATGCAAGGAATTGCAATCTAGTGCTGTATGGAAAGTTTTCAAGACCAACAAATTTATACCAAAATTTACTTCAGTAGGAAAAAGTTATTTTAACTCTTTGAGTGATCCCAATTTACAGGGAATGAGAAAACATTTTAATTAATGGGCAGACACAGCAAAAACATGTAATTGCTTGGCAGATGTAGTATCGCAAATAGCATGTGTTATGTTTGTCTATGTGAATACAATACCGGTGATATTAATGGGTCTATGTCATTTGAACGCCTGAGATTTATTTGAAGTATATGTAATTCGAAGCCATTACTTCGAATTTTCATTTCAATATTGTTTTTATTTTGGGGTGTCCCTCCATGTCTCCTTCATTACTACCCCTAGCCGAAGCCCCTCCACACCCCATTTTCACCCCTTGATCCACAACCCCTTAGATTGTTCGAAGTCATTTCGAAGTAATTACATCGTAGTAATTTACTTCGATGTAATTACTTGCATTGAAACCACAGGATACCGATATTAATACCACACGACAATTAAGAGACACCTTTAAAGGCACAAGACCATACGGACTAGTGCAAAAAGCATGCTATTTGTTCATCAGAGCTGCTCAACAATCAATAAGCGTGCACTATGAGAGGGAACAAAAAGCAGTGATCTAACCAAAACAACATTTATCTGTGAGACTTGATTGAATTTAACCGGATGAATCACATTACGGCTTTCTTTTAACTGAATCCTTTACTGCAAAATGCAGGGGCAGTGGGACACCCTTCGCACCCCTCTTACCTACCCCCTCACCACCCCTCTCTATATACCCAACCCCAACCCACCATCTATCTTTTTTTGCACTAAGAAAATGAGGCAAGATGTGATTTGACCAGTTAGGTAGTCAAACAAAGCGGGGAACACCACAACATGGAGGACGTTGCTCAGCCTTCTGGTCTCCAAGGCAGACACTTACTGGAACATGATCCACAGGATGGGATGGTGGAGCCTAGAAAAATGCACAGTGAGAGGAGGAGGTGCTGCACCACTCAGCTGCACCAACCAAGATGCCACAGGGTCTTATACGTCTCCAGACATTCATGATACATATATGCTTAATATGAACACAGGTCCCAAGATACTAAGGAATTTACCACAGGATTTCGAAAACCAAGTAAATATGGCAAAGCATATGACACCATTTGTGAAAGTCTCACTGAACTACATTTACATGCCAGGCATATGCCTGGGTGAAAAGTGGCTTCAAGGCTCCTAAGAATTAACAAGTGAGATATTCGAGGAGTTTAGTGGGCTACATCACATATTTCTTACAGATGCAATCAAGGCAAATCTCATTTCAAAATCATAATTCTCCAGGGCAAGATTGAGAACTTCAGGCTGGTTCAGGTAGATTCGTAGTAAGAAAAAACACTGACAGGATAACTTTAAGGGCTTCACGCAGGGGGAGAATGCGCAGTGGTAGTGGAAGGGTGTAGGTGAGGCAGGATAGAGGCTAATCAGAGAAAAAAGAGTGCTGTGCATCTGAGACTGTAATCAGAGTGGAACCATTTCAGCTCTGAATTAAGATGTTTCAGTAGGTTAATACACCTGCCACATATATATGTGTGTAACATGTAGGTCACTGGTTCGAATCTAGGTAGCAACCGTCTTGGTCCAAGGCCCTCAGGCCAACCTTCACCTCTTTGATAGACGCTTCCCACGCCTCATCAACTTCCTTTCCTCTCCTGCTGTCCCCCCTCCTCTGTCCTCGGCTACCTTGCCTCTACCCTCCCTCCCTGCCCCCTCTCGTGCTCCTTCTTCACCTCCCTCTTCTACACCTCCACAGGGCGTACCTCTGATCTGTACCCCTACCCGGAAGTCCTTCAAGGATGGCAACCTTCTCCACATTGCCACTCTTAACTCTTGCTCTGCAATCAAGCATTCTTCAGATATCTGTCACCTTCTTGAGGAACTGGACCTTGACGTCCTCGGTCTCACTGAGACATGGTTCACGGCCAGCTCTGTCACCAGCTTTGACACACTCCTACCTGACGGCTACAAGATCCTCTCCGTGCCCAGGCCCAACCGTGCAGGGGGGGGTGTAGCCCTTATCTTCCCTGAGTGGATTCCTGCCACTGTCACTCCTACGCAGTCCTACTCCTCTTTTGAATGCCTTGTCTGCCGTCTCTCTCTCTCTCCTAGCCATTCCCTTACCGTGGCTACTATCTATCGGCCACCTGGTCAAATCTCCTCCCTCCTCTCTGAGTGGGCTGACCTCTCCTCCTCACTCCTGTCCTCAACCACTCAACTCCTCTTTCTTGGTGACTTCAACATCCACTTGGATGTCTCCTGTCCCCCCCACGGGACTCTTTCGTGACCTCTGCAACTCTCTCTCACTCTCTATTCTGCCGTCTGGGCCTACTCATTCTGCAGGGCACACTCTTGATGCTCTTATCTCTTCTGACCTTCCCCTCTCCGTCCCTCTCTCCACTCCTCTCTCCTGGAGTGATCACTTTCTCCTATCCTCCCACCTCACCCTCCCTGCCCCACTGACAAAGCCACCCTCATCACTGCCACCCACCTTCTCGGTCATCCGACCCATGAAGCGCGTGTCAGTTGAGGCTTTCGCTGCCACCTTCGCACCCCCCCATCCTCCTTCGGCTGACTCCCACCCTGACACTGCCCTCTACATGCTCCACTCTGCTATATCTGATACTCTTGATATCCTTGCCCCTGTCATGAGAATCCGCCTGAAGCCCAAAGCCAAATGTAACTTGTGGTATGACTCGGAGCTCATCACCCTTAAACGCAAGTGCAGGGTGGCAGAGAGGAAATGGCGTGCTTCATGTTCATCCTCTGACAAACTGGCCTGCCGCCTGCTCCAAAGGCAATACCGTATCTCCGTTCTCTCCAAGAAGAGAGCCCTTATCCAAGGCCGCATCTCTGCGGCATCTAACAACTCGGCCAAACTCTTTAAAATCTGCAAGGAGCCTGCCAACCCTGTGCAGTCTCTACCTCTCCTGTCCCCTCCCAGGCTCTCTGCACTGCACTTGCCTCTCACTTCATCTCTAAAACTCACGACATCCTGTCCTCACTCTCCTCCTATCACCTCCCTCCCTCTCTTCCTGGCTCTTCCTCTGGCCCTTCTACAGCCAACCCTCCTCCCTCCTTCTCTGCCTTTCCCCTTTTTTCTGCTGACGAGGTTTCCAGACAAGTCCGATCTATGAAAGTCTCGTCTAAACAGGTTCACCCCTGTTCCTCCAAAACTATCAAGGACCACATCGACGCCCTGGCTCCTGCCCTGGCTGACTTTTGCAACCACTCCTTCGCCTCTGGAGTCTTCCCATCCCCCCTTAAGCACTCCCTTGTGCACCCTCTTCTCAAGAAACCCTCTTCTGACCCCTCCTGCCCGGCTAACTATCGCCCAATCTCCATCACTCCCTTCCTGGGCAAGCTCCTGGAGAAACTGGCCATCTCCCAGCTTAACCTCCATGCTGAATCTGTTGGCAGTCTTCATGACCATCAATCTGGCTTCAGAGCTGCCAGAAGCACGGAAACTGCTCTCCTGAACATCCGTGAGGACCTACTCTTGAACCTTGACTCCAACACTCCGTGTGTTCTCATTCTGCTCGATCTCTCTTCTGCCTTGGACACTGTCAACCATGCCATCCTGCTCAGCCCTCTCCGTGATAACCTGGGTATCACTGGTCAGGCTCTGGCGTGGCTGACCTCTTTCCTCTCCAATCGACCCTCCCAGGTCCAACTGGGGTCCTTCCTCTCTGACATCTTTTTCTCCACCCTTGGTGTCCCCCAGGGATCAAATCTCTCCCCCTGGCTGTTCAACCAGTACCTGGCACTCCTTGCCCACCGCATCGTCGCTCTCTGCCCCAACTTTCAGTGCTATGCGGACGATACCCAGCTCATTTTCAGACTACCCTCGGCCTCCTCCTCTCCTTCCCTCATCTCTGACTGTCTGTCTGCTACCCAGGAATGGTGTGCCGCCAATGACCTCTGCCTTAATGCCAGTAAGACTGGAAGATGCCGATGAGTAGAAGAGATTCTACTCATCGGCACACCCACTCCCTCCTTCCCTGCAGCTCTCTGGCCGGCCTCTCTTGGCCCTCTTCCTGCTCCTACCTGCACGGCAAAAAACCTCAGGGTTAACTTCGACTCCACACTCTCCTTCTCTCCTCATATATCTGATGTCTCTAAGAAGTCACACTACCAGCTGTACCTCCTCAGAGGTATTCTTCCCTTCCTCTCCTTCCCCCAGAAGCTCACTGTCTCACGAGCCCTGGTTCTCTCAAAGCTGGACTACTGTAACAGCCTCTATCTTAATCTGCCTGCCTCCACTCTCCGCCCTCTGCAACTCATCCGGAACGGAACTGCGAGACTTGTCCTTGGCCTCAAGCCCAGGGACCATATCTCTCCAGGACTGAAGTCTCTACACTGGCTCCAAGTGGCTGCGAGGATAAAGTTCAAAACCCTCTGCATTGTCCAGAAGGCCTTCTGGGGCCTGGGGCCTAAATACCTTCAATTCTCTCTTCCTAAATATCTTCCTTCCCGAGCCCTTCGCTCATCCGTCTCCAACTCCCTCAGGGTCAGCCGCTTCTCGAAGCAACGAGCTGGGGTAGATCTCTCTCCGCGGCAGGGGCCTCCCTCTGGAACAGCCTTCCTGCCTCCCTGAAACTTGAGGAGAACCATCTACGGTTCCGGAAGCACCTCAAAACCTTCCTCTTTGCTTCTGCTTACTCTCTCCCTCTCCCCTGCTAATTCTTCGCTGAATCTGCACCAAATCAGCAACTGGGCCACTCTCGCCGACCTCGGTCCTGGGCCCAGCCACTCTCCACTTGCACTGCCTCCCTGGCAACCCCTGCACTGCGGGACTGTCTCTGTATCCCTACATCCCCCGTTCCCAGCACTTGTCTGCACTTACCTTGCACTTGCCACCAGCTGGCCCTATTTATTTTATTCTACTTACCTTGTACTGCACTTCCCCCGTCCCCTCTCCTTGCACTTCCCCCCTTCCCCCTACCCCTGCACTTGCGCGATCTGAATGACACCTGGCCTAGTAGGATCGTTGTCTGTCTTCCCCTGTTCCCCCCTCCCTGCCTCGTCGCGCCTTGAAACACTTGAAACCCTTGTGTATAGGCGCGTTACAAATGCCATATCATATCATATCATATCATATCATAAAATACTCACATTTTCATACTTCTGAGTTTGATAACATTAGTGCAGTTGAAGTGGGTAATTTTGAGATTTTGTTGCATCTTTGAATCATTGTAGGCCTGGTGGCAGATACAGCTCCAATTTAAGCTATACCTAAGTTGTGGATTCAGTTGGAGTTCTTTTTCAGTTGGTGTTGCAGGGCTCAACTGTGCCCACTGGTATTCGACAATCAGACATTGCAGTGCAACTGCTCTAACTAATGTTGAACAAAATATGCTACTGGCACTTGCCAGGGGATAGCTGCACAACATCTTGTGTGTACTCTTTAAAATTGTCTACAGTCCAGCAGTAAGGAGTTGGATGCATGTATAACAAAAAGGGGCACCTGGCTTTTTCATGCAACGTGTTTACAGTACGGTAAATTTGACTTTTCCAATCCCTTCGGAGATTAGACTTTTAGCTACTCATAGAGCTTTTATGTATTCTTGTCCCGGCAACAGAGCACTCACAGACACTCTTTTCATTCATTGTAGAGACATACCACAGGCTGTGAGGAACCTACAGCTCAATTCACATCCTGATGAAGGCTGTTAGATTGGAGCGACCAAAAATGCAATAGGCTGAAACACCATTGTGTCAACTCTTGTTTGGCTTTGTAAGCCAATGTGGCAGAAAACACCCCATGTTTAACTCATTATTGTTTCACAAGGCTTTATATGTAAAGAATCACCAGACAATTGAAAAATGTACCCTTGCAGTAATTGCTTGTTTCATTGTTATGAATGTGTAAGGTTCACTATATGTGTTAATGGTATGTCTTACTTATGAACTTATTTGCATAAATACACACAAAAAATGACATTTTGTGTTTGAAAAAAAGACTACTAAATGGTCAGTGTATTTTCTTATTGTGGTTTTGTCTGGGATCACCCTGACCAATTATATATATGAGGGAAGCAGCAATTTTAGAGCAGCATCAGATGCCTTGCACACTAGCAGTTATGCTCACCACTTCACCCATCATGACATGCGCTGTTGTGTGTAATGGGTTAAGCAGCTGAATTCACCATGGGTCAAAATTGCTAAGGCACTTTGATGATAAAAAGTAAGTATTGTACAAAATGACTGCCTCTATGTCTCTAAGTAGCCATTGTCAGCATACAAATGGACCATTGTGACTGGCAGAGTCCAGTGTAAACTGAAATGGACACAGTCAAATGGAGACTCTGCTTATGTCATGTTTTCAGAAACCACGTACACAAAAGCTTATGGCCAGTCCCTGCAGAATGTTCAAGAGTCTCCAACTAGACTTATAATATCAAGTGACAGGTTTTCCTTTTAATGGAAGTCATCTCTATGGCTCTTACTGCAGGACAAAAGACACAAGTCAAAACACAACATTTCTCATTTTGGCCTAAACAACAATAGCTATGCTGTGATACAAATACTTCACATTATCATGGCCTCATGAATGAACCCCAAGAATCTCCCACAGCAATGATTAACGACTGGACATTGACGTGGTCTTGTTTTACAACTTTCTGTTTGTGTGTGTGAGTTCAGTTTACAGCTCACACAACCAACCAACTAAGTTCTAAAATGACATCTTCACCCTGTATACTGTCTTAGTGATTTTTGTGATTTGATGTATTTTCCCACTTGAATCTGCAATGCTATCAGTACCTACTCCAGGATATGGTATCATGCTGGCGTTGATAGCCTAATGGCTCTAGTCACGTATACTGTACTTTTCATCAACATTTGCAGCATCAGCTGACACTCAATGCACCATTTGACACAATACAAGATGCTTTGTCTCAGAAAGCAGCCTCCATCACATGTATTTCTTTTTTCCCTATCACTGACAGGCCTAAAGGAAAACTAAATGCACCTCTCTGCTCTCTCCATGATGTGGCACTAGTCACAACCCACACTCACCTTACACAAGGTTTCAGCCATATCCAGCATGTCGCATTTTACTATGTCCTACAGTATTCCATTCCATCCACAAGCTGGTGGCAGGCACATAGTGAAATGCTGTGCTGAGCGTTAAGCTTTTATACACTTGCATGCACTTCATGTGCAGGTAATTAGTTGGCTTGAAAAAGGGAGAAGCCATGGGAGCTGGGTTCAAACATCTTATTCAATGCCACTTTCTAATGTAAGCTGTTATGTTCTGAAATGTCCCCTTATGGCTGAGAGTTAAAACAAAATAATAATGTGATGAATACCGTTAAAACCTTAAGCAAATGAACACTAAACAATTTACTTTTTAATTACTGTATTGCAGTGCCTTAAGTGGCACTACAAAATGAGCCGGGGCTAATCATGGGGGCGTGGCCTAATGGTGGGGTCGCCTGCTGCCCTGTTAGACCATGCCCCCCCTTGACGAGCCCCGGCACAATGGGCTATTGGCACCCCTGCCAGGCAGCCTTTTGTAGCGATCAGCACCCTCTGATCCCTGACTTTATTTTCTAAAGGCTTGTCTGGCAGGGGACAGCACCTCGCCTATTCAGCCTTAATGGTGGCGCGGCCCTTCGCCAGCTGGGGAAGGGCGGCGTCACCATTAAGATTGAAAGGGTGAGGCCGCTGGAAGCTGAGGCCGTTTCCGAAATATTGAAACTCCCACAAATGCGCGGGAGCTTCAGGATTTAGAAAACAAGGCCTCTGCTTCCAGCGGCCTCACGTTTTGTCCATAATGGTGGCACCAGCCCACGGGCATCTCTTGCTTGAAGGGATGTCTCGCAGGTGCAGTGCCACCATTATGGCATTTTTTTCTGAAGCCTCAAGCTTTCGCACACGAGCGAGAGATTCAGGCTTTAGAAAAAAAAACTTTTCGTGTAGTGGCTGGGGCTGCCAGGGCAGATTAATGGGCCCCGGCAGGGCCCCGCCTGAAAACGAAATTTTGGAGCCGGCCAGGAGTGGGCACCGATAGGCCCCAGCCCACTTAAAGCCCTGCTGTATTGCCACTGTGCCGTTTCGGAGCTCGGTGTTCCTACTGTGACACCTTTCTCACATTCTATTCTAATATTGTATGTGCGAGTGAATGCATGAATGACTAGTTGAGTGAATCTGTAGCTTTGTGTGTATGTTAGCATGTCTATGTTTGGATCAGTGTGTGTCTGCATGTGTGTGTTTGTGTGCATGTGTTCATGTGTTTTATCATCTCTGCAAGGGATTTGCAGTGACCAACCATACATTGGGCCCTGTAAATCCCTTGCAGAGACTGCTGGCATGGATGGGTCGTCGTGTGTCGGCAGCTTCATACATGTGATTTACAGTGACCATTACTGGCATAGATGGGTTGTCGTAGCTATGCCAGTAATGGTCTCTTTAAATCACACACAAGAATCGCTTCAGCAATTTTCAGCATCCTTGAATAGGGTGTCACTTAAATGATATAGAACTAATCATACAGAAGGGACTTGGGTCTCAAACATGATTTGGAGCATCTGCTTTGGGATCTCCTTGAATATTTGTAGAAGCAGCTTTTCTGTTTATTTAAATGTGTGTTGCCCATTTGAAGAAAGGGTTATGATGAATGTAAATAGGCTGCTAAAGATGTGCACTTTATGGGTGTCCTGACAGACTACGGCCTAAATTACACATGCTCAGGTAGTGTGACAGTGCAACCTGCACACGTTTTCGAGAAAACGTCTGTGCATGTAGTCACTAACCAAACAATCAAAATGGCATTGCAATGCTAAATTATTAGCGTGGCACTAATAGCACATGCAACTATTGAGAAAATGTTACTTGCCTATTCAGGCTTCATTTTGATCGGGCTAGAGTGCTGCCTTGAATGGACAGGAGGTGCATTCCATCTGCACATGTCAGATTTTATAATGACACAACAATATTCTATCATAGTGAGTGGTACATGGGGGTACCAAAATCATCAATGTTGAATTTGAGAGGTGCCCTGCCCACCATTTCCGGTCTAAGCTCCTTGAGTGACCGAGCCAGAATCACTTCCTGACGCCTGGTCACCGGAGCAGGTGCTCCTGACCTCCCGTGAGCTGCTGGAGCAGCGCACCCAGCCCATCCACTCCACCAGCTCAGCCGAGCGCCTGAGGTAAGCCCGTGGGCTTAATTCCCAGCTCCAGCACGGGAGCTGCGTCATCCGACTTAGTAAGACTCCTCTACCCTACTTTGTCTGTTGTTTTTACTGAAATAATCTAATCCACCCCCTTTGAAGCCTGGGGCTTCAATTTGCGCACTATTGAATTTCAATGCACCGGCAAAACGCGAGGTTTGATTCTCTAAAATGGCTGCCACTGTTTGAATGTGGCATCTACACAGAGCCTGAAAGAATCTGGCATCTGATTGGGCAGCAAGCAGCATTTAGCTAATCGAGGGGCACCAGCAGGCGATAGACGGCCCCCAACGAAGGCTCACAAAAAAGGCTCCTGGCTGAGCCTGACCGAGCGTGTCGAGCTTGGCTACTCTATGCTCCTTTTTACCGCTTCTTCACTGCTGTGCAGCTCTAATGCCAGGCGACACGGCTCCTCGCAACTGCTCCAGCTCGTACTTCAGTCGACCGCATTCTGCTATCTCTGCCAGCGCCTTCCCATACGGTGCGAAGGGCCACGGTAACATTGTCTGTCGCATACATTGCTAAAAACTGATAAACTTGTTTTCTTTCACTGTTAAAATGAATCCGATGCCGGTTTAAGCACCTACGCTTACTCAGCGCACTGCCCGCTGGGCATATCACATTGCGCCTGTAAGTATACAAACATACTATGCCTATGTGCCAATGAAAAACAAAGGTCGTCACTCATTCTAATTCAGCCCCTGTATACACCCGTGTTACATCTGAGCACTAAGCCAAGCTGCATCTAGTCATTGTTAACTGCCGGCCAATTTTGTCCAAGTATTGCCCACGGCTATTAATGTTGCACCACCTTGCCCAATTTTGCTCCCGAGTCCCTACTATATGGCTGCTGTATTGCTGTATTTGTCGCTCGACATTTCTGTAGCCAAGTGCCCCACTGTACCGTACTGTTTGCCATTCGGACGAATCCTGCCCCATAACCGTTATTATACCATCACTGCACTGCTTGGTTTACTGCTCTGCCTAATAGAACCTACCTATAACGTGACTCCCGTTGCTGCCACCCATATTAACCAAATCCTTTCTTACCAAGTACTCTGTCAACGTTGTTAATGCACCTGAATTTACCCGCAGCAACTCTGACTGTGCCTGTGAATATTTGTGAACTCGTTCCACAATCTTATGAATCAATGCTCTACTGCCTAATATGTCTCATTTGCACCTTGTTGTGCACTATGTATGTTGCCCGAATTGAAATGTTGCACTAGGTATGTTGCCCTTATTGAATTGTTGCACTAGGTATGTTGCCCTAATTTAAATGTTACGACTCTTAGCATTACCAGCTCCATACTCGAAATTTAGCTCTTCCCCATTTACAATGTTGCTTTGCAAATGACTTTCATTTGGTTTGCCAGTTAACGCCACCTGGTAGCTTATGAACCAGCCAATGAAATGACAAAAGTTTTTCCGACATTATTCCCACTCTACATCTGTTCCCCTGCTGTTCTCATATTGACACACAAGTGCTACCACATCGCTTATTACCTGTAGTCCAGCCCACTGAGTTACTGACTTGCGTGTCATACCTAGCCGTACCTTGTAAAAGTATATTTTGCATGACTACCTCCTGATAGTAAATGATTGGCCTAAACACATTCGCATCGCACTATAAATTGCATTGAATTAACCTGAAACAGGCTGACTACGCCGCCATTTTGAGTTATCCGCCATTATGATCGCCTCTTGCTTTCTGTCCCATGTTTAGAATTGTGTTTTTGGCTCCAGCAGAGCAAAATGAACTTTGTACTGTTTCCATGATGTCAATGTAGATAAGAATGTTGAAGCTGCTAAAGTGAATTGTTTGTCCTACACTGAGAAACCTTGGAGTTAAACAAAAGCCGTACTAATCAGTAATTCTGATACCATCTGTTCCAATAGTGCCTTCCTCGTTCAAACAGCAAAGTAGAATGATGAATAGTTGAACGTGCTCTTCTTGCAGAAATCTTTGTTTTCACTCCTTGAAACTAAACTGACTTTAAACTCAAGAACAAATGATAGACAAATATAAGCGAGCAAAATAAGTCATGTTATTTTTGTGTGTTATGTTTGGAAAACATGTGAAATGTTTGAAGGAAACCAACAAACTATTCAAAGATATTTAAGCATGACTTAATTATGTGGATAGGCCATGAACCCTAGGTACATGTATCACACGAAGAGGGGCTGGACGATGTGTCTGGGATTGTGGAAATCTGTATAAATACTTGTGTTTTTGAAATGTTCAGCACTCTCTCATCTCACGGTGTCTGCTTGCACACATTGTGGGGTTTTGAGAGCCAGACAGCTGCCTGTTAATAAATGTACATAACACTTTGACCTTGTGACTGGCTTATTTCTATTATGTGGTATTAAGCCTCAATATTTTTTAATCCTTCAACCTGACCAACCTACCTCACAGCATTGTTCCACTAGCTTACCTAGACATTTAACCATCAACCACTGCCCTGCTGTGCTAAAAGGTTCTATGCTTCTCTGACCCAGATCCTAAAAAGGATCTCTGACTCCCATAGCCTGCCAAAGTTTCAGACGGCCAGACCATGTGCTAACTCACTAATGAAAATACCTAATTTCAGTCAATGGTACATGACTCCACATTTTTCAAGTCTAATGCCATATTCCACTACAATATTCACCAAATTTAGAACACGGTACAACTGGGTCATGCCAAGGCGCAATCTAAATCTAGTACTATTTGCATTCGTTAGCGCCTCTCTAGCCATGGCGTTAGCACCCTCCACATACAAAACCACTCAGCCGACGGCACCCCTTCGGCAAATACTGCATATGACCAACTGTAAATCGCACTCGCTGGAAAACAATACAGTCACATCTGTCCGGACTTGTGACCAGAGAAACAACAGACTTAGAGATAGGACAAGAAATTACTCACTGCATCAAAACTACAAGTTAGCACCCCATCCTGTGCACAACACTAACCTAACTAGCTCCACTGCTATCAACCTAGCTGAGGAAATCACAAACACGTACAGGACCCAAATTAAAAGAACTAACTTGCTTAGTCAGAGGACTAATCGTGCGCCTAGCACAACTAAATCCAAACTTACCACCGGCAAAGTTGGCAACGTATCTAAACCAATTAAAGTTGCCTTAATGCTAGATCCATTCCTGAACATGCTCTGGACATTTTCGGACCTCATCACAACAAACCTTGACTTTATTGCCATAACAGAAACCTGGCTACATCCTGCAGCAGGCCCAGATCTAGCCCTCGCTCTACTAGATGGCTATGCAGTCATTAGAAAGGACAGAATTAGCTCAAAAGGAGGAGGCAATGCCTTCATCTCCAAATCTAACCTCAACATCAGAGAAATACCTAACATCCCCTTCACATCAGGAGAACTTTTGTCTACTAAAATCATGATCTCTTCCATGACCTCTTTAAATGTACACCTCATCTATAGGCCTCCAGGTCCTATCTCCTCTTTCGACTGGGATATCGCCACATTACTTACCACAGACACAAAACCTACTTCTAAAGTGATCGTCCTTGGAGACTTTAACCTAGGTCTTCATGATAGCGCTGATACTCATGCCTCTACTCTAGCCAATACCATTGAAACTGAAGGTTTCCCTCTACGATTGTCTGGCCCAACCCACACCAAAGGTTGCACGCTCAATTGGCTCGCTGACTACAACTACTCTCGTCTCCAACAATGATCCCTGCCCGTGGTCCGACCACAATATCATACTATTCCAAATTAGCACTAACACACCCACCAACCTCCCAACACCAATGTCACCGACCACTCAAGCCTGAAACATGCACAACATCACACCAGACAACATTCTCCCATTGATCTCTCAGCTCACCACACACACAGAAGAGCCACCGGACCCTGCTTCCATGGTATCGATCTATAATCAGGTTATGGAAACAGCCCTAGATGCAGTGGCCCATTTGGGTAACTTTAGAGCTAAACCTAAATTGCACCTAAACCAATGGTTCACCACCAAACTTAAAGACCTACCAAGTAAAAAATGAAACACAAAAAACAATTGGAGGAAAAACCCATCAAACATTAACAAACAATAATTCACTGCCCTAGCCTTTGACTACAGAAAAGCCACCCTTCAAGCCAAAAGTAATGCGTATAACCTTCGCGTAGAAAATGCTAACTCTAACTCCAAAGAGCTCTTCTCAGTCCTTAGAGAACTAGAAGCCCCTTCTCAAACCCCTTACCTATGCATTAAAGACCAAGCTTGATGTGAAAATATTCAAAATATTCACATCACTCCAGCTCAAAATGAATAATAAAAAGCTGAAACGTAACAAATCTAAGCAGCCCACCTTTAATCCCAGCCCACCCAAACCATTCCCCAACTTTGAGTTTTCCACTATTATGATAAAGGATACTACCAAAATCATAAAAGGCCTCAAACCCTCACGATACCAAGGTGACATATGCCCTGCAACCCTAATCAAAGACTGTGCAGAGAACCTGGCACCCTTCATCACATCACTTATAAACAATTAATTTGCCTCTAAGTACCGGATAACCTCAAGGAAGCTTGGGTGATGCCTCTACTGAAAGAAACTATGCTTGACCCAAATGTACCCACTAATTACCGGCCCATCACCATGGTACCTGCCCACTTCTCTAATAATGCTATAGCATGGATCAAATCTTTCTTATCAAACCGTACAATGAGTCTTCTCCTCCGCGGCGGCAGCTAACCCTACAACAGTCACCTGCAGAGTGCCACAAGGCTCATGCGTGTCACCTACCATGTACAGCACATTCACTAAACCTCTCTTCAATATATTTGACAATTTGGGTGTCACAGAAACAAACTATGCTGACGACACCCAAATACTAATTCCGATCACCGGGGACTACATCACTGACACAAATGCCCTAAATACAATCTATCACGCGATCCAAGCTTGGATGGCTCATAACAAGTTATGCCTTAATGATGATAAGACTGAGATCCTCATCATGGGAAGCCAAGCTAAAATCAAAAATCTCTCTATATTGTACCAATCCTTCAGCATCGATGGAAATCTTATCACAACTGCCAAAGAGGTCAAAGCCTTCACTCACCCTCTCTCGTCAAGTCAATGCCATAATTTCGGCATCCGCCTATAAAGCTGGGCTATTCACGGCTTGCAGACCATTTCTACAGAAGAGAACCGTATCACCCTTGCAAGAGCTCTAATCCTCTCCAGGATTGATTACTTTAATGCCATTTGTGCAAGCTTGTCAACAAAAAACCTCATCAAACTCCAAATAGTGGGAACAACGCCATAAGAGCAGCACTAAATATCCCCAGATCAGACCACATCCCTTCCGTCAGAAGAAACATCCACTGGCTACCAGTGAAGGACCAGATTAAATTCAAAGTACTCACGCTCACACATAAATGCCTCTCTAACACTGCCCCTCGTTATCCCTTCAGCTTGATAACCAAAAACCAGTCTGACAGACCCACCCGTGCTGCTTATCTGGGACAACTGACCAAGCCCAGCTACAAAAGACAAATAGCAGGTGGCTCAAGTTTCCCCGTCATGGCAGCCAACTACTGGAATGTGCTGCCACTGGCTATAAGGATGGACCCTGCCCTAATGTCATTCCGCAAAAAACTAAAGGCTTGGCTGGCTCTTCACACAGGACACCTAGTTACACTCTCCTCACCTGCAAGTATCCAGGCACAACTTTCATCCATCCTTGTAAGCTACTACTAGCCATGCAATCACACCTTTAAGGTGACACAATGTGTAACTAAAGCATGTGGCCTGCATCTCCTGTAACCAAATACCTAAGTATGCATTACATGTGTTTTGCACAAGCTGTAACCAAATTCTTAAGCCTGCAGAACATGTGACCAATATCTTGGCTCTCCATAACTTGTAACCAATCTCTTAAGTCACCTTACTAGTAACCATATTCTTAAGATGATGCGCCCAGATGCCTGAGGGTTAGGTGCCCAACAGAAATGTAATAATAAATAAATAAGCCCCTCCCATTCACTGCACCGTCACATTGATAGCGATTTGACATAAAGTTAATATACATTTTATGTGAAAATGATAAGCCCTCCACATTTATAAGATCCATTTTATTGAACCATAATCATTTTATATAAACTTTATTTATATTTTTATTTATTTATTTGTACGTTTGTTAAGCGCCTAAACCCGTGGGTATGAAGGCGCTGTTGCTGAACCAGTTACAGACAATGAAAGACTTGGTGGAGGTACATTTCATGCATAGTTAAAGATAATTAAAGTAAATACTTTCTCTGCCGAGCAAACATTGCTCATGTCTTAGTGTGATCAGTGTTTTAGGCGAAAAAAGCCAAGTTTTTAGTGCTTTTCTGAAGGACCAGTATTATTATTACCCTGCTCTTAGAGAGGGTGGAAGGGAGTTTCAATAAATCACAGCTACAGTAAGGAAGCTAGAGCCTCCTCCTCTGGCCCTTTTGAACTTCGGTAGAACAATGCGGTACACATGGACTGACCTTACCGTTCTGGATTATTTGCGCCAGGTGCTGGAAAGGCATTTGTGAGTGATGGCGAGTGTTTTGAAAATACCTTTCTCGGATGGGGAGCCAGTGAGCCTCCCTTCTTGCTGTTGAGATGTGCTCTCTTTTCGAGATGTTGAACGTAGTGCATTGTTTTGGATTACCTGCATTTTACTAATGTTCTGTTTAGAAGTGCCTGCAAAGAGGGCATTGCAGTAGTCGAGTCTTGCACCGATGACTGCTCAGACGATGGTGAGGCAACTTGTAGGTGTGAGGAATTGTCTGGCCGCATTAATACATTTGGAAGTGTAGGCGGCTGAAGAGGCAATCGCATTTACTTGTTTGGTGAGCAAAAGGGTGGCATCGAGGTGAATGCCAAGTGTTTTCACTGATGCCGAAAAAGGGATCTGTAGCCCAACGATCATGAAGGATGTGAATTGGGGGTTCTTAAGCATTACTGGTAATCCCACCAGCAAGATATATCAGTCTTTTCATCGTTCAGGCATAGATGGTTCATGGACATCCAGGCCTGGATTGTTGAGTAGATTTTGTTTAAAGTGAGGGAGTCATTATCATAGGTGCCAGACAGGGACAGGAGGATTTGGGTGTCATCAGCTTAGTTGTTTTAGGCTATGCCAATTGCATACAGGAGGTCGAAGAGGGGTTTGGTGAATGTATTATAGAGGGTGGGGATACACACATTCCTTGGGGAACACCACAAGGAATGGGAACAGGTCGGGCACCAGATGTTTCAGAGGAGACTCTCATGGATCCTCCTTTGAGAAATGCGGCAACTTAGGTCATGGCTTTTTGAGAGAAGTTGGCGGCAGCCATAAGGTGGTGGCACAGTGTTTTATGGTCCACCAAGTCAAAGGCGGCTGATAGATTGAGGAGAAGGAGAAGGGCCGGCTTTCCTTCATCCCTGAAATTGTCAAGCTGTTTTTTTTTTAATCTCACAGTGCACATTCTGTGCCATGCTCTGGCCAGAAGCCTGATTGATGCTTTCCCAGGATGTGATTTGTTTCCAAAAATTGTTGTATTTGGTTGTAGGCTGCCATATCCAGGATCTCTAGTAGCAATGGGACCGTTGTAATTGGATGGTAGTTGTTAGGTGCTGATGGCTCTAGAGTGTTTTTTTTTTAATAATGAGAGGACCCATGATTTTTTCAGGATGGCAGGGACCAGGCTTGATGTGAAGGAGGCATTGATGAATCTCGTAATGAACAGCACTAGGGCCTTTTAGCAGTCTTTGATGATTGTAGATGGGCATATGTCCCCTTTAAATCTTGAGAGCTTCAGATTTCTGATTATATTGGCAGTTTCCCCTTTCCGTGACTTCTCGAAAGTGAAAGGCTGGGGTTAGAGGATTGGTGGGGAGCAGTGTTGGTTTTGATTAACGCTTGTTTCATAGATATTTTCTGCTGTAAGGAGTTTATTTCTCAGCTTTCGTGATGGTTGTAGTGGGGGGCTGATGGAGTTCCAAACTCTCTAGGTGCGAGCTAGTATTTGTGATTCTAGTGTTGTAGGCAGCAGCCTTAGCTGCGATGATGGCCTCCTTGTATTCTCAGGCAATTTTATTGAAGGCGTCTTTTGGAGTTTCGGCTGGAGCCTTTTTCCATGTGGCTTCTGCCAGGCGTTTTTTGGTATGTAGGGCCTGGAGGTCAGGGGTGTACCAGGCATTGATGTGTCCTGCTGGTCTGGCCTTCCGGGGAGCTTCTGGGGCTACCATGTTCACTCCCCTAGTGAAGGTATTCAGGTAAATGTCTGCCAAGACACTCAGGCCTTCTGAGTCAAGGTGCTCAGGTAGGAGTGTTGTGAGAAAGGGAGAGATGGTGTCTTTGGTTGTCTTCCTCGTGCTGCATGACCAGGTGGGAGGCAAGCCTGGTGGAACATGCGAGTGCAGATTCGTAGGTAGGAAGGTGAAGGTCAGTATATGATGCTCTGACCAGGGGCAGGGGGAGTTTGCGGAAATGATGATCTGGCTATTAAGGTCAGCTACCCAATCCAGGGTCCTGGCTTTGTTATGAGTTGGGCTGTTAGACAGGGTTTGAAGACCAGGGCTGAGAGTGCATTGGCCAGAGTGGTGGCATTAGGGTCTGAAGAGTCACAGAGACATAGGTTCAGATCCTCTAGAAGTATGGTTCTCTAGAGGTAGGCTTAATGTTACCTCCCACAGTATGGTAGAGGTAGGAGGCGGAAGGGCCAGGTGGGCGCTAGATAATATGGATGGTAAGGGAGCCTGTGGGGGAGGAAGAGATGCTCACAATTCCCCTTCATGAAAATACTAGAAGATCTTATTTGGAGGGAGTCTTTGAAAATGAGAGTTACGCCTCCACCTCTAGAGTCTGGCCTGTCACTTATGAGGATGGCGAAGCTGTTAGGTATGGCTAAAGACAGGACTTGATAGAGCCAGGTTTCTGTAATGGCCAGCAGGTCCAAGTCTTGGGAGGTCATCAGGTCATTTATGTCTAGGGCATGAGCTGGGATCAATCTTGCACTTATGAGGTCAGCTTTTAAAAGTGGTGGGGGCATGGCTACTGGAGAGGTAGCAATAGTCAGAATAAAATTCAACTAAAAAAGAAGGCTCTAAACCTACAGCAATCGCCTAACACTCTCCTGCCCAATGAGCCACCACCGGCACATAATGCCACATTCCACTTCTCTAAAATGTCCATCCTAGAGGTAGAAAAAATTATCCTATCGTTAAAGCCCTCAAACTGTAAAGGGGATATCTGCCCTGCACAGCTAATAAAAGACGCTGCTAGAGAACTCTCCCCATTTATAACCAAACTGATAAATACCTCTTTTGCTACAGGTACTATACCTGCCAACCTCAAGCAATCCTGGGTGCTACCACTCCTCAAGAAACAGACACTTTATCCCCTCATTCCTACAAACTACCGACCTATTACCACGGTCCCATTTTTACTAAAACTACTGGATAAAGCTGCCTACATTCAAATTCAGAAGCATTTAGAATTGCACAAACTCCTGGGCAACAGACAATCTGGCTTCCGTCCACTGCACGGAACTGAGACTGCCTTAATTGAACTTAAGTCCCAGATAGACGAGCTGAGAGACAAAGGAAGGACAGTACTCCTGCTCCTACTCGACCTCTCCGCTGCATTCGACCTGGTCAACCACAAGGTCCTATGTCGGCACCTTGACTCTGCAGCTCACTTCTCCACGGACGCTATCAAGTGGATCGAGTCCTTCTTGAGTGAGAGGACCATGAGAGTCTTCTCCTCCTCAGCATCTGCCGAGCCTACACCCATCCTATGCGGCGTTCCGCAAGGATCCTGCGTCTCGCCCACCCTCTACAACATCTTCACTAAGCCACTGTTCGATGATCTGGACCAGCTGCGTGTCACCTACACTAACTATGCAGATGATACTCAGATTCTCCTACCACTTTCTGGGGATTACGGTACGGACACGGGCCTAGTGAACAAAGTTTACCTTATCATCCAAGCATGGATGGCCACACACGGCCTATGCTTGAACGATGATAAGACTGAACTAATAATACTGGGTTCGCAGGCCAATATTAAAAAACTAGGTCAAGAATACTCATCTTTCAATATTGACGGCAACACCATTAAAGTCTCCAAGGAAGTAAAAACCTTGGGATTCTACTTGGACTCCACACTATCCTTTGACAAACAGGTCAAATCCCTTACCTCGTCTACGGCTTACACATGCAAACTTCTTAGAGCTGGTAAACCGTTCCTCTCTGACTATAGCTGTCTGATCCTGGCTAGAGCTCTTATACTCTCTAGAATCGACTATTGCAATGCCCTCTACATTGGGGTTAACAAATCCACCACTAATAAGCTCCAAACGCTACAGAATAATGCCTTAAGAGCAGCCCTTGGCATACATAAGAAAACCCACATCTCTGCCTTGAGACATCAACACAAATGGCTCTCCACATCCAATAAAATACTTCTAAAAACACTCTCTCTGACACACAAAGCCTTGAACAACGCGGCCCCCAGTTACCTTATAGACAAACTTCAGAGAAGAACTTCTCTCAGACCCACTAGAACGAGGAACACTAACTGCCTAAATATCCCCAAATACAAACTTACTACCATCGGGGGCAACAGCTTCACTGTTAAGGCAGCCAGAAGCTGGAACCCACTGCCCCAGGAGTTGAGAGCTGACCAACCATATCCACTTTTCAGGGAAAAACTTAATAAAGCATATCACTGCCACCAATCCTTAGCTCCCCATCACCCTCTCCCTGAGGACACTATCCTGCAATGAAGAAACAGTATATCTTGCTATACTCTTTCTTTATGTAAATACTGCAGCCCATGCATTTGTAACCATATAAGTTTTATATCCTAGTGCTTGCACCCTTGCTCCAGCCCTATTGTTCATATTGTATATATCCTGTAATCATGCAATATTGCTTCAGTCCTATTGTTCATATTGTATATATCCCGTAATCATGCAAACTTGCCACAGTCCTATTGTTCATATTGTATATATCCTGTCTGTAACCTGTGTATACGTAATCATGTAAGCCTTGCATTTCCTTGTCATTGCGCCCTTTTACTTACGAGTCTGGTGCGCTTAACAAATGAATAAACAAACGAACAAACAATAGGAGGAGTGGCAGAGGCATCCTGGAGTATCGGAGAGTTTATTCTGGTGATGCTACTGCTGGTAGTGGCATAGGCAGTTTGTCTATTAATCTTTCTCTTGGGGCACTGGCTATTGACGGTGGACCTGGTGTCCAAAGAGTTGCTAAAAATGTCTGCTTCGTATTGGCCTGTAGCCTACTGCAGACTTAGTCGTTGTAATCCTGGCTTTCGATGTAGGGTGTGTCTGAGTGCCTAGCTTGCAGTTTCTCCCTGAGTTGGTGACTGGGGAGCAATGTGGGGTCACCATGGTAGTTCTTAATCCAAGCCTGTTGTTTCTGGCTTGTATGGGTGCTGGGACTGAGGTGTTCACTACCATATGAGGGGCTGGGGGTAAAACAACAAAGGGCTTGTCAGCTAGAGGGAACATGGGTTTAGGCACAAGGAGGGGGTTAGTGTCATCAATGGTGCTAGAGTGACGGTCATTGGCTGAAGGTGTAGAGGTGCTGGGCTTTGTATGAGCTGGGATCTCATGTGGGCATGCCCCTTAGTCTTGTATCATGTTCCACAGGGTAGGGGTGGCTTAGTCTTGGGGGTGTAAAGTTAACTTGTGTCTCGAGGATCTGCAGAGACCTCAGGATAAGTTGGTTTGCCAGAGAGCCCACTGGTCAGCATGCAGCGGATGCCTGTGGTAGAGGGAGCAGCTGGCGGTGAGGTTAGTGAGGCAGCAGCCTAGGGTCTTACTGAAGTTAGCTAGGGCTTGTGGCTGAGTGGCATGGTTGCTGTTCTGTGCTACTCAGCATGCAATCTTTCTTGAGAGTGCGTACATGCTCAAATCTACACGATACAGGGGGCAGGTGTTCGTCAGCTGTGTAACTCTGTTGGCACAGGTAGTGGTGGTCCATACTGGGTCACGTAACGTGAATGTGGGCACAGGCATAGTCAGATAGGATGAGGGTTGGAGGAAAGTGGTTAGATATGGGAGAGGGATAAAGGATTGAGAATGCACATGGGTGGAGCGTGGAGGGGCACATTGATAGAGCCAGCTGTATCGACATGTACACCAGGCTTACCTTTGCACGATCAGTCATCAGGATGGATGAGGGGGTTGGGTAATTCGATCGGCTCTGGCGGGTAGCAGCGGAGAGCAGCAGAGAGCTCCTGCAGCCTTAGGCAACGGCCTTGTGATACGGCTGGCCTCACCATCCAGCTGGGGTGGCTCTGCCATTTGTTCCTGTGCTGTCTGATCATCGTCCGTGTTGCGGTCCAATGCAGCCCTATGGAGGCTGCTCCTTTGATGCAGTGGCCATCTTTACAGGTGGTTCTTCATTATCAAGCACCATGACTTCTCTGTGTTGTAGGTGCTGTGGGGGACCAGGGTGGACACAGGCAGCAGCGGAGTAGCAGAGAGCTCCTGCAGCCTTAGACATTGGCTTTGGGATATGGTCAGCTTCACCATCTGGCTAAGGGGGGCTCGGCCATTTCTTCCTGTGCTGGCCAATCATCTTCTTTGTTGTGGGTGAATGCAGCCCTATGGAGGCTGCTCCTCGATGCAGCAGCCATCTTTACATGTGGTTCTTCGTTGTCTAGCACCATGATTTCTCTGTGTTGTAGGTTCTGTGGGGGTCCCATGGTGGACACACGCAGCAGCGGAGAAGCAGAGAGCTCCTGAAGCCTTAGGCAAAAGCCTTATTTTTTTCATAAAGTTGGTATGCATTTCATAAGGACCCCAATAGTTGTTTTTTTAACTTTGTTTTTATTAACATCATACATATAAGGTAGGGTGCGCAAGCAATCCCTGCCAGCAGTACATCAAACAAACATGAATGTCGGTATTTTTACTTTTTACTCCCATCCTGCAACCCCTCTCCCGCCCCAATCCCCCAACTTTTCAACATACCAAGTTTTGAGGTTTTGCGGGTTATAGAAGCTGCGGAGAGAACATTCAAATACCATTTAGTTATTAATCATACAATTATGACATAGTGGGGTCAGGCCGATACTCAGCAGGATGGGAGCCGAATTATTTGAAATTGCAGAGCCTTGATCACGTCGAACACTATTACCTCCCGATGCCCGTCTTGGCCTAGTAATGTCACTTCAGTAGTGGTATGGGTTACCGGCCCAGAGGTGATCTCAGTCCCATCCACAGTGATGATGACATCTTTAACAGCTTTTGGGCAAAGAGGTAGGTTCATCCTGGAAGCCAACTCGCGGTCCACGTAATTTCCTATAGCTCCACTGTCCACATATGCCTTAATTGCATGCAATCTTTCTGGCTGCTTCGGATTTACGAGGACCATTGGCATAATGAAGTGCGAGGTCAAAGAACTGGTTTTTAAGCTCGGCAAGCGGACCTCTACGCTTGTCGGGCAAGGTCGTTTCCCGGCTCAGACTTTTCGGAATTCTTGTCGGAAGCTCCTACGGTCTTCTTAGGTGGTTTTACAGGACTGTCTTGAAGGAAATGTCCCGAGTTCCCACAATAGAGACACAGTTGCGTTTGCCGTCTTCTGCCACGCTCTATCTGGGTTAAGGGGCCCCTTTAAAACCCCAATCTGCATAGGTTCGGTGCCATCGACACTTTTGGAGTTGCTCTGAGTCTTAGTGAAGATTCGGGTTTCAAACCTGGATCGATCCGCCTACCTGTTTTGAAGCCTGTGATATAATTGGACCACCAAATCAATATAATCCGAACAGTCCTGAGGTGGATTTACGACCTGGGCCAGGACGTCTTTGAGTTTGCCGCGTAGACCTCGGTGAAATTGCGTGATTCTTTTCTCCTCGGGCCATCCAGTTTCCACAACTAACCTATTGAAGGATGCAATGTAGGCTAAGAGATCCTGGTTGCCCTGTCATAGGGAAAGGAGTTCATTGTCCAGGGCCTGCCCCTGGGAATGCCTTGCAAAAAGTCTTTCCATACTCGTCTGGAAGGCTTGGAAATTCCGAAGGATTGGATCATCTTGTGTAACCAGTGGAATTGACCAATCGGCGGCACTGCCGCTAAGATACGAAAGTACAAATGCTACCTTGGTCTGGTCATTCGGGAAGGCCGCGGGCCTGCAGAGAAAGTGCAATCGGCATTGATTTATGAACACTGCAAATCTTTTAGGGTCTCCAGCAAAACGTTCAGGTGGTGCCAGTGGCACATTTCCAGGTAGGTTGATTTGAACGGGATTGGTTGAAGTAACTGGGGTAAAATTCCCCCCTGGATTGGGCAGAGGGGTTTGCCCTGCTTGGCTCTGTAATAACTGTCTGGCAAGATCGTCAATTCGTTCCTTTGACACTATTAACTCTCCCCTGAGGGCGTTCGTCTCCTGGCGAGCAGCATGAACTTCAGCCCTTAATTCCCCCAGTAGCTGGGCCAGTTGATCTGTATCAGAAGTTTCCATAGCGCCTGGGTAGGAGATTATTGGTAGGCTTCGCGTTCTGTAACGCTCACCTGATTCCCACAGAGACGCTGACCCGAACGGACTGCTACCGTTTCTTCTACCGTGAGGCGCAGGGCCCGGAAGATGTTCTGGACGGGGCCTCCGAATTTGGATTGCCTGGCTTGTAGAGTAAGTTTTCTGCAGGTGGAAGAAAAGGGATTGATTACCAGCTGGGGTGGATATGTGTTCCCACCAATCTCCCGTTTCTCACTCTTCTTGACCCCCAACTTGGTTTCTGCGAGCTCTCACCTTAGGTATTGTAAAGATGAGCTCTCCATCCTGCTTCAGGTGCAGGGGTGGGTAGGATCCAGTTACGTCACTGGATGGGAAATAGTTGCGGACACTGTGTCCTTTCGTCTCTCCTGCGGTAGCCGTAAGTATGAGTGTCTTTTCTCCACAGGAGCCGGGGCCCAGAAACCTAAAGCAGGTAAGTCTCTTGGTGAGTATTTGTTCTCAGTGCTTAGTTAGTGCTCACCATGTATTCCTCTTATGCAGGTGCTGGGATGTAGCTGGCGTCGTGGCCGCGGTGGAGGAAGGTAAGTGAAAGAAAAGCGACTGCTTACTTCTAATGATTGTCTTTTTCTGCTTACAGGTGCCGAGATGCTGCCGGCGACACAGCCGCTGTCGCGCGTGATGAAGCACGTAAGTAAGTGGAAGAAATGTGGCCGCTATAGAGCGGGCACCTCTAATGACTGTCTTTTTCTGTCTTTCAGGTGCCGAGATGCTGCCGGCGTCGTGGCCGCGGTGGAGTTCGGCGAGGCCACGGATGGGTAAGGCAAGGCGGTGCGGCTGCGAGCATTTGAGAGCGCTGCTAATCTTGTACCTTTCCTTTGCAGGATCGTCGGAGGTAGGATTGCTGAGGCCGGATTCTGGTAAGTATAATTTCTAATGCTCGCCTTCTCTTTTCTTGTCTGTTTGCAGGTGTTCCGGGTGCTGGCGGGCGTGTCATGAGCCAGGATGCAGGAGCCAACTCGGTGAGCGTCCTGCTGCTGATGCAGAATAACGCGAAGCACGTGTATTCCATCGGGCGTGGTTTAAATAGCAGAGAAGTGCTTCAGGTGTGTGTTCTTCCACCGGCCCCACCCAGGTAAGAAAAGAGTTCCTGAATAGAGGAAATAGTTCCTCCCAGCCCTGATGGCTGGGGACTTCAGCCAGACTGGATTGTTCTGGGTAAGTATGTAGCATGGTCTGCCTCAGGTAAGTCCACCCAAGCATTATTACACAGTTTATCAATATGGGCCCGGCGCCTATGGCGCAGAGACTGAAGTCCTTTATGAGCCTGGCACCAAAGGCGCCAGGACACGGTCCAAAGGGCCCCTGTAGGGGTCTGCTGGGTCCGGAGATGTGGAAGAAGGGTCTGCTTCCGGGGGCGCTGGGCGAGTCCTGGCTCCTCGGGAGTAGTGCTCATGACAGTAATTGCACCGCCACTGGGACTCGGATGCAGGGGGAATACCCAATCTTATCTTGACCATGTCGTGGTCCGTCCAAGGGGCAATCTCCACTCCCGATTCCGTAACCTCTCCCTGAAGCGAGGAGTCGACCAGAATATGATCAATACGGGAAAATGTAGCATGAGGCTTTGTATAAAAGGTGAAGTCGGGATCTCGGCCCTGCTTAGTGGGGTGTGTATCGCTCAAGCCCAATTCCCCATTAACTTCTTGGAAGGCTTCTGCCAGTTTCTTATGGAGTCGCAAGTTAGGACATGGATTGGCTGACTTCCTATCCCTCTCGGGGCAGAGAACCATGTTAAATCCCCACCAACCAGTAGAGTGCCCTCAGAAAAAGCCATAATTTTCTCTTTCATTCCCTCCCAGAAGCCATCTTGCACCTGGTTCGGAGCATATATGCAAACCAGGGTAAACAACCGGCCCCGCACCTCCCCTTGACCATAATATATCGTCCTTTCTGGGTCTGACTTCTGAGCTTTGAACATGAAATGGGCCCCGGGAGAGACCAGTAGGGGAACTCTGTGTTTTTTCGCCTAGAAGGACGCTACGTACACTTGGTCAATATTTTTAGCCCTTAGCTTTGGTTCCTTGCCCCAAACCCAGTGAGTTTCTTGTACAAATAGGAAATGCAACCGGAGCCTAGTAAATTTTCTCACCACCAATGACCTTTTTGTACGAGAGTTAAGCCCTCGTACGTTTAACGACCCCACTGTCAAAAATTGGAGCGGATCATCCATTAAAGCGATGGTAGAAGCTCATGGCTCCCTCCGTGGAGCACCTAATGTCGCTGCTCCCACAGTGCTTCCGCACCCCGATAATGCCCTGAGACAATTCTAAAGTTGCAAAACAGTCCAGAATACTTGGTGTGGCCCAATGAAAACCCCAATGAACAAACCCCCACTTTTCACACCCCCACTCCCCCCTGAACACCTGGTTGATTAGCGGCTTCATCTTGTCGGTAAGCCAGGCCACCATTGTCTCCCTACTCTGGGCTCTTTATCTCTTCAAAAACAACTCGAGCCCCCCCACCCGCTTACCCCAAACAGTCTATAAACAATTACGTCGCTCCCCCACTCACTGAATCGAATACAAGCTTGGTCGTAGAGCTCCCAGAGGCTCTTCAATTGTTAGGCTGTTCTGGGGATGCTGGTGCCATTCTTCTAAACTTCCTGTGGCCTCGGACCTTACGCCTTTCCCGTGGAGCTTTTGTCCCGTTGGGGTCTGCTGGGGTTCTCTCGCTTAGTTGCTCGCCCAACTCCATAGTTGGATCATCCAAGAGTTCCCCCGACACCCTGCGGATATCGTCCTTGTGACCAGAGCATACTTGTAGCCTTCAAGCTCAAAGGAAAGTGAGAATGGATATCCCCACCTATACCGGACCCGCTTGATCTGAAGCATTTTTGTCAATGGGGAGCAAAGCTGACGTCTTGCCAGGGTGAAGGCAGACAGATCCTGATACACCGAGATCTGGTCCCCCTCCCACTCCACCGGGCCTTTCTTGCGAGCTAGTTCAAGAATGTTGCTTTTCTCTGCAAAGTAGTGGAATCGTACAAGAATCAACCTGGGGCCTCTGTTGGTTGCACCTGCTCTATGAGCTCTTTCGATAGTTGGTTCATTTGTATTAGCCCCTTCGAAGAGTGATCCCACCACTGCGTCAACAGTTTTTATAATGTCTGTTTGTGTTTCACCATAACGCTCCGGGAAACCTAAAAAACGCAGGTTGCAGCGACGTTCCCTGTTCTCCAAATCGTCAAGTTTTAGGGAACATTTCTCTTCCCTTCTCTCGAGCTCCGCCAGGCGCATGTCAAATTGAGTCTCAAAAATATCATTCGACGCCGTATTGTTTACTAGTGCCTGAACCCTATCGTCTATGTTGTCAACTTTTTTATCCAAGGTGTCCAGTCGTAGAGCAATATCCGCCCTGAAAGCTCTGATTTCCTCCAGGAGGGCAGCCATGCCCTTGGTGACCGTGCTGGTATCAGTTGATTCCTGATGAGTCGAGGCCACCATCTCGGGGAGAGTCGGGGAGCCAAAGGGCAGGCGTCAAAATCTCTGCAAGGACTCTTTCCAGTTCATAGGCAGCCCCGGGCCATCACCACTCCACGAGTCCCACCACTGATAGCTCTGAAGGGTGGGCAACAAGGGGTCCAGTACAGTAGAGAGACTCTGTGGGCCGCCCGCACCACTCAAGGACGTCCTATCGTTGGAGTCCCTCCACCAGCACCTCCCGACCATTAGTAGTATGTGGTGCACAGGGCTTGGGCTGGGACTACATCGCCCAGGTGTTAGATTCAGTTGCCTCAGCACAAGCCGTTCTTGGGGGAATGTCCACTGTTGTAGGGCCAGGTGGTAAATTAAAGCAATTGTCCAGGGGCAGGCCCCCTCGGACTTAATGTTATTGTAAGCTCTGGGGCACCCTCTCACCTCATGGGGGCCCCGCTGCACCCATGGCACGACTTCCGATCAGCTCCCGGGTCCAAGGAGGGCCCGATGTGGAAGGGGCGGGAGGTCTGATGTGGGCCCTCCTGGGGAAGGGGTGCCTTCTCCCTCGATTCGCCGGTGGTGGCCGCTGCTCCTGGTGGCCCCCAGATGAGGGTGGACTGGGGGTCAAAAATCCAGTGGAGGCGAACCAGCTCTCCAATGCGCTCTCCCGCGCAGGCAGCTCCGCAGCCCGCCTCTGCATGCTGGATGGGCGCGAGCCGTCGTGCTCGGGGAGCGGCCCCGAGGTGTGGCCTCAATACAGCCCGGGGAGTGGTGTAACCCGGCTCGGGCTCAGAGGGGTGCAGGAAACAGCTGCAGCAAAGATCGGGGGGGCGCTCTCCCACGCCACCCGGCCGAGTTACAGGCCTCACAGGAGCGGCGGCTCTCTGTTGACTCGTGCGGAGCCACGGCGCTGGGGAAGGTGGGGCTCACTCTCCCTCCTGGTTTCGGAGGCTCCAGCACAACGAAAACTCTGCGTCGGAAGACCGGAGTTGGGGTATTCAGGTGCCCCACGTCGTCAGGAGGCTGCGGTGGGGGTCGGCTCTTCACTCCTGGGGTCTGGGGAGGCTCAGGTCCCATTGACGGCGCCCTTTGGAGGAGGCGAGCAGAGGTGCGTCAGCACATCTCTGCGCCCCCTGGTGGTCTCCCGAATACCCCAATATTTTTTATATACATTTTGTATATTTTAAGAATCCCAAGAATGTTTGATATAAAATGATCGAACTATAAATAGGTCTGGGGCTGTTCTAAGGCTATGATGGTGTGGGATGAGGGGCTTATAATGCCACTATATAGCTTGTGTGCTAGGTCTGGGAAACACATGGGTTATTACAGCCTCCCAGGGGCTATCATGCTTGGTGTCCCAGAAACCAATGATTATGATCTGCTACCGGTACGGCTAGTGGAAAAAAAAACCTGGAAACCTCCTGGGGTCCCAACGATAGTTATGCCCCTGATTGTCTTATGGTGTATGATGGGATGGAAGATGCTCAGGATTTGATGGCCGACTACAAACCCAAAGAGTTTTGGGATGACGACGATAAGGTTATGGAGCAGCAGCTGTCTGTGGTGACTGGGATACAGTGATTATGAGTATATGGTTTTGCAGGAGGATGCGGCTATGATGCCCGAGAGTGGCCCTTCCTCACTGGGACTTGATGAAAAACAGCACCCTATGTGTGGGAGTGAGGAGAGACTATCAATATTTGCTATGTTTGCTGTTCAAATCAACTTGAAACCCCAGGGAATTGTGCTAATAGCCTATCTAAGGACTGTATTTCACTAAAGGAGACCAAAGGCAATGCTATTATTCACTGTGTTTGCTATTCAAAACCAATTGAAAATCCGGGGGATTGTGATAACAGTCTGTGTAAGGAATGTATTGCGCTAATGGAGACTGATATGGACGCGCCAGCTCTCCCCCGTGCTGATACCCAGGCTACCCAGAGGTTTACGACCATAATGGTTGGGGCGTGTTTAAAACAGCACTTTTACAGATGGTGCACAGGGATAAAACTGCTGACCACCAACATGATGGTCACCAATGTTTGCAAACATCTTCCGCAGATAATTCACTATGTAAAATAGGTTATGTTTTGAACCTTAATAGTCTTGTAGATTTGCTGCAGTTGACGCAACTGCTAACACAGATAAGTATTGGGAAAGGGACTGAACAATGCATGTCTAAAACACTATGGGCTATAGAATCGGTGAATACCCCCCTTTTGAAAATGAAGCAGTTTAGACGCATGTATCCGATGGGTGTTAGAAACATCGTTGAGAAAACAGTTTGCAGGTGGGAGGGGATAAAGTATATCTAATAGCAGAACTGATCTTCGTGCAGCAATGGACAAACCCTAACTATTTAATGTGGATACATTTTTAACAGAAATACATCTTTTAAACGTTATAAAAAATCAGTTGTTCATAAATGCTGGTTGTGTGTTTATGTTCAGCGGTTATGGGGTGAACATGTCCAGCCATCCAGATGTCGAAAATATATTACGATGAATGGGGTGTTGGTAGTTACAGAGGGGTCAGCAGCCTGTGCCGTAAACTGCAAACTAATGGCTAGAAGGCCTCAAGGGGCGCTGTCAAGATGTGGCTTTTGGAGCAGGATGCCTACGCGGTACACAAGCCGGTCCATACACATTTTAAAAGGCGAATGACCATGGTATCTGATATCGCTCCACAATGGGAGGGAGATATTATGCACTTGAGCCAGTTCCGCAGAGGTAAATATGGTTTCCACTATATTCTAGCCTTGACATTCTATAAAAATATGCCTATGTTGAGGCTTTAAAGAACAGGATTGGTCACAGCGTGGCAGCATCTTTTAAATACATATTTAACAAGGGCTGAGTCCTTGCTAAACTACAGACAGACGCCAGTAAGGAGTTTTTAGATAGTCTGCTACAGAGTTTTCTAAAACAACACACAGTACGCCACTTCATAACACACTCTGAAGTTAAAGCCTCCATTGTGTAACGTTTTATACGCACCTATAAAACATGGCTATGGTGATCCTTCACGGCTAAAACATCCACAGATATGTGGAGATGTTACCCGTATTTATCAATGTGTATGACAATAGACATCATAGATCTATTAAACCCACCTCCGCTGGTGTAACACTGCAGAATTTCCTTGGAGGCCTGGAGAAAACGGTATGGTGTAAAAAGAGTGTAGGTCCGCCCCTTAAAAAGGGTGACCATGTGTGGATCTTGAAACACAAGGCCGTCTTTACAAAGGGGTATGAGCAGGACTACTGCAACAAGATCGTTAACATAGATGGAGTGTTGCAGAGGGAGGGCCTTTATATATACAGACTAATTGATTATTCAGGGGAGGCTGTTCAAGGTGTTTTCTACAGGGCAGAGATCCAAAAAATCAGTTAAGAACAACAGTGAGTTTATAGAATAGAAAGTCATAAAAAGTAAAGGTTGTGGATCTAGGAAGCAATATCTAGTTAAATGGTTGGGATGGCCTTACACATTCAACAGTTGGGTGGATGCTGGATCTCTAGAGGCCACAGGTGTATAACAGAGAGGCATGAAGTCTACACCTGTTTACATTATGCTCCCCAGCAACTCATTAGCCGAGACATTCCCTGGCAAAATAAATTCCAACTTCACCATGGAGCTGGCCAAATCAATATATTTGGAGGGACAATGGACGGTGGCACTCACTGAACTTCAGTATGTCTGCTCGTTGGCCACCTTTGCCAAAGGGGAAGCCACGTTTATCATAACATCCTGAATGCACGTCTCTGTGACACCCTGGGAATGACAGGTCAGGATCTGGCGTGGTTAACCTCCTTCCTCTTCGACCGCCCATGCCAGGTGGAATTCGGAGCCTTTCACTCGACTATCACTCTCTCAACCTGTGGCGTTCCCTAGGGATCTAACCTATCCCCCTGGTTTTTAAACATCTAAATGGCTGCCTGCATGGGTAATTGCCACCTTCACCTCTAACTTCCAGTGCTATGCGGATGACACGCAACTATCTTTCAGGCTACCCTCAGCCTCCTCCTCGCTCATATCTGACTGCCTGTCCTCTAATCATTCATGGTCTGCTGCAACGACCGCTGCCTCAACGCCACTAAGACTGAGTTTTTTCGTATTGGGACCCCTGCGCTCGCTTTCCCCCTTTCACTCTGGCCGGCCTCCCTTGGCCCTGCACCTGCACCTACCTGCAAAGCAAGAAACCTTGGGGTCATCTTCGATTCCATTCTCTCCTTTTCCTCTCACATTTCACCTCTAAAAAGTTTAACTATCAGCTACACCTTCTCAGAGGTACTCTACCCTTTCTCACTTTCCCCCAGAGGCTCACTGTCTCCAGAGTCCTGGTTCTCTCCAGGCAAGACTATTGCAACAGCCTCTTCCTCAGCTTCCCTTCTTCTGTCCTGCGCCCTCTGCAATTCATCCAGAACAGTACCGCAAGACTTATTCTTGGCCTAGAGCCCAGGGACAGCATCTCTCCAGTGCAGAAATCCCACCACTGGCTCCCTGTGGCTGCAAGGATCTTAATTCAAAACCCTTTGCATTGTTCACAAGGCTTTGTGGGGCCTGGCACCCACCTAACTTTCAACGATGCCTACCTAAATACTGTCCCTCACAAGCCCTTCGTTCATCTACCTACAACCTTCTGCGAGTGAGCCGGTTCTCCAAATAGAGACTTGGTGGGCGATCATTATCCTCAGTAGGTGCCTCCCTCTGGAATAGCCTCCCTGCCGCCCAACTTCTTGAACCGGATCTCCTGAAATTCCAGAAACTCCTCAAGACCTTCCTCTTCTACTCTTCATTCTCTCCCCTCTACCTACCCTGCTAACCTAGTTCTCTGTCCTTTCCCTCTCTCCCTCCTATTCCTTACGGCATGCTGACTGACCGCTTGGTGTACCTCACAGTCATACTGGTCCCCGGCACCCCCACCAGTCCTCTCTTGCACTTGCCTCAGGGCCCTACACCCCACCAACACTTAATGCACTGAAAAATTAACCCAAGAGAGTGTCTCTCTCTGCACTTACCCCAGTCTCAACCGACCGGGCGCACTTGATGCTCCCCTGCCTGTGACCCTCTGTGCACTTGCAGGATCCATACACACCACGCCGGAAGATCGTCTGTCTGTTTCCTCCCTGTCTTCCCCCCTAATTGTACTGTTACAATTGCAAAATCACAGTCAGGCCCATTTGCTATATTCCATACAGTTATATGTATTTTATGCACTTGCTATGCCTGTGCAGACTGTTATCGTCGAAGATTTTTAAGGGCTCTGAGCGACTGTTGTTTTTTCCCTGTGTTCCCACTTTTCTTGAGTGCTTTGAAACACTTGCCTGTGTATATGCGCTATCTAAATAAACAATACCATACCATACCATAAAACGAACAAACCCACCGAGGCTCTGGCCAGGCCGGTTCACCGAAGGGTGTTACCTGAATATGGAGGAACGTGTCAGAGCCATCAACAAAGCTGTATCAATCATAACTGAGTACGGTGATACAATGTTACAGCTGTCAGGTTTTCAGCAACGGGGACGCGGTGTAACATATTGGGAACCATGCAGCACATTAGAAGTGAAGAACCGGAGGATAATACCCACACCAATATTAACAGGGTTTTTTTATAGCTTGCTGCTTTACAGCGATATTGTGGAGTATCAAAGGGTGGGGGATAGCTATACCCTGCTACTTAGAAACCATGGAAAGCAAGGCAAAATGATATTGTGAACATTCAGTACAACAAACCTGATTACGTCCTTGTGTATAAAAACCATTGCAACACCATCAGCGTTCAGATAACAGTTGATCAAGGGAAGTTTGTATCATTTAAATATGGACAAATCTGGCTGTGGTTGCACTTCAGACCACTCCGACTGAAAGACTAATAAAAAACATCATAATGGCTGTGGTGAAGAATCAAGCTGGTTTTGGCTCAGCGGTATCTTTAGAACTCTCTTAAGATGTGCAAAGCCCTTCCTGCTTCGTGGCTTCGAATGAGCTAAACCACACATGAAAAGGGCTGGCACCAATATTGCAAACAACGTCTTGGGAAGTATGACAACAGCAGTTGCAGAGCGTCTCACCAAACAGAAAAAGGAGGGCCAGGACAGATCTGGATTCATTTATGCATCACATAGGAGCATTAAGAGGAAGAGGTCAGCGTCCCAGCTGCACAGCCCCTCGAAACCCACCAAGATAAGTAGATGGAGGGTCTGACGGGGACAGCCGAGTAAGAAGAAGTGAGTTACCCCTAAAAATACAAGTGCAGTGATATCTTTTAAAGAATAATGGTCTTCTTACACAGAGTCTCAGGGGAGTGTGTAAAATCGGACCTCGATCTTTTCACCATACCCCGGACCCAGACTAGCATTAATAACAGTTTCTTCATGGAGGTCTTGTCTCTGGTGGATCCATGAGCGCTAGCCCTCATAGAATTCTTTGTATCAGGCTCAACAGATTTGTATCTGCATTAGAACATGTGTAGACATCTTTATGGTTATATTGGTTAACCATGTTTTCCCATCCTCTTGGTTCTGAGTAAAAAAAAACAGACGCAGTGGTTTATGAAAAACATATGTGTACCACACACAGTGTTGTGACGTGTTATAATAGAATTGTAGTCACATCATACTAACCCCACAAAAAAACTGTTGACATTTTTCTGTATTTTATGTTTGATTGAAACAAGTTATTAATATCATCTAATGTATTTTAAGAGACACATTTTTTTTAAATGATTAATAAACTGAATATTTTTGTAATAATCAGTCTTGAGTTGGTTAACATGCTGAAATGATTATTAGCATTTAATGTGCACCTAAGAACGGTGTCATAATAAGGGAGTGGTAACCAGTCTCCTCTTTGGTTAAAAAGTCTTTGATATGGCTTCCCTGTCTGAGACAGGTCCCCCATAAACAAAAAACAGGGAAGTACCCAATTGTGTATACAAATTCGCATTTGAACGACACGCTGCTGCATCTAACCTGTAAAATAACAAAGGCGGACGGTACGACATTGCGTGGCCATGATCACCTATCCCCTAGCCAGCATGTTCAGCCAGGTGGACGTGATGTTGGGCGACCGACTGGTAACGCAGAATGATAATATGTACACCTACATGGCCTATATAGAAAACCTATTAAATGATGGCCATGATACCCTGGATAGACAGCCTGCAGCAGGTCTCTTTTACCGTGACAATGCTGGGCATTTTGACAACACCGATCTGGACAGCAACAATAAGGGGTTCACGAAGAGCGACGTTCACGTCAGGACCAGTAGAGTATTCGATTTACTAGGCCATCTACATGCTGACTTTTTCTTCCAAGGTAAACTATTGATCAACAGCATTGACCTTAAAGTGAAACTATCCAGAAACATGGATGCTTTTTGCTTTATGAGGGGGGATGCCGCGGAATTCAAACTAGTCGTCATATCGGCTAGTTTATTTGTTAAACGTGTGAGTGTCCCTCCCATCATTAGACTGGTGCATGCAGAGGTGTTGCAAATATCTAACAAGAAGTACCCGTTGGAGAGGGCCACCCTTAAAGTCTTCAGCATTCCTACCTGCAGCCATGATACCAGTCACTACAACCTGTTCCTGGGGTAGCTCCCAAAAATAATAATCATGGGGGTTGTTGAAACAGTAGCACGCACCAGCGCATACGATTGAAATCCCTTTGAGTTCAAACACTGTAACTTGAACTATGCAGTGCGGCATTCGGATGGTGTCCTGATCACTGCCAAAGCATACATGCCTAAATTTGGAGTTCTGAACATAATCATGGAATACATGGGTAGCTGTCATGGGGAAGCACATGCATAAAACGCTAGTTTCAAACACATGCAACAAATATGCCCTCGGCTACCCACTGCTGGCCTTTGATCTAAGACTGGCCTTCGATATAAGACCCGAAAACACATCAGCAGATTATTTTAACTCCCGAGGAGCAGGATCCTATGCGCGTAGATAAAGTTTGAAAGAAACCTAACCACTATGCACTCGTTGCTGGTGTGGAGCGTTTTCGACAGCGTTCTCAAGATCAACACGCAGAGAAACATACTCTTTGATATTGAATGGATACTCTACAGATAAAAAGATTTCTGCGTAAACATAGACATACTCAGAAAACATTTCATGGTATTTGCCAGAGACACCTGTCCCAAACGCCTACCCAGGAATCAGCCAGTTAGCATGGTGGTCAACACCAGTGTACAGGCCCATAGGGGAACACACTGGACAGACTTGTGTTTGGAGGGGCAGGTTAAAACAGTGTTTGTCAGTTTGGCACACTTCCTGCAACACTCCATATACGCCAGAGTTTTAGCGGAGTATGTGCGAAGAATCGCAAAGTATTTACGGTTTACAACCATGCCTTTCCAAGACTCTAAAGCCATTACGTGCGCCAACTCTGTATATTCTTTATCAGTCAATTGTCGGAATGGAGATCACTATCAGCTGTTTTGAAAATGTATTTGAACAATCGCAAGCAAAAGAATCAAATGGTGGCCAGATTAGTGAACAAGACGTTACCTGTGCTGTATAGATCTCGTAAAATGTTTACAGTGTGTCAGTAAAAATCAATTAAAAAAAATGTAAATGTGTTGCGTCTATTTAGTGATACATGTATCAATAAAATAACTTTAAAAAAATCAACGAGCATCATGTGTTATACATACTGAAAAGGACTATGTGATAAAATAACCATTTTGCTTTATGATTTGAAAACAAAATGTATTTATAAAAATAAAAAGAAATGTTTAATACAGAAAGAAAATAAACATTCAGACAATGGAATGAACCCATAGACCTTGGGCCCTTTAAGACGAGGTAGCAATACTTTGAGATGAAACGGGATGCAGAAGTTACTCAAACATCAATAATCAAACTGACTCAGGAAGTTAGCAAAACTCAGTGCAGTTTTATTTGCCATTGTCTAAAACAGGGGGTTACAACGGACATCAACGGATGTTCGCTCGATTTCTTTCACTGCATAACACAAAAAACACAACTTTTATAACAAAACCCTTGTCATAAGTGACGTCACAATACGTGGCAAACTACAAAAAATATACTTGGGGATGTGATACGATTACAAGGAACATCTAAGTATACGTTCCATACTGACAGGGGAAGTGATTGGGTTTCTACTATCAGGTGGGCAACTAAGCCCATTCCAAGTGCAAATCATCTTTCGTGTCACTCTAATACTTGACACTTAATTGGTTATACAAACTATAGGACTCTTTGACACGTGGCCCCTACCATTGGTTTGGCACATTTGCACCCTTCTGGAATATTCCACACGTTAGCAGCACGCAGGCTACTATACAAGGTGCATGGAAGGTTGGCGTGATCATGCCTCCCCTTCCAATTAGCCCCACATCTATCATCACTCTTGCAGTCTGCCAGTCAATTAGACTTTGAACTTGGCCTTGTAGAAGCTCCATGTGCCTGGGAAATAAAGGGAGTATCTTCTTGGTTTTTGGTGTAGCTCGCATGTCTATTTTGATCAGACCATGTGACTGGGAGACTGCATTTTCAAGCCTTTTGCAGCATTTAATTCTGTTAAATGGTGAACTTTTGACGCCTTCAGTGTTTTTCTATTCCATTTCCAACAGAAGTTTGTTTCTTTCTAATGTTCAGTGTAACTGCTGGATAGACAACCAGGCTCACGGTGGCCTCATCTTCTTGGTGCTGAGCCAGCAAGCCTTTCTTGAATTTCTCTTTCATCTGTAGTTATTTTCCAACTGCGCCACACTGAAATAAACCTTTTCCAATCACAGGGTTTCAAACCTTGCTTAAAGTGCACTGTGGAATATCCAGGTTCTATACATTAATATGTGACGTTGCTGGGTAGCGTGGCCAAACGCGCCCAGTCGTCACCTACGCGACTAGATGCGGAACCCGGAAAACAACACACATCGCCTCACAGCGCGGCGCGTCACAATTAGGAATATGAAACTGTACTTTAAAAGGAAACAACAAGACTGTACAATTGGTAAAGTACATTTATTTCACATTGAATGTTTCGATAACAATCGGCGTGTGACCAAATCAATTAAAATAGAACTTGTATTCTTTGCCGTTACAGCGTACGGACAGATTGGACCAATAAATCCGCAAATGTTTTTTTTCATGAGTCACACGCTGTTCCTTTATGGGTACACAGGGTGTTCGTTTTTGGTAATAAATCCACAAATGTTTATCGTGAGTCACGCCCTGTTCCTTTTGGGTACACAGGGTGTTTGTTTTGTGTAATAAATCCGCAAATGTTCATCGTGAGCCACGCGCTGTTCCTTTTGGGTACACAGGGTGTTTGTTTTGTGTTATAAATCCGCAAATGTTCATCGTGAGCCACGCGCTGTTCCTTTTGGGTACACAGGGTGTTCCTTTTGGGTAATCGAAGCACTTCGGTCACACGGTGAGTTGCAAGGCTGGTGCTTCAACTTGGCACTAGACCACCGTAAAGGTTGTTATGTTGCTCCTAATTGCCGGAACCGCGTACGGACAGATTGGACCATGTCTGTCGTCCCAAAATACGGTCAAGTGGATCCAGCGATAGACATGTAGCTGCAGGTGGCGGTTGAAGAAGCCATCGGTCGGGGTCTGGAATAGATGACAATCGATGAACAGCACGATGTAACTGTTTGCAAAAGATAAAAATCGAAAAGTGTCTCAGTAGCCGATCTTTATTACAATTATTCATTTCCTTTGTTAGCGCAGAGGTGACACAATGTGAACCGAGAGAATACAACGTGGAATATCAAAGTACTCTGCTATTTGCTTCCGCGGATAGTGCAAATGAGAATGTTGAGCTCTAAACTTAATGCGTAAACTGGGGCAATAATTCGAGGTGCAAAAACAATGTAATGATTTATTAGCGTTGAGCCAGGGAGAAACAAGTGGTGGTCTACATGCGTCTCGATGCTGGCCTGCCCCTGTTGCCCGGTAGATAGATGTACTAGCGCTTCATTGCAATATACAAACAGAACGAACAAGTACAATGTCACCCATCAGTAACGGTCAGCTATTCTTATTTCGATTAGATCTGGTATGAAATAGTCTAAAGAGAAACTTACATTACATTCGCAATTTCCATTCTCTAGGCTTAATGCAGACCGTGATGCAGAATCCTCCGTTCGTGTCAACGTTTTCTCATAAACTGAATTTACATGTAACTAGGTGCAGTTTCAGAATTGGCAACCTAATCATATCATACATTATTACACCCCCCTTCAATTCAATCCCTTTTGCAATGGTTCCTGCCTCTCAAGGTCAAAAAACAATAGAACCTTATACTGTGCGAGGGACGCGTGGGGCCTCACAGCTCCCAAACCAAAATTCAAAGCTGGCGACCTTCACTCAAAATGAACGTACATTCTTACTTTGCAACATCCCGTGTCAACGCATCCATGATAAAATGAATTTTGAAACAAAGGCTCAAGAAATAGGGGGCCGCTCGTTGTTCGTGGTGCTGCTCAGCTGTAGGTGAAATTTGCCAATAGGGCCACCACTGCTTATTTCATGGCCACCTACCACATGGCAGGTTTTCACAGTTGGTACTTCTTGCGTGCCTAGAATGTTTTGTGGCCTATGTCTAATCCCTTTTGTAGGTCCAGCAGTTGTTCAGCTTTTTGCGGAACCTTATTGCAAGTCAACTGCCAAAACCCACATATTCTTACACACTGTTACCCATTCTTCATTAACACTAAAAATGAAGGTCCCACAGTATCTCAACTAAACTGTGAAATGTGAAAGCAATCGTAATAATTGTAATATATTTTCAAGATGAAGGACTGAGAGAATAGATTTCAAAAGACAAAAGGCATACTTTATTTATACAGATTATAGAAACATTTGTTTGCAAAAATAAAAACAGATGGTAATCATTTCAACCGAGATTTGTACGATTTAACAAGCTCTGCTTTGGGTGGACATGGTACGCTGGCAATGTTTTGTGGCAATGTATATATGCTCGGAACAGATTTGTGCGTGATTCCATGAGTATGCATCTCGACGACATTAACAATGAGATCTTTCACAAAATCGAATTCCATTTGATCATATACTGGCTTGACCACCCATTTTTTGCTTCTTTTTGTAAAGGCCATATTGTAGCGAAGCATCCACAATTTTCCTGCAGTCCTAGATTGTTCCCGGCCCACATTCTCGTTATGCGCTAATACCGCTAGTAAAGTCCTACATTTCATCCCCTGGATGCCAAAATGCAATCTCTTTGGCCTGTACTTTAGGCACATATTGTGGAACACCTCCAAATCTCCTGTGTTACAGAATTCTGTGAGTCCCTTCAGATCTCTTGATAGAGTTTTATCAAACACAATCTTCTCAAGGGCTTTGTGTGTAGGTGAAGATGGTATCAACCACTTCTTCTTCCGTGCCTGCTCTGGGGACAAAGGGCCATGTTCACATTGGTGGAAATGTTGGTTTTCTGTCCAGTGGTGAACGCTGGAACAGTGGTGCATCAGTGAGCGCCATTTTTCCAGTAGAATTTCCACCGACCCATCACATGTTTTGGAGCTCCACCAAAGATGGTTGCTGAAAGACTGGGACCATTGAGAAATACTTTCAAAACCTTTTTTTTCCCCTCCAGCCGAGATTTTTTTATTAATTGATTTGGCAACATGCCATACATCAAATCGATGTTTAATATTTGGATACTGCTCTCTCATTGTCTTGGCTATTGAAACGTGTCTGTTCATGGCTATGAGGTCGATTTGCATTCCCCTCGATTCTAGATCTTCCAGTGATTTTATAAAACCAAGTTTCTCCATGGCCACCAAGGATTTACATTGGGACACCTGCATGACCACCAAACTCACAATTTTCTTACTTTCCATGTCCTGAAGATGGTAGGTGCAGTACTTAGCAGAAAATCCGGGGCTGTCACACTGTCCATCGCCGGCTAGCCTGAACCGTTTGTCGGGGAATGTACTTTCAATAGCCAATTGTTACATTTTCCAAGCTTCATTAATGGCAGGGAATAGGTAATCACGTTGGTATTTGTAGTATTGCGTTTTAGAAATGAAATGTAGTCCCACAAACTAAAAGAAACTGGATAACTTTGTGAAACTAGAGCCACTGAAAAGTAAAGCTGCTGCACACAGTAGATTGCCAGCTGGCAGTTTCCCCAGCATCGGTTGAGCAGACCATGAAAATGCTTTATGTGACTTTTCACAGGTGTTAGACGAGTCACGCTCACCAATGGCTTTCCACATACTTCCCCTCCCACTGAATGCACACAGTTCGCATCTTTATAATATCCATCAAGCTGCTGTCGAATACTCTGTATTTGGCCTCTTTTATTATACTGTCATCTGGCAACACAGTTGTTTCGGACTGAACCGTTGTGGACATATCAACCAAACCGGACACACTATAGTCGATATCTTTGTCTTGTTCGTCGGTCAATAGTGTTGATGCTTCAGTTTCTGTCATTTCAACATCTGTTACTTGACGATGGATAGGAGAAAACATCAATGTGGACTGTTTTTTGGGGGGCATTGTTTTGGCGGGTGTCGATTGTGTCAAGTAGTCATCGAGTAATGTAAAACTATCTTCTATAAATTCAATTGCGTCTTCCTCTGGAGGTGCAGGTGCATTGTAGCAATGGTCCAAGAACACTTTGCTGGAATTGCCGATCTTATTAAATTCATTTTCTGGCCATTGGACATAGGCATCTCGAGTGTGAACACGATGCGCCTCAATGAATAGTTCCTCCATGGTGAAAACAGTTTGGCAAGCAGCATCTGTCATTTGTATCGCTGTCTGTGTCTGCATAGTCCGTACTCGATTGGGCAACTACAGGACAGATAGGAAAAGGGATGTTCAGTCTAAATGTACAATTAACATAAAAAAAGCATATAATGAAGGCATTAGCACAAAACTTTTGCCAACAATAGAAAGTGTTTATAACTAACCTTATTTTTATTTCTTTTCTTTGAAACCTTCTTTACTCTAACATCAGCAAACTGGCGGACCGACTCTGATACACTTTCCTCCGGTTCAATATACGGATCTTGTATACATCCCTACAAAAAATAGTATCCATTTAAAATAAGTCATTGGCATTACACATCTAATTAGACCGACTTTCTTTTATTCGATGGTACTGTCAATGCGCATACCTCTGGCTCTGGAGCAACTGTATGGTCTGTTTCCGGAACAAACGCAATGGATAATGTAATTGAAGTTGCAGCATCTCCCTGAAAAACAGTACGTGCATTAGTAAGGTCGAAAAGATTGAAAATGGGACAAAGACGACAAAGGTACATATCGACAGTAAAGTGGCAAAGAAACATTGTGCAATGCAATAATAGATTGCGAAAATATGATCTGATTATCTCGTCCTATTGATCTATGATGACCAATACCCCTAACACCGGATCTACTACGAGGGGTGTTCGGATTGAAGTGGACGCTTCAGCATCTCCCTGAAACACAGTACTTTCATTAGTGAGGTCGAAAAGATTGGAAACGGTACACACAATTTGGAAAGACTACAAAGGTACATATCAACAGTAAAGTGGTAAAGAAACATTGTGCAATGCAATGATAGGTTGCGTAAATTTGATCAGATTATCTCGTCCTATTGAGCTATGAAGACCCATACCTCTTACACCGGATCTACTGCGAGGGGTGTTCGCATTGTAGTGGACACTTCAGCATCTCCCTGAAACACAATACTTTCATTAGTGAGGTCAAAGATTGGAAACGGTACACACAATTTGGAAAGACGACAAAGGTACTTATCAACAATAAAGTGTTAAAGAAACATTGTGTAATGCAATGATACATTGACAAAATATTATCACATTATCTAGAATTCTGTACATAAAACCAGTCTGGAACAGAATAGCTAGGTAAGATTACCTGATACGCCCTCAAAGTAGTTGATAACTCCAGGCAACACGTGGATGTTAAATCTTGTTCCTTCATATTCGGTGGATAGTAATGGAGTGGTAAAGGGAAAGTATTATTCGATTTAGAAATTCAAACATTACAAAATGGCATGTAAGGAGACTGAATACTAGAAAATTACACTTATTGAAATGCATAATATAGCATAGTTATCCATCCCCATAAATAATTTTTCTATGTGGGTTGTACAAAACATGGACTGATGTTTAGCAAAAAACTCATTATTTCAGCAGCTATTCAATCACATAAATATGGAAAGTACTATAAGTGGCATTTACACCGAAAATACAGGCGTAAAGCTAAATCCTGCAGCGTGACTCACCTGTGGCGGCATTTTCACGAGTAAAGTCGGAATAGCGTTTGGGAGCAATTTCCGAGTTGCTCTTGGTTGATTCCGCTTTGTGTACAAGGATGATTATTTTGCATGAGCATGTGAGAAAGAATGAATTGGACCATACATTTTTCGATGAATGCTTTCTTTTGGGCACCACAGCAAATCCAGTGCAGCGTGTGCGGCTGTATAATAGGATACATTGATGTGTTGAAAATCAGAACATGTTACTCGTCCTTTAAATGTTCTATCATGCATGAAAATGAAACATGCTTATACTATAGGCACGGCCCGCGAAGGATGCAATACGATTAGGATACATGTCCTTACCTTGACCAACAAACAGTTGGATTCAGCAAACAGACTAATTAGTGGAAAGAGAACAGGGAGATGTTCACAGGTATCACACTGACGAGTTCACTCGAAGCTGTCACAGAGTAGCATGTTCACGAGTTGACTTGCAGTGCTCAAAGACGTTCTCATGTTCTCATGGTAAACATCTAGAGGTCTATAAAGAATAACAAAAAGGGGTGTGTTTGTGAATGAATGACGTGTATATGTTGTGGTATTATGTACATTGCAGGGGCGCGGCCTGCTTCAGAGGTGGCCTGCCTGGAGACACAGGGTCTGACGAGGCCATGTGAGCAATGGCCCCTGGGCGTGGGATACCTTTTGAAGTGTACATGTTGTTTGGCACCTTGGCTCTTCGTGCCCCTGACAGCCCCCCATGGCAGCGCACATCCACTGGCGCAAACTGCTTTTGATAGTGGGGGGTGGGATGGATGGGCCGGGAGGTGTGCAGACAAGGCACCGGAACACTGCTGAATTGAGACACACTTATGTGGATTGCAGGGGCGTGGCCTGCTTCAGGGGAGGCCTGCCTGGAGACGCGGGGTCTGAGGAGGCCCTGTGAGCAATGGCCCCTGGGCGTGGGATACCTTTTGAAGTGTACATGTTGTTTGGCACCTTGGCCCTTCGCGCCCCTGACAGCCGCCCACGGCAGCGCACATCCACTGGCGCGAACTGCCTTTGATAGTGGGGGGTGGAATGGATGGGCCGGGAGGCGTGTAGACAAGGCACCGGAACACTGCTGAATTGAGACACACTTGATTCACTAAAAAAATGAAACAACCAGGTGTTTTATTTGGTTTCTTATTTTGATGGCACAAATATATAACACATTGTCAAGGTCTGGTTGCAGCTCAGCGAGGGAAAATCCCCTGGACTGACCACTGTCGCTGGGGAAAGTTTGTCTAATGGCGCCAACGACACAGGCGGGTATTACTCGTCGAACGCGGTATCCAAGACTCCCATGAAGCCACCATGTGTACGAACGATAGGCCACCAGCCGGTACCACCTATGAAAGAAAAAGATCCAATCTGTTTTTAAATGACCAAGATAAATGTATTAAACCTTAGTTGTCAATGGTAATTCTTGTATGCAATGGCATTTTTGCAAATACAAATGCTAACTAGACACTGAACAATATTGAACAACTTTTATGCGACTATTACTAGAGAATTGCAAGACTAAACGGATATGACAATGATATCTTGAAGTTACGAGAATATAGGGGACAACCGTGAAATAGTAGTGGCCTAACTGACATCACAACCAGACTACACTTACTCGTTGCTTGGATTACGAGGGCAAACTGTTGCGCAAAGTTCGTGCATAAGCACCATCAAAATCCTCAACACGGACCGTGTGAGACAGACTGCTGTGAAGTCTGGCAGCTCAGTAACGCATTGCGGCTGTGGATCGCCTTGTGTTATGTAAGCTTCCAGAGTTTTCTCGGCAGCAGCAGTTCTTCACCTCGGTTGGCATTAGCACGCACCGATTGCAGGTGCACCAGGTGGAAACACTGTCCATGCAACTAGGCCCAGGTTCTTCATCTGTTGAAACGTCCGCCCAACTGTTGTCCAAATCCCCATCGTCTACAGAGCTTGCTCTTTCCAGTAATTCCTCCTCGGAATCCTCGGGCTCGTACAGGTAGGGCATTATTGTTGCCATTGTGTGGTAAAGAAACGAAAATAAATTATAGCAATGGTACTGGTATCTGTTCACACGGGCTACAAGCAACAAAGGTAGCTGACCAGATTACAGAAATGATTCACAGAATACTCAAAGAAATACGAGAGGAATGGAAAAGAAAATATGCTGTTGTGTGTTGTGAAATGCTCTATTTATACTTGTCCAGGAAAGAGGCTTCCTGCCTTTTCCATGGCGACACGTCAGTAGCTGAGGCACAGAGAATGTTGACACGAGACGTGCTTTGGCGTTGTGAAATGGGCGGTACGCGTCTAACGTTTCAGGATCAGGGGCGGGGGATATGATTTAGTGCCACAAACGCAGGTCACCCAGGGCGATGCGGAAAGTGATAAGATTATCACAAAATGGCCGCACCCTGCTGCCTGATTTTGCTTGTGTTCAAGAGATGAAAACTCGGGCAAGGTGCATAGGAAATGTTTGTACGATCGATCGAATTATGGTTAAAACCACATGGCTTACCCATAGGGACAATAATAATTTCTGCGCGAACCATTCCTTTAAGATCACTTTGTCTACTTGTGTTACTGCGTCTGTACAAGTGTAAACTGATTTACATGTTCTTCAGTGTTTATGTCGCATGAGCATCTTCCTCTCGAGCGTAAAATGTTGCTCTTCTTTACCACCTCTTCTTCAGAGCTTATAGAAAATCTATGTTCTTCTGCCTTGTGCATCTTTTGCAGGTGCGTCATCATCTGCTCCACATGACGTCACCAATCTTCTCTTTCATTCATTTTCACACTTCTTCCGGAACCCTGTCCAAAAGGCCATTTTTCTTTGTGAATGCATATAAGGTTTTCTTAATGGCTACTTTGTTTCCATGATTTTCTCTGGAACAGGCATCCATACTGGTACTGCATGTGTTGCAATGTCCGGATCCCAACATATAGGCAGCATGGGGGCGGAGATTTTGGCAGTGGTACTTGACTCCACCTCTACAGGAGGGCTAGCATTAATTGGATAACGAAGTAGATGGGTGTACCTCCGGCGAGTCCTAGATACTTCAGAGGTATGGGCATTGTCGATTTTTGAGGGGGTTGGTAAAGACTTTTATATTACAAATGCTTAGAATGCAATGATGGAAATACTGAGTAAAGTCTTTTTCTAGCTCAGCACTCTGCCCCCCCCCCTCTCGGTCATCAAATCATCCAAGATGATAATATTTACCATGCTCTGAGGCAGTAAATGATCATTGAGACTGTCGGGCATACCTTCTACAAACCAAAGGTGCTTACACTGTTGTTGCAAGGTGATATCAAGAGGTTGCCAGCAGCTGTACAAACAAACAATATTTTTGGGCATAGCTATCAGCAGAGTGTCGGTGTTTTCTAGAGGTTTTCTGACAAAGTAACTCTTGTTGCAGCTGGACGGCCCTGCCAGCACACACGTGAATGGCTGTTGTAGCCTGTTATCGATAACACCAAATACTTGGGGGTTAACGAACCATGTACAGATATCTACGTGTGAACTTCCCGACAGGAGGGTTGATTCACTGCTGGGGTTAGCCTTACAAACTTCTGGGGTTGCTAAAGCAAACACTGCTGTACTTGAACATGTATATTCAGTGTTAAAATGCCACGTGGATGCCTACAATTGAAATGCATGGCCTTCTCTATCTTACCTAGAAGTGGCAAATAAAAACATGTTAAAGTTTTGTATATGTTCTTCATTAATATTCCTCTTAAAGACTGTTTAAGACCCCCATCCATTGTGTATCACACACAACATAGATTTAGACGTTGCAATAACTCATCAGAGATATGGGTTCCCATCCTTGCCCCCTGCAAGCAATACTTCACACTTAAGAACTGTAGCAACCACCATCACTGCCTGTAGTGCCGGTTATGGGTGTCATTGTCACAACTTACACCACTCCATAATTGTTGCCTTGATAGTGATGGAGCCCCAGATGCATGATTAAAAAGAACAATGGGCACGGTTGTGGGTTCTTAGACACCTTGCTAGGTACCCATTTGTCAAGACATTCCCAAGGCCCCTGTTGCTGAGGTCCATATAAGAACCAGAAAAGCCACTCCCTGGTGCATAGGGACCCCCATGATCCCATCAGCTTTTGCTGGGGGCCACAATCCAGCCACGCCACGCCCCTTGCCACATCTGAAGAACAAATCCTTTGCGTAGGGGCCCCATCCACTCCATTGGCCCTTGCTGGGGCTGCAACCCATCACTACCCCTTGCTGATTTGGTGAAAACATGCAAACCCATCCTCGGGTCCGAAAACAGCCAGGGTGTGTTGAAAAAGATGCACAAATCTCCATGTTCACAGCGTCAGATGGTGGTTGGGGTCAGCAGTCCATTTCCTCTGGGTCTGCATGCTGAGCCATCCAGCTGTTGGAATACATTGTGTTTTTTAGAAACAAAACAAATATAGAACCAGAATAGGACATCTTTTACACATCACCAATCACCTCTTTTAAATATTCAAATGCAATGCCCCATCCTTAGCAATACATAACATCCTACATAACATCTTAAGACTGGTGTAACACCTGACACTTACCCCCTTAAAAAATGTCAACACTTCAAACAGTCTGTGCGAAAGAATATTGGCTACACCTTCTTTATCAAAATGTTTCATCTTTGACAAAAACTCAAATCCCACCATGCAAGGCCTGCCCAAATTGGAAGTTCACATTGTCAATTAACTGATAAAGAGCTGTGCACCTTAGCAATCCATTGAACCTTCCACATGTAAAAAATGTGCCCTAACAATCTGCACTTCCCTTGCACACAGAGAATAGACACAAAAGATTTTTACTGCCTCAATCCTGTAATTTGTACCACTTTGCTCACCTAAAACAAAAAATGTAATGCCTGTTGGCAACACAACATGAGTTCAATAGACCAATTAGGCACTATCTAAAACATGAACTGGTACATGCGTTGGAACTTGAACAACCCTGCTTTTACACACTGCCAGTCACCTCTTTGAAATATTCAAAAATATTATTCCAGCTGCCGCAATACATAACATCTTACATAACATCTTAAATCGGTTGTAACACCCTGACACTTGCCCACTTAAAAAATGTCAACACTTCAAACAGGTTGCACAAAATAATCTTGGGTACAGCGCTTCATCAACATGTGTGATCTTTGACAAAAACTCAAATCCCACAGTGCCCGGCCTTCAAAATTGGAAGTTCACAAAACCCCTTGAATCTTTCATACACATTAACCCCTGAGGGTTGCCCCCTTTAAAAGATTTGCCAGGGGGCACTAGGGTGAGGTGCCATCACTGTGGAGGAGATGGGAGGTGGGGAGGGAAAGAGGGCTGAAAGGAGAATTTTGCAGGAAAGATGTATCCAGAAAGCACTGAAAAGCAGTACAAAATGTTGGATGCACAGTTGAAAGCACACCTATGTTCGAATTTAGTCAAAAGCGTTACAACATGGTGGATGCACAGTTGGAAGCACAATTAAGTTCAAATTTAGCCAGTAAGCACTCAAATGCAGTACAAAATGGTGGATGCTCAGTTGGAAGCACACTTAAATTCAAATTTAACCAGAAAGCACTCAGAAGCAGTACAGAATGGTGGATGCACAGCTGGAAGCACACATAAGTTAAAATTTAGCCAGTACACACTCAACAGCAGTACAAAGTGGTGGATGCAAAGTTGGAAGCAAACCTAATTTCGAATTTAGTCAAAAGCAGTACAACATGGTGGATGCACAGTTGGAAGCATAACTAAGTTTGAATTTAGCCAGACGCACTTAAAAGCAGTACAAAATGGTGGATGCAGTTTTAAGCACACCTAAATTCCAGTTTAGCAAGAAATCACTCAAAAGCAGTACAGAATGGTGAATGCACAGTTGGAAGCACACCTAAGTTCTAATTTAGCCAGAAAGCACTCAAAAGCAGTACAGAATGGTCAATACGCCGTTGGAAGCACAGTGGAGAATAGAGAAGAGTTGTTCATTATCTGGTTTCTTTTTACATATGAAGCAGGGCAGCAAACAGAATGAGGCACATCATGATGGATAGTACTGTTGGTGCAGTAGTTGTTAAGATATTTGATGGAGAAGGGGGTGCCCCCTTCTCCTAAAATTAAAGCTATATATATGTCCCACAATGCATCAGTGAGTCTTTTCAGAAATGAAAAAGCCGTAATTTTTTTTGTTGCTTGATGCAAGAAACAGCCGTGGTTATACCGGATATAACAGGGCTTAGCGGAAAATGAAAAGTGGAATAAAATGCCATTTGGAGGAGGATAAAGGATAAAAAGGGGCTACAGCCAAAGGCCGGGTCCAATGTTCGTGGGCGAAGACCATGTCTAGGGAATGGGAAACAAAGGTAGTGTTTTAAAAGATACAGCGGGAATGGCCAAAGTCGGTGCTCACTAGCAGGACAAAGATCCTGGCTAGTTGGCCCAAAATACATCTATAGTGACTACGGCCAAATCCTGTGGCCATCTAGTGGGTCCAAAAGAAAGATATTGGGGGCACATGTACAGTGGACACGGCCGAAGGCCATGGGTAGTGTCCCACACACAAACTATAGTAAAAACCCTTGAAATTCAATGAAAAAACGTTAAAGTGTAGTTAATTTGAGCAGATTTAACGCCACATAACCCTTGAAATTCAGTGGATGTGAAAAGCCATGACCAGCTTAACTCAGCGCGAAATTCATGCTTCTCCACAATGTGACCCCAAAGGTACCTGTAGTGCATTTTCGTAATTTCATGCAATTGGCATGCAAATGTAAACCTGCACTTACGTGGACGAAACATTATTTCGTGAATCAGGACCACACTATAAAAATTTGAACAACTACAGATTAATTTAGAATAACTGGATCAAAACAAAAACAGAATGCCAGAATATTTACTGTATGAATAAAGCACAGTTCATTGTTTCAAAATCACTATATAGCCAATTTTAGCACTATATTGCCCATTAGCACCACTAGCTTCCCGGTACAAGCATCCAAACTATGGAACACCATCCCCCCACATCTACTTGCAGAACCTTCATTCAACCGGTTCAAACATAGCACGAAGTGTTGGCTCCATAACACGGACTCCTGACAGCCTAACCTTAACCTAATGGACATTGGCCAATCACTTGGAATTAATATCTCTGCGTATGCACTTGCTTATTATGCCAGTTCCTATCTGTAACTATTATGGAACTTGGCTGACTGTATTGTTTTGATTGCACATTTATGTAACTGTAACCTTCCTGTAACTGTAACGTAACTCTGCTTAACTGCTCCCCTGTAACCAGCTCTACCTTACGCGCCCTTATGCCCCCGAGCCTGGCTGCGCTTTATAAATAAAACAAATACAAAATACAAATACAAATACCTAGAAGTCAAAACCATTGCCTTGGAGCAGATAGGAGGGAGATAGGATCTGAGAAGGGCCACATAGTTGTGGGTGTTGTTTAGTTATTTACCCATACTGTTGACTGCTCATTGCCATGCCATTCTCACCCACTACCGACCCCACCTCACCAAAATGCATCCTCCTAGGATCTCCTTAAGATAGCTTTATCAAGCAGTAACATCAATCTGCGTGCTGTAGTAGTTGCTAGTGCTATTTCAAAGCAGTCTTCTGAGAGTTAATGGCTCGATTGCAGTTGTAAATGTTTTACTGGTGCAATAAACATGTCTTTACCAAGTTTGATTTCAGCCAACCGATTTATAGGCAGTACATGCGTCCTTGCACTGAAGTCCAGTTAAAAACAAGTACTGACAAAACCGATAGTTTTGGCTTGTCTATTGATAATAGATTGGCATGCAAGGGGCACTAGTATCGTATACCCAGGAAGATTGTCTAGCTTTTATGATCTCATGACTAAGTGGTACCAATATGGGAGACCCTGGCAAAGGCCTATCACAAGCTTGTACCAAAGCCAAAACTATTCTGGCTGGTCTGATGCTGATTCTGTTTTCATTTATTTTAGTCCTTTTTAAGTTTTAATTTTCACAATGTATGTGGTGTTTTGTGTAGTGTATTAATTAAATGTGATTCCTAAATGCAGAACTTTAAAAGAAAATAGCTGCATATTTACCACAAATGTAAAATAGAATCTTCCACAACGGTATTTTAACTTCAGGCACGTTACAAGAAAAACTGGAAAAAAAACAGGCGTCTCCTGATCCAAGTAAGATACTCAACCAGCTCTTTAAGCGGTTCACATGCATTCTTTTCACGGCTCTGCTAAGAATGTGTTGATTAAAAGTCATAAGACTAAACAGGACAATGTGCACATCCCCAGCATTCTGTTGAATCTTTTCTGAAGGGCAGTTGCATTTAGCACTCCTGTATACAAGCCCGGAACTTCGCCCCACTGCTATGTGCTAAAAAAATAAAAAATAAATGAGCGGCTCCTCAAGAAATGAAACAGAGATGCAGGTTTTTCATCCAATTGTTTTCCCCTTTCACACACAATGAAATGCTAACGTGTTTCCTCCTTTCCTGTGCTCGCTTGTAATCCAACCGTTCTGCCCAGTCAGCAAAGGCCCTGGTTCAGTTATACTGTTATTGCGTAAAGAAGAAACCCATGTGTCTTCGAAAGCTGGTACTAAAAAAGATGAGTCCGTTTTAGGAGGCACCACTGCAACATACTGTGTTGTTTTATCCTTTAAAACAAACCCACACAAAAACAGCTGCACTGTACGTCTGGCTAATTAATATTCCGAGTTTTTTTGTCCTATATTATAAACTGCAATATTATTACATGCCTCCTCATCACGTTAACATTGGCAAAATCTGAATTTTCCAATATATTCTGAACTATTTTATTTATTGATATCAATGTCCAGAATGTTCCTGGTGCTGGACTTCTCGTTACCTCTTCTTTGATTTCATTCACTAGACAGTGCGTTTGTTTAGTACACATAGGTATAATATGTATGACTCAGCACTGTTAATGCCTTGTGATATTACTACTAATCATTATTGTTTTATTGTCTCCATTTAAAACATGGCAGCATATATAAGGCAATTGAAATTCGGCTTCATGCCACTAAATGACAGTGCCTCCAGGTCAAGGTTGAGAAATGCTGATCATGTTTATACGGTTGGAAATAAAACTTGATCTGTATGTCTCTCTTGCAAAGTTATTCATGCCTCCTTTTTGGAAGGGTTAAACCCTATAGCAGCGAAAGCTTATTGAACAGGCATTGTCCCTTTTTAGCTATGGACATGAACCTTGACCACTGCTGTCAGAAGAAGCTCTGTGCATAACACGCTTATATTTAAGAGTGGGAAAAAACATTTTAACAAAAAAATGACTACAGATATATAAGAAATGGGGAATGCCAGCCTTGATGTTTAACCTATTATATAACACAAAACATGCCATAAAACAAAGGGCACAATAACACTAAAGATGAGATCAAATAAAACCAAAATTGCTGAAACCTTAACTCACCTTCTTATTCAGGATGTGTGATTAAGGCACACGTGGTAATTTGCTGTGTAGACCTTTGAGCAGATGGTTGATTGTGTTCCTTGTGTGTGTTTTTATTACAGGCTAGTTGTGACAGCACAATTGACTTGCAATAAGAAAATGACATCATAAAGGCGTGAAAAGCTTTTTAAATTCCTTGCTTGCAGAATCGTTTTCTGTGTTACTTTACAGCCATTAATTGACACAGCACAAAATAAAAACCTTTTTTGATACCTTTTGCTTGAACAATTTTTCTGCAACACATTAGGAGCTGCATTTTTGCTTTTTTCATCTAAACAGATTCTATAATGATTATAAGGACCAGCATGTGGAAGATCTCTTTGGTTATATTATGCAAGGGACAAGATATTAAAGGGAATGACAGTGTGTGACCATGCATTATAAGGAATACACTATCTCCCCTACCATACATCAAAGGGATATTGCAATTTACCTTGGAGATCCATGACCTTATAAAGGAACTCAGCCTTCTGCCTCATTCCTCTATTTGGTCATAAGACTCTTCAGTGACTTGCAATATCCTTATAACTTAAGGTAGGGAGTACTTTATCCCATATATTGGTTATAATTTCTTATGCGCCCAATGACCCATCGAAACATCACCACATTCCATGGCCTACCGAACTGGGAAACCCACCAGCACCATGCAAAGTGGTAAAAAAACTTTGAAGATTATTGGATGGACAACAAACTAACACTAGAACCGCAAGACAAAACAGTAGTTAAGAAATGCTTCTTCCACTTACACACAATCAAGAGGATATTCCCCTTCTTCACCTTCCCACACAGAGCACTCACTGTCATGTCTCTTGTCATGTCAAGAATAGATTATGCAAACAGCATCTTGTACTGGGGAGGCCCCCGGCCGGCCCATAGAGTCAGGGTTTGTTCCAGAGTACTTTAAGAAGTGATGGCTGCACCTCGAGATGGATGGGGGTGCAGATTCATTACTCTCACACCAATCAATAAGGACAACTCAATGGTTTGGCAAAGGGAGTCTGTTTAATGACAAGTACAAAAAATGGGGAGTCTTGGAAATCAGCAGTGTTGCGATTGTCCGTCTTGCTTCAACTCCAATGATCATCATAAAAACAGTAACATTTATACTTAAAATGAGCCATAATTGACGTGTAACACTCAAAAGTTAACATGCAATTCTATTGGCTAGGAAAAGGTAACTTTAATATAGGTACTATATCTGTATATGGTAATGGAGTGAGGGGATTGGGTAAAAAACTGTCAGGTCTGCATCTAAGCCCTCCCTTCAACAAGACTACTGTAGACGTCACCAAAAGTATGATGTCCCATTGGTTCTACTAACTATAGGACCCTAGATTATTTGGTCCATTATGATTGGGTTGGCATCAACCCCATGCATACATTTCCACTTTGCGTAGCAGCACGCAGAACAGTCCACCAGGTGCGGGGTGTCCTATGATTAACCCTGCCTTTCTTTAATCAAGCATCACTCTAGTGACTATGTGTCAATTAGTTCACTGTGGTTTGCCTCAAAACTGCATCTTCTTGTCTCGAAATTTCTGATATCTCTGTCTAGGCGGATGCCAGGCATAGGTGTGAAACCGTGCCTCTTCTTGCTTGGCTGGTCATGTGCTGGCCTCTCTGTGGATTTGCTTCTTTTCTTTCAATTTGCGTATTTGATTTTAGCTTCACCCGCCACCTGCCTAGCCTCCTTATCTCGACTTTCCAAAAGGGAGGATATTCTGTTTTTAAGTTTCAATTATGTGAAGCTACTGTTCATTCCTTCTATTGGCCTGACCTTGGCTCTTCCTGGCACAAGTTGAATCTGTTAGGTTTCGATTCAGCCGTCTCTTTTCATTTCCCCAGAATATGAATCTTGTCTTGTGGCTTTTAGTAACCCGAGTTGGTTTTGCTTTTCGTGCAAAAGTGGACTTTCACTTATAATACTGTGCTTTGTTTTGAGGTAGATTATGTACAATGGCGCTTGCCGGTCTATTCTTCTACTTAGCATAGCAAGCCGCACTGTTTTCTTAGCTTCTTGCGGTTACAGCATATGTACATGCATTAGCTGGTTGAGCATTGTCATCCTGCTTACAGCTTAATCTTCTTTGTATTTCATCATCGTTCTCATCTTATAGGTTCGCGATATCCTTATTCTTGGCGTTTCTTCTCTTTGCGTCATCCTTTGGTCGTCATTTTCTTCTATCTTTACGTCAGTCCGGGCCCTTGTGATGTCACCATTCGTCTTCCATTAAGGCCTTTTTGGTCTCTTTCGGGACAGTACTGTGGCAATCTTCATTTCGTCTCATTTGCTGGTAGGGTTTTCTCAATGGATACCTTACTGTCCAGGGTTGTCTGGTTATTGGGACTTCAGTAGGTGTTGCTCTTCTGATAGGTACTGGACAGAGCCCTACTGCGGCTCTCTACTGGTTTACCTGTTCATCATATGTCACATATCTTTTTACAAACGCTCCTGGTACTTCAAAATGGATGACTGGAGTGCAGGCTTTATTTGGGACCTCCTCTACACTCTCCCCTCTGGGCAATTCATCAACCACTTCCACTTCCTCCTTTGGATTCCCCTTACTTAGTTCTGCTTTGTTAATTTTTACCTCATCATCTGGGTTTATTTCTTTTTCGTCTTCTGGGTCTGTACATGATGGCTTGAAGAAGTGTCTTTTTGGAGACCATATCTTTATTACTCCTTTTAGGTTTCCTGCTGTCCTTACATGTTCGTCTTTAATCCATGTCATTAGCTGACATTGTCCGTTTGGACTGCAGTAAATCCATCTTCCCACATAATTTCTGCGTTTCCTGGGATAGAGAAAGTTTGTTCCTTCTGGTGTGTAAACGCTGGCCTTCACAAGGTCTCTTATTTCTTCATCAGTCAGGTCTTTGGGTTTCCATCTTTGCTTGACATCAATTATGATCTTCATCCCTATTGCTTTATTTGCAGTTTTCTGGCATTGTGAGATTAATATCTTGCTAACACAAAATCCCAGCAGTATCATCATTAGCAGGGCTCCCAAGAACTTGAATGCATCTGCAATCCACTGTGGAACCCATGAAAATAGTAATCCACACCAGCTGTCATCATCAACTTCGTCCGTTTCATTGATCATCTGGTTCTGCAGGTTTATCAGCATACCTATTGCTTCTGTTAAAGTTCCATTTTCCTCGTCGTGAGATGGTATAAATGTGCAACAGGATTCTCCAATTTTTGCACAAACTCCTCCATCAATAGCTGTGATCATGTCAAGGACATATCTGTTCTGGATTGTCATCAGTCGGATTGCTCTTAACTCTTCCTTAATTGCATTGAATCCTTTTATGGTCGTGTTGATTGTCTGTAGCAATTCCCATCTGGTTATCTGTAACCATTTGGTATTTACTCCAACTTGGATTCTTGGCATAAAAATAGTTGTGAACACTGATGAGGTGAGGCTAAACAGCCTGTGTTCATATGGGATTGGATGAAAGGCATCTTCTGATTTAGCAGAGAAGTAATTTACTCTCTTCATTCGAGTTATCAGTTCCAGAGATCTTTTCTTTCTTAGGTGAGCGTCTGCTTTGGGAAACTGTCAATATTCAGGTCACTTTTCGGGATTACCAATGCTGAAACATGGACGTTCTGTATGGTACATATGCCTCACCAGTTCTTTGGCAGTCTGATGTATGCTTTGGATCCGCTTGCCCAATAATGGTCCATGATCACTGCAGTTCCATGCATCATGCCTGGAGCATCAAAAATTCATCCACAGTTCAGATTCTCTCCTATCTTTCTTGTGCCATTATTTCTGAAGCACAATTTCAAACTCTCCAGTGGTACTATCTGCAAAGGTCCTCCTCTGTCTTCGGCCCATGTCAGAGGTTTTGCAAGTTTTGGCCATAATGGTTTGCGCAGTCTTTGTGAATTTTCGATTGCTTCTTTGCAGGCTCCAAAGACCATCCATGCCCTGCAAATCACTACTCCTTTCTCCCATTCGTCTGCTGAAAGCACTGTTCGCCAAATTTGCATTTGGCCTCTGTTTTTCCAATGTTTTGCCTCTTCTGGAGTTTTTCCTTGGACGTTTAGTCTTGTGTTCACTTCCCATCTTATTTCTAGATGGAGCTCTATTTCTTGTCTTGATATCTTGAACATAATCATCTTCATCGGCATAGGCTGGTTCAGATACCCATATTAAAGAAGTGTCACTTCCCATGAACTGGCCTCTAGTTTTGCACATGGCTACGTGTGAAAGACAGTGTGCTGTCTGAACATCAATTTCTACAGCCACGAAGATCTTGGACTTCCCCATGCTGTATGGTAGGAGTGCACAGACTAAGCATTCTCCTTCTGAACTTCGTCTTCCAACCTCTTTCATTTGCTGGTACCAAATGTTATTCCCCAAATGTGCTGTGCTGTCCAGGTAGTCGTTCAGTTCACTGTCATCTCCATGCATACTTCTCTTGATTTTTAAGGTTTTCATGTAGTTTGCTATTACTACATCTCTGAATGCATCTGTATGGCTCTTTCTTGCTGGAGGGTTCTCAGGTATTCTGGTCCATGGTGCAGGCTTCCTCATCTGTGCCATCTGAGTTGACCTAATTCTGACAGCTCCTTCTTTTTCCTGGTATAGTTCCTTTTCTCTGGCTAGGAATATTTGTACCCATGCTGGCAATGGTTTAGTGTATGGCTGTACTGTGGAGCTTGTACTTGTCCCTTTTGTTGGAACATATGGATTTGTCCATGCTGTCTCTGCAGGTTGATTCCCTAGCTCCTCTTGTTTCTTTAGGGTTCAGCTTCCTCCATTTGTCTCTTCACTTTGCTTGTAGTGGGATTTCTCATAGTAGGCAGTCTCTTCTCTGAGGCTTTGACTTGTGGTTTTGCTACTATTGACACTAGGCTTGTTGGGTGTGCATTCAGTATTAGCGTGCGTGTGGTTGTCAGTAATCTTTCATCATCCTTCCTTGCCGACCCTGTCTCTGGCTTTCCTGTTTGTTTGTTGCCACAGGTGTCGTTGTATCATTACTAATCACATTCATTTCAAGTTCATTCACTCCACCATCAGATCTTCTAGGGACTGGAATGACTACATAAGGTCTGGGCGCTTTTGTGGGCCTCATGCGTGTATCATTAGGTGGGTGCACTGGAATTGGAACGCTTTGTGTACGAATAAAGAATGCCGTTCTGATCGCTAAAAAGATAACAAAATAATGATGAATATGTTGCATAGGTACATTATGGTTCTATATGTTAGGCGGCTGAGGCTTTGACTTGTGGTTTTTCTGCTATTGACACTAGGCTTGTTGGGTGTGCATTCAGTATTAGCGTGTGTGTGGTTGTCAGTAATCTTTCATCATCCTTCCTTGCCGACCCTGTCTCTGGCTTTTCTGTTTGTTTGTTGCCACAGGTGTTTGTGTATCATTACTAGTCACATTCATTTCAAATTCATTCACTCCACCATCAGATCTTCTAGGGTCTGGAATGACTATATAAGGTCTGGGCGCTTTTGTGGGCCTCATGCGTATAGCATCAGGTGGGTGCACTGGAATTGGAACGCTTTGTGTACGAATAAAGAATGCCGTTCTGATCGCTAAAGATAACAAAATAATGATGAATATGTTGCATAGGTACATTATGGTTCTATACGTTAGGCGGCAACATTTTCTTCCAGAGAAGTGTGGGTGCCTCTCTTCTTGTGGGAGGACCAGATTGCTGCCCTGGACCCCCATCTCGATCATTCAAAATGGCAAACCTATTGTATTTCCTTAACCAATATCGTCTTTCAAGTTCTGCGGTTTAAAAGTGTCTGGTTTTTCAGAAGTGTCCTCCCTCTTGCAGGTGACAAATTGTATCTTATTTCAGGATACAGTTCCTTTACTAGACTATGGAAAAACAAATCAATGAACACTTCGGTGAGCCTCCTTACTGTGCATGTTCAAAGTAGGTCAGCTCCCAGTCCACGCCTCAGATTTGATTTAGTCCTGAGGACATATTGTACTTGATCAGTGTGTGAGAATAGGGAAAAATAACAACAGGTAAAACAAATGAAGTTCTTGGCTTTGCTTCCTCGATCTGTCCCTCGACAGAAGGTTTCTTAAAATCTCCTTAGGTAGCTCCTCTGATTATTGGAATGTTCCACTTGGAGCATGATTCCATGCAGGAGCATTCCCATCTGTGCAACGTTAGCTGGATCTCTGATAAAGGTGAGGACGTCAACATCGATTGGTCTTCCCACTAGCTCTGGAAAGTCAGTTACTAGATGAAAAAGGACATTGTGTGCCAATCTGCTGTCTTCTGGTCACAGGGACATCTGTCTTGTTGTGCTGTTTTAATGTAGGCACTGTCTGCACTGTACGGTCACGTGGAGTGCAACCAAAAAAAATATGGTATTTAGGAGACGACTCAGGTTCTCTGTATTTGTTGGATCTCGAAGAAATGTAAGTGTATCTGTTGTTCTTCTGACAATAGTTGGACAATCTTCGATTATGCGAAAGAATAGTGTGTTGATGAGCTCATCTATTTCCGCCTGTGATGGGTACATTTGGTCCCTTCTCACTGTACTCAGGGAGTAGAGTAAATTGTTTGGCAATTACAGTGAGGAGTTGTCATATGGTCTTCTTGTTTTCTGGATCTTGTAGAAAGTCAGTGACACTGGTGAGCCTTCCTACCAGTGATGGGTATGATCTTAGCACTTGGTGAAAATAGGTGACCACGTCTTTTGTAATGTCTCTACTGTGGAACACCATGAGTGATTCCGAATAGTGTCTCTGTGTTAAACGAGTTGGGATACTGGATTTGCTTCCAATGTAAGTATTCTTGGTCAAAATTTGGCATGTTCTTTCTTTATCGTGACTTAAGTATGTCTTAGTTCAATAGTTCAAGGTTCACAGGCTATGTTGTGGCTTATGTATGTATTTTTCTTCTTCACCCTGAAACTAGGATGCACAGAGTGTCCGTTTCTTATGTCCTTATCCCCTTTTGCTTAGAGGAAGTGTCCAATTTAAGCCACAATTTGCAAAAAGTTCTTGTCTTCGTTTGGCTGCGTCCTTCTTCCTCATCATGGATCTTGTCTGCACGTGCTGTGGTTCTTCCCCGTCGCTCGTTGATTCCTCTCATTGTGGTGCAGGCAGGGGGCCTTCTCCGATGTATGGTTTGATGTCGCCGAGAAAACTCCAAGCTCTTCTTCCTTGCAGTTTCACTGCGGATGGAGTACATTCCCCTACTGTGAATGGACCGTTAAATCTTGGCTGTTGTAGTATCTCCTTCTGCGTTCTGAGTTGCTCTGCACCCTTTTCGTCGTCGCTGCAGCTGGTCTGAAATTACAGTAAGGCAAGATGTCATGTAGTTCAGATAGATTTGCATTTCAGACCCTAAAACATCTCCTGTTGACTGGGCATCACATCTAGCTCTCGGGGTGTTAAGGGAATTCTCATTCTTCTTCCTGTAGCTATCTCGTGTGGCGTAAGATGATGCTCGGAGCCGGGTTGGTTCTGAAGAGCATACAGTGCCAGTGGAAGGCAGTGCAACCATCCCTTTCTTAGAGTAAGCTTCAACTTGGCTATCCTTTCCTTTAATAAGCCGTTGATTCTCTCACAGATCCCATTACTTTCTGTATGATACGCCGACGAGAACTTGTGCTTTATACCAAGCAACAAGTTAATCTGCTCAAATATTGAATTAACAAAGGGAGGGCCGTTATCTGATCTCATGACTTCGCATACCAACCACCTGGGAAACACTTCCCTCACTAGAAATTTGTCCGCACAGGTGCAGCCTGGGTGTGTATATGGACCTGCCTCTATCCATCTAGAGAATGGACACACCACAACAATTAAGTATCTGTACCCGTTACATACTTGAATCATATCGACATAATCGACATGCAAGTGCTGAAAAGGCCCATTTGGCCTTGGGATGACTCCTCTCAGTACTTTTAATGTGTGCCCAGATGTAAATTGATGGCAGATTACACAGTTTACCATAAAGAATGCAATGTGCTCCGCTAAATTCGTTATGAATCAGTCTTCCGCGAGCATTGCTGCTAGATTCTCTTTTGTCGTGTGAGCTGGGTAATGTAGTTGCTCCAGTGCATTTTTAAAAGGGCTACAGGCATCACCGGTTTACCAGTGCTGTCTTGTCGCCACAAGCTGTCAGAGGGGTTTAAAGAACACTCCCGAAGTTTCCACAGGTTCTTCTCTTCCTGTGGTGCCTCCCCTTGGAGTTCCATTAGCTGCGTTTTCCCAAAATGGTTGTAACCCATAGGTATGGACTGTGTGACCATCATTCGCTTGTTGACATGGATAGTTTCACTGCCATAATCGTCTCACTCTTGGATGCCATACACTTGGATGCCATACACTTCCGTGTCTGCTGCTTGATTTCCGTGTGAGATAAAATCTGTCCCTTATGTGTGGGCGGCGCATTTCACGACCGCTATGCCCACTGGGAGCTGTAGTGCCTTAATGAGCATGTCCAATCAGGCTGCATGCTGCACTGGCATGCCGTCCGCTCGGAGGTAGCCCCTTCTTTTCCAGCGCGCTAGGCCTGTGTGCACTGTCAATGTCACATAGGTGGAGTCACTGTACACCGTCACTTCCTGGTCTGCGTGATTCTCAATGGTGAGTATCAGCACCAATAATTCTGCAGCCTTTGCTGAATAATGAGATGGTATTCGTGCACTAAGGAGTACTCAAAATTCTCCATTTGCTGTGTGCTTCATCGCAGTAACGCCTGTGTATCTTTGCCCATCATTTTGGTCGATCCTGGAAGACCCGTCAATAAAGATGATCTCTCCTCCTGCCAAGGCATTTTCTTTCACCCTGGGGATTTCATCATAGAATTCTTCATAATTTGCACAGTCATGGATCGGCTCTCCTTCAGTGACTGGCTCTGCTATAAACGTAGCTGGGTTTACTATTTTACATCAGGCTATTTTAATCCATGGGTTTGATATGATCACTTCATAATCAGAAGCTCTCTGAGATGTCAGTGTGCCTTTTGGTTTCTCTAAAATGGCAAATAGTGAGTGCTCAACGTACAACGTCATTTAGCATCCCATTACAATGGTTGTAGCCTTCTCTATGGCGAACGCTGCGACAGCTAGATTTTGTTTGCACATGAAATGACCTCTCATTACTGGGTCCAAATTCCCACTGTAGTATGCCAGGGGCTTGTACCCCAATGTGGTTCTCTGTGTGAGCACTGCCGTCATAACATTGCCATCTGTGTGTGAGAAGAGGTAGAATTCCTCTGCAAAATTAGGAATCCCGAGAACTGGTGCTGTGCAAATAGCTCTTTTGAGTTCATCAAATCCTTTCTCCAAGGTCTCAGACCATTCAATCTTTTCTTTGGTTACTTGGGCCTTCTTTAGGGTGTGAAGTAAAGGTTTAGTGCACAAGCTATAGTCGAAGACCCATGCCCTGACATAGTTGCATAGGGCTAGATACTTTGCATTTGTTTTATCGTGTGTGGCTTAGCCGTGTTCAATAAGGCTTCAGCTCTTTCTGCGGTCACTCTCTTTCCTTCATGTGAAATCAGTTGGCCTATGTACAGCACCTCTTGTTGACAATATTGTAACTTTTCTTTGTCAACCTTATATCCCTTCTCAACCAGCATAGTTAATAGCTGAACAGAATCGTGCCTGCATTGCTCTTCTGTGGTGCTGCAAATTAAGATGTCATCCACATATTGCAAGACAATACTTTCTAACGCAATATTGCTCAGGTCCATCTGCAGGACTCTATTGACAATAGAAGGAGACTCACATACCCCTGTGGCAGCCTCATGCTTTTCAGACGCATTTGTCTGAACATGAATGACGTCAGATCTTGTGAGTCACGGTGCAACGGGATTGAGAAAATGCATTTTTCAAGTCAATCACCGTGAAATACTTTGCTTCAATGGGTATATTGCATAGGATTGTAAACAGGTTAGGGACTAGGGGGAGCTCAGCCTCAACAATGTTGTTTATTGGCCTAAGGTCTTGCACTAGCCTCCAAGACCCCCTTTACTTTTTTTCACAGGGTACACTGACGTATTACATGGTGACTCTGGCAACACTAAGATGCCCTGGTCCATCATGGCAGAAATTGGTTTAAAAATCCCTTCATCTTCCTCTCTGGACATGGGATATTGTTGTGCTTTGGGTAAAATTGCTCCTGGTTTTAGTTTAATCTTCACTTGCCCAACCCCCTTCAAGTAGCCCACGACATAGGGGCCTGTAGTCCATACTGGGTCAGGCACTTGGACCATATCGTCATCAAAATACTCAGGACGATTTAGTGCCAACATCATTCTCTGGGGTACCTCTCTCTTCATCATTTTCACCCAAAAGGTGAGACTCACTTCCACCATTGTCTCTCCTATGTCTGTTTGTTCTTCAAACAGATCATCATCGGTGACGTCAGTCACTCGATATCCTTCTTCAATGGCAATTATCGTGCACCATTGTCTGCCCTCGTCATCGTAACCATCAACCAAGGCTACTTTCCCTCATACTACAGCTGTGTGTATCATCAGGGGAAATACTTGTCTCTCCTCCTCGTGCATCGGTATTCTTGGTCTAAAAAGGAACTCATCAGGGGTTCTCATAGTCTTGTCTGCGAGGCCTGGCAATCCTGCCATAAGCACACGCATACCATATGCGAAGATTTCTGGCTCCAATGGTACAGCTCTCATGGCTGTGTGTCCTGAGTATGCATTAATTATCTTGCATATATTTGAGTGGTGCATTCCTGGAGTGGAACATACTATGCCCTTCTCCGTGAACGAGATTGTCATTTTTAACTTCGTCATCAGATCTCGACCCAAAATGTAGTAAAGTAGTAAATGTAGTAAAGGCACGTTCATTTCGCACTCTCCTATAGAGACTGGAAGTGCGTTTGTAAAGGGAACTCGACTTGTTGCTCCTGTGAAACTCTGAGTATTTATGGCTTCGCCGGACAAGGAAAACTTGCCTTCACGTATGCACGAGCGTGTTGCACCCGTGTCAACTAAGAAGGAATATTCTTTATCCCCTATAACGACATCCACCCTAGGTTCCCTTTGAGGATCTGGTGTCACTGATAGGATAGAATACATCAGGTCTCCCAGTGAGCTGCCCTAATCCATATATAATTTTGGGCCACTGTGAGCTGGTGGATTTCCCCCATTCCCATTGTTACTTCCCATTCCAGGGTTCATGGTCTGCCCTGTGCTTGTTGTATGTGACACCTGCTTTGGTGCCTGTTGGGATTGTCCTTATGGAAAATTCCCCATGCTCTGAGGTTGCGCTCCTTGTTGAACTCCTGGCGCTTGTTGTTGCATCGTGTGATTCTGTGCAACACCCTGTTGTAAAACTGCAGGTGGATTCGCCATCCCTGCTCCTAACCCTTGGCCATTCTGCCTCATGCCTTGGTTTCTGCATGTGCGCGCCAAGTGCCCTGTCATTCCACACAGCCAACATACTGGCGGTGGTTGGATTATTTGCCCGTTTGACATATCTTGATTTCCACTTTGCATATTCTGAAACCCACCTTGGTTATTCTTAAATCCTCCCTTATTGCTCTGCCATCCTCTTCACCTAAATCCTCTTCCCCGTGGGTAAAACCCTGCAGTGCCCTGAACATTCTGTTGCGGACTGGCCACCTGCTGCATGCTTGATTCAACTGCGCTAGTTATCATGGCTCCTTCAAGAGCATATTTTGACAATTTCTTTTGCACCAATTTGGCTTTCTCACCTTTTCGAGTTACTTCCTTTTTGCAATTCTTTTCCTGCAGCAGCCTGCAATAGTGTGCGATGGCCAGCTGTATTTCTGCCCAAGGTTTTGCCTCAACTCCTACCAGTTTCTTGAGCTGTTTCTGTACCGGCTCTGGTAGTCCTTGGCATAATATATGGTAAAACACAGGTATAGATTTCTTCCAAGATTCATGAGTCTCGAGTACCCATGCGTCTTGAAAATTCTGTATGTAAATTAACGGATCCTCAGACTCCTTCATTTTTCGTGTCGTTATAGCTCCCATATCAGAAGTGTCTGGGTAGATGTCATGAGCACTGCTCCCGAGAAGCCAAGTCTAGCCCAGCATCCCCGGAAGCAGGCTCACGACCCTCGTCCCCGGCTCCAGCAAACCCCTATTGGGGCCCTTTGGCGCCAGGCTCATAAGGAACCTCAGTCCCGGCGCCAGGGGCGCCAGGCTCATAATTCTTGCAAAGGTGCTTGGGTGGACCTACCTGTAGCAGACCATGCTGCATACTCACCTTTGCAAATGCTGGCAGGATGAAGTCCCCAACCTTCTGCTGGGAGGAACTATTCCCTGAACTGGGACTACTTTCTTACCTGGGTGGGGCTGGTGCCACTCCTTAGCTCTGGAACACAGGAACTCTTTTACCTGGGCGAGGCTGAGGAAGAAGACATCCAATCACTCCGACACTATTTAAACCACACCCGATTGGGAAAACGTGCTTCGCGTTATTCTGCATCTGCAGCAGGACGCTCACCGAGTCAGCTCCAGCATTCCAGTGACATCTCCAGCTTCAGCTCAGCAACCTGTGGAAGAAAGACACGAGAACTATACTTACCATCCAGGAATCCAGACACCGGCAGAACCTGCAAGCAAACGAAACATAAGGTTAGCAAGTTGCAACACGTTCGCAGTTGCGCTCGCTTACCTGATCCATCTGTGCTTTCACGGATTCTTCGCGGCCTTCTCTTCAGCAGCCTAACGGCACCTGTAAAGACAAAGAACATTGTTAAGTAGGAATCGAGTGAAGGCGTCCGCATTTACTTTTCTTACCTGCTTTTGTGCGCGTATTACGATCTCTTCAACCGCAGCAGCCCCGCACCTGAAAACAAGAAAAGACATTATTAAGTGCCATTAAAGACTGCAAGAAAGCCTAACACTTATGTGTTTCCCCAGGTGCATCCGCAAGGTCCCGACACCTGCAAATAAGAAAAGAACATTGTTAGAGGTGCTATAATAAGGTCACAGATCATTATACTCACGTACTTCGCACGTGCAACGGCAACGGACGAACAACGCCCGCAACATCTTAAGACCTGAAAACAGAAAACAAGGGACATTTTTGAGGTGTCATTGAAATTCCCATACCTACGAACAACCGCACGTGTCGCGCTCTCAGTGACCACGCCCTCAGCGTCCAGGCACCTGAAAAAGACAAAGCAAAGACTTCATTAAAGGTGCCCATCTCTTCAAGACTATAAACTCTTTATACCTACTGGCATCCGCTCGTGCAGTAACGGCGGCATCACCTTTTGGCATCTCAGCACCTGTGCCACTTCTAAGGCCACAAAAGACTTTGAGGACCTCCAGTGACGTAACTGGAACCCATGCACCCCTGCATAAGTCGCAGGATTGAGAGCCCAGCATTTATACCCCTAAGGTGAGAGCTCGCCGAGACAAGTAGAAAGCTAGGCTGTGGGAGAAACTGGCGATTGGTGGGAGAAGGAATCCCATCAAACGGTGATTAACCCTTTTTCTTCCACCTGCAGAAAACTTACCCTGCAAGTCAGACATTCGATAAGAGGAAGCCCAGTCCTGAGAGTCGTCCGAGCTCTACGCTTCTCAATTGAAGAAACGATAGCAGCCCAGCCCGGATCAGCGCCTCCGTGGGAATCAGGTGAGCGTTACAGAACGCGAAGCCTACCAATAACCTCCTACCCAGGCGCTATGGAAACTTCCGACACAGACCAACTGGCCCAGTTATTAGGGGAACTAAGAGCTGAAGTTCATGCTGCCCGCCAGGAAACGAATGACCTTAGGAGGGAATTGATAATATCAAAAGAACAAACTGATGATCTCGCCAGACAGTTATTACAGACACAAGCGGGGCAAACCCCGCTACCTAATTCAGGAGGGAGCTATATCCCAGCGGCTTCAGCCAATCCTGTTCAAATCAACCTACCCGGAAATGTGCCATTGGCACCGCCTGAACGCTTCTCTGGTGACCCTAAAAGGTTTGCGGTGTTTATAAATCAATGCCGATTGCACTTTCTTTGTAGACCTGCAGCCTTTCCGACTGACCAGACTAAGGTAGCCTTTGTGCTTTCGTATCTTAGCGGCAGTGCCGCTGATTGGTCGATCCCTCTGGTTACACAGGATGACCCGATCCTTGGTGATTTCCCGACCTTCCAGGCAAATATGGAAAGACTTTTTGCAAGGCATTCCCAGGGGCAGGCCCTGGACAACGAACTCCTTTCCCTACGACAGGGCAATCAAGATCTTTTGACCTACATTGCATCATTCAATAGGCTAATCGTGGAAACCAGATGGCCTGAGGACAAAAGAATCACGCTTTTTTACAGGGGTTTGCGTGGCAAACTCAAAGACGTCCTTGCCCAGGTAGTGAATCCTCCTCAGGATTGTTCAGAGTACATTGATTTGGTGGTCCAATTGGATCACAGACTACAAAACAGAAAGGCGGATCGATCCAGGTTTGAAACACGAGTGTTCCCTAAGCCTCAAAGTCACACCAAAGGAGTTGAAGCCGTCAAACCTATGCAAATTGGGGTTGTAAAGGGTCCCCTAACCCAGAAAGAACGCGACAGGAGACAACAAATTCAACTATGTCTCTATTGTGGAAATTCAGGACATTTTCTTCGAGATTGCCTGGTGAAACCACCTAAGAAGACAGTGGGAGCTTCTGATAAGAGTTCTGAAAAGCCTGAGCCGGGAAACGACCTTGCCCGACAAGTGTAGAGGTCCGCTTGCCGAGCGTAAAAACCAGTTCTTTGACCTTGCACTTCATAATGCCAATGGTCCTCGTAAACCCAGAGCAACCGGATCGTTTGCATGCAATTAAGGCATACATTGATACCGGAGCAGTTGGAAATTATGTGGACCGCGAATTGGCTTCCAGGATGAACTTACCTCTTTGTCCAAAGGTGGTTAAAGACGTCATTACCACGGTGGATGGGACGGAAATCGCCTCCGGACCAGTGACCCATACCACTACTGAAGTGACGATACTAGGCCAAGACGGGCATCAGGAGGTAATTGTGTTCGACGTGATCAAGGCCCCTCAATTCCAAGTAATTCTAGGGATTCCTTGGTTGGAGAAACACAATCCTCAAATTGATTGGCGAGCAAAGACGATACAGTTCCCAAAGTGTGCACCTACTTGTTATCCTCGACCAAGTATTGGCCTAGCGGTAGCAACATCCGAAGGACCGCAATTGCCTTCTGAGTATCAAGAATTCCAAGATGTCTTTCAGAAGGAACAGGCTAATACCCTGCCTCCTCACAGATCTTATGACTGTCAAATAGACCTGATACCCGGAGCCACTCCCCCTTGTAGTAGAATTTACGCCCTTACCGAGCCTGAAAATCTTCATTTGCGACAGTATCTGGACCAGTACCTGGCCAATGGATTTATCCGCCCATCAAAGTCTCCTGCATCCTCGGCTCTGTTCTTCGTACCTAAAAAAGAAGGTGACCTTAGAACCTGTATTGATTATCGTGCCCTGAACCAGATAACGGTAAAGAACAGATACCCCCTACCTCTGATTCCGGAATTCCTTGACCAAGTTAAGAACGCCTGCATTTATACAAAGCTAGATCTCCGGGGAGCCTATGTAACGCTCACCTGATTCCCGTAGAGGCGCCGGTCTTGACTGGGCGTATACCGTATCTTCAAAGGTGATGTGTAACACACGGCTGGCTCTTTGGGCTGGACGGACCTCTGTGCACTGTATGTCTGGCTCGAAGGGTAAGATGTCTGCAGATAGAAAATGTGGGATTAATGAACTGGGTTATTGAATGTCTCTCTCTTCTTCCCTTTCTCTTCTCCTGTAGAAACCCAAAGGTTAACGCTCTCACCTTAGGTAAGTGAACGCCGTGCTCTCCATCTGCCTCGAGGCAGGGTGCTGTAACCAGTTTATTCACTGGATAAGGGGAGCAGGCCTCTTGACTTCAGAGGACTGCTGTCCGTCGTTTACTGCACGAACGTTAAGTTTCGAGTAATTCTAATGTCTTTAAAGTCTTTAGTAATGATGTCTCTTGTTTTGCAGGGTTCTGGCGATGGCGGATGGCGGGCTGAAGTGAGTTGAAGATGGAGCCCGTGTGATGAATAGAAGCGCCTGGAAGCACGTAAGTAAGCGCTTGTTGCCTGCTTCACGATGCGCTCTAACTGTCTTTTTATTTTGCAGGTACAAGTTCGGGGCGGCTGCAGGTTGCCGGAATACCCACTGGGTTAGATGTGGAAAGGAGTAATGGCACGTGAGTATTAAAGTTCCCCAATGTCTTTAAACGCACCTTGTTTTGTCTTTCAGATGCGGGATGCAGCGCCGAAGGCCTCCGGAGCGTGCGAAGAGTTGGTAAGCTTTTGTCTTTCAGATGCCGGAATGCAGTGTGAAGACCTCCGGAGCGCACGAAGAGTAGGTAAGCCTTTGTCTTTCAGATGCCGGAATGCAGCGCGAGGCGTTGGTGACAGCCGATGGACCAGGTAAGTGAAGAGCTGTCACTGAAGACCGTAATGCTAACCTGTTCTTTCTTGTCTTTATAGGTGTTGCTGAAGACTGGATTCAGAATGGTAAACCTTTTTCCTTAGGCCCAGGATCAGATGCAGAAGACACGATGAGCGTTCTGCTGCTGAGGATGCAGAATAACGCAAAGCAAGATTCATCCATCGGGTGTGGTTTAAATAGCCTCCTGTAGTGCTTAGGTGTCTCCTTCCACAGCCACGCCTAGGTAAGAAAAGAGTTCCTGCTTTCCAGAAGAGTTCCAGTGTTCTGAATCTAGGGAGTGGCTCCTGCCCCACCCAACAGGAAAAGTAGTTCCAAACAGAAGAGGATCAGAGACTCAACTGGCAGGCAAGTAAGCAGCATGGTCTGCTGCAGGTAAGTCCACCCAAGCATTATGAGCCCGGCGCTTCCAGCGCTGGGACTGGGCATATTTATGAGCCTGGTGCCACTGGCGCCAGGACTGGGTCCAAAAGGTCCCAATTGGGACTGGTTGGCACTCGGAACCTGGGTTATGGATCAGCTTCCAAGGGAGTTGGGAAAACCCTGACCTTTTGGAAGCAGAGATAATGACAGTACCCCCCCTCAAGGCCCCTCTCAAACCGGGCTTCTCCGGGGGTTTTGGCTTGTCAGGAAATGTTCGGTGAAATCTTTTGATTAGGCGAGGAGCGTGGACATATTCAGCAGGTTCCCAGGATCTCTCTTGGGGGCCGTAGCCTTTCCAGTCAATTAGGTAGAATAGTTTAGATTTGGAGATCTTGGAGTCCAGAATGCTTTTGACTTCAAACTCGAGTTCTCCATCAACTAGGATAGGTTTTGGAGATTTGGTTAGTCGGGTTTGAGGTTGCACGGGTTTTAATAGAGAGACGTGGAAGACCGGATGTATCTTCATGTGCGGGGGCAAGTCCAACTTGACCGCTACTGGGTTTACTATGGTAGTGATGGAATAGGGACCAAGGTATCTTGGGTTGAATGTGCGTGGCCCTTTTAGAGGTAGATATTTGGTGGATAACCAGACTTGATCCCCTACTTGATATTGAGGGGCTTCCTTCCGATGTTGATCTGCTCCTTTCTTGTATTGTTCTTTAGCCCTTTGAAGGTGAGAAACAGCTTCCTTAAAGGCTTGGGTGATTGTAGAATGCAGGTAGTCTACTGCTGGTGTTCCAAGATCTTGGAGGGGATCCAACTCCGAGGTTCGAGGGTGACTGCCGTACAAAAGAAAAAACAGGGTTTTCCCAGTTCCCGAATGGACAGAGTTATTGTAGGCATATTCGGCTATCCAAAGGATGTCTTTCCAAGTTTTTTCAGTTTGTTGCAGCATGCAGCGTAAATACTGTTCCAGAGTTTGATTGGTCCTCTCGGTTTGTCCGTCGGTCTGAGGGTGGTGACTGGTCGATAGTCTCACATCAATTTGAGCCGACCGACAGCAACTTCGCCAAAAATGAGAAATAAATTGACTACCTCGATCCGAAATTAGAACCGAAGGAAAACCGTGCAGTCGGACGATGTTTTCGAGAAATTCTCGGGCCAGAGTTGCTGCTGTTGGCAAGCCTTTGAGCGGAATGAAATGCGCCATCTTGGAGAATAAGTCCACGATTACTAGAATCGTATTGTATCCGGAGCATGGAGGTAGATCGGTGATGAAGTCCATAGAAAGCGTATGCCAAGGGCGAGGTGGGATGTCAATAGGGCGTAAGAGGCCTGCTGGTCTTTCCTTTTGACTCTTGTTTTGGGCGCATACTCCACAGGACATTATAAAGTCTCTGATATCTTTTTTCCAAGACGGCCACCAGAAGTAGCGCTTGATCTTTTCTGAGGTCTTGGCCATACCGGGATGTCCTTCCATTAAAGAATCGTGATAACAAGAGATTACTTTTTTCTGTAAATCTGTGCTGGGTAGGTATAATCGTTCTTGGAAATACAATAAGTTGTCCTTTACTGCAAAGTCCTTTCCCTGCAGATGCCAATTCTGTATGTCTGCTGGAGTTACAAGTTGCCTGGCTTTATCCTTAACTTCCTCTATGGATTATGTGGCGATTACACCCAGAATTCTTGGTTCGGGAATGATTGGTACAGGTTTAGGGTTGATCAAGTGTTCTTCCACTCCCATCCGAGAAAGGACATCAGCTTTACCGTTTTTTGTACCAGGTCGATAGGTAATTATGAAGTCAAACTCGGCAAAGAATAATGCCCAACGGAGTTGTCTAGAGGATTGGGCTTTTGCGGTTTTCAAATATTGCAGGTTTCGGTGATCCGTAATCACAGTAACAGTGTGTCGGGCCCCCAGCAGATAATGCCGCCAAGCCTTAAAGGCAGACTTGATAGCCAGAAGTTCCTTGTCAGTAATCGTGTAATTGATTTCAGGAGGCGAGAATTTGCGGGACCAAAATGCCACGGGATGCAACTGATTGGTTACCGGGTCCTTTTGTGATAGAACTGCCCCCATGGCAAGGCTTGAAGCATCAGTTTCCACGATGCAGGGGAGTTCGGGGCGAGGGTGTTTTAAGATTGGTGCAGAGATAAATTTAGTCTTCAAATCCTGGAAAGCGTGTTCCGCCTCGGTAGACCATTCAAAACGTTTGTTTTTCTTTAACAAGGCAGTGATGGGCTGGACTATTCGAGAGAATTCGGGGATAAACCTGCGGTAAAAGTTAGCGAAGCCTAACATGCTTTGCACACCTTTTACGGAGGATGATGATGGCCATTTGAGAACTGCATCGACCTTCTTTGAATCCATACGCACTCCGCCAGGTGATAATATGAATCCCAAGAATTCAACTTCAGTCACGTTGAAAACACATTTTTCCAACTTAGCGAAAAGTTTGTGTTGACGCAATCTTTCGAGGACCATTTTCACGTGTTTCCGATGTTCAGATTCCGATGAAGAATAAACGAGGATGTCGTCAATGTAAACAACAACACACACATCTATGAGCTCTCTGAGGACATCGTTCATAGAATATTGAAAGGCGGCCGGGGCATTACAAAGTCCGAAGGGCATGACCTGATATTCAAATAGCCCATACTTGGTGCGGAAGGCCGTCTTCCATTCATCGCCCTCTTTTACTCGTACCAAGTGGTAAGCTCCTCTAAGATCCAGCTTTGTATATATGCATGCTTTTCTGACTTGGTCCAGGAGTTCAGGGATCAAAGGTAACGGATATCTATTCTTAACGGTGATCTGGTTCAGGGAGCGATAATCTATACAAGTTCTAAGGTCTCCTTCCTTTTTTGGAACAAAGAACAAAGCTGAAGAAGCAGGGGACTTGGAAGGACGAATAAACCCATTTGCCAGGTATTGATCCAGGTATTGTCGAAGGTGAAGGTTCTCAGGCTCGGTGAGGGCATAAATTCTACTACAAGGAGGGGTAGATCCAGGTATCAGGTCGATCTGGCAGTCATAAGACCTATGAGGAGGTAGAGAGTTAGCCTGATCCTTCCGGAAAACATCTTGGTATTCTAGGTATTCGGGAGGTAACTGGGGAGTCTCTGAAGAAATTGCTGCCAGTGCAACACCAGGTGGAGGGTGACAAGTAGAGACACATTCTGGAAACTGGACCGTTCTTGCTCGCCAATCGATCAGAGGATTGTGTTTCTCTAACCAAGGTATTCCTAGAATAATCTGAAACTGAGGGGCCTTGATCACATCGAACACGATCTTCTCATGGTGTCCATCTTGACTTACTAGCGTCACTTCTTGAGTGGTATGCGTTACTGGCCCGGAGGCTATCTCCGTACCATCCACCGTAGTAATGACGTCCTTTACAGCCTTGGGACAAAGAGTTAGATTCATCCTCAAAACTATTTCATGATCCACATAATTGCCGATGGCACCGCTGTCGACGTAAGCTTCAATTGCATGTAATTGATCCGGATTATCAGGGCTGATGAGGACCATAGGTATCATGAAATGCGAGGTCACGGAACTGGTTTTCACGCTCGGCAAGAGGACCTCTATTCTTGTCGGGCGAGGTTATTTCCCTGCTCAGAGTTTGTAACTTTGGTAACTGCAGCTCCTACTGCCTTCTTGGCAGGTTTCACCGGACAGTCTCGAAGAAAGTGCTCTGAGTTTCCGCAATAGAGGCATAATTGCAACTGTTTTCTCCTTTCCCGCTCCTTTTGTGTTAGAGGACCTTTCAGACCCCCTATTTGCATGGGTTCCCCGGAGTCTACTCCTTTGGAAGGAGTTGGCGGTTTGGAAAATACTCGAGCATCAAACTTGGAACGATCGGCCTTCCTGTTCTGCAGTCTGTGATCTATTTGAATGACTAAGTCTATATAGTCTGAACAATCTTGTGGGGGATTCACTACTTGGGCTAACACATCTTTGAGCTCTCCGCGTAGACCTCTATAAAACAGCGTAATCCTTTTGTCCTCAGGCCAGTGAGTTTCCACTATCAGTCTGTTGAAAGACGCAATATAAGCCAAAAGGTCTTGATTACCTTGTCGCAACGAAAGAAGCTCATTGTCCAAGGCCTGCCCCTGTGAATGTCTTGCGAACAGTTTTTCCATACTGAGCTGAAAAGCTTGAAAATCATGGAGGACCGGATCATCTTGATTTACTAGAGGGATCGACCAGTCTGCCGCATTGCCAGTAAGGTACGAAAGCACGAAAGCTACTTTAGCTTGATCAGTTGGAAAGGCTGCTGGCCGGCATAAGAAATGCAACCGGCACTGATTGATAAATACTGCAAACCTCTTTGGGTCACCAGAAAATCGTTCGGGCGGAGCCAGAGGTACATTCCCAGGTAGGTTGATCTGCACTGGATTCATAGAGGATGTAGAAGGAAGATTTCCCCCAGATGCGGGTAACGGGGTCTGTCCGGCTTGTGACTGTAGCAATTGTCTAGCGAGATCATCTGTTCGCTCCTTGGAAATAGTCAGTTCCCTTCATAGAGCGTTCGTTTCCTGACGGGCTGCATGCACTTCTGCCCTTAGTTCCCCAAGTAACTGGGCTAGCTGGTCGGTATCCGAGGTTTCCATAGCGCCTGGACGGGAGTTTTGTGGTAGGCTTTGCATTCTGTAACGCTCACCTGATTCCCGTAGAGGCGCCGGTCTTGACTGGGCGTATACCGTATCTTCAAAGGTGATGTGTAACACACGGCTGGCTCTTTGGGCTGGACGGACCTCTGTGCACTGTATGTCTGGCTCGAAGGGTAAGATGTCTGCAGATAGAAAATGTGGGATTAATGAACTGGGTTATTGAATGTCTCTCTCTTCTTCCCTTTCTCTTCTCCTGTAGAAACCCAAAGGTTAACGCTCTCACCTTAGGTAAGTGAACGCCGTGCTCTCCATCTGCCTCGAGGCAGGGTGCTGTAACCAGTTTATTCACTGGATAAGGGGAGCAGGCCTCTTGACTTCAGAGGACTGCTGTCCGTCGTTTACTGCACGAACGGTAAGTTTCGAGTAATTCTAATGTCTTTAAAGTCTTTAGTAATGATGTCTCTTGTTTTGCAGGGTTCCGGCGATGGCGGATGGCGGGCTGAAGTGAGTTGAAGATGGAGCCCGTGTGATGAATAGAAGCGCCTGGAAGCACGTAAGTAAGCGCTTGTTGCCTGCTTCACGATGCGCTCTAACTGTCTTTTTATTTTGCAGGTACAAGTTCGGGGCGGCTGCAGGTTGCCGGAATACCCACTGGGTTAGATGTGGAAAGGAGTAATGGCACGTGAGTATTAAAGTTCCCCAATGTCTTTAAACGCACCTTGTTTTGTCTTTCAGATGCGGGATGCAGCGCCGAAGGCCTCCGGAGCGTGCGAAGAGTTGGTAAGCTTTTGTCTTTCAGATGCCGGAATGCAGTGTGAAGACCTCCGGAGCGCACGAAGAGTAGGTAAGCCTTTGTCTTTCAGATGCCGGAATGCAGCGCGAGGCGTTGGTGACAGCCGATGGACCAGGTAAGTGAAGAGCTGTCACTGAAGACCGTAATGCTAACCTGTTCTTTCTTGTCTTTATAGGTGTTGCTGAAGACTGGATTCAGAATGGTAAACCTTTTTCCTTAGGCCCAGGATCAGATGCAGAAGACACGATGAGCGTTCTGCTGCTGAGGATGCAGAATAACGCAAAGCAAGATTCATCCATCGGGTGTGGTTTAAATAGCCTCCTGTAGTGCTTAGGTGTCTCCTTCCACAGCCACGCCTAGGTAAGAAAAGAGTTCCTGCTTTCCAGAAGAGTTCCAGTGTTCTGAATCTAGGGAGTGGCTCCTGCCCCACCCAACAGGAAAAGTAGTTCCAAACAGAAGAGGATCAGAGACTCAACTGGCAGGCAAGTAAGCAGCATGGTCTGCTGCAGGTAAGTCCACCCAAGCATTATGAGCCCGGCGCTTCCAGCGCTGGGACTGGGCATATTTATGAGCCTGGTGCCACTGGCGCCAGGACTGGGTCCAAAAGGTCCCAATTGGGACTGGTTGGCACTCGGAACCTGGGTTATGGATCAGCTTCCAAGGGAGTTGGGAAAACCCTGACCTTTTGGAAGCAGAGATAATGACAGTACCCCCCCTCAAGGCCCCTCTCAAACCGGGCTTCTCCGGGGGTTTTGGCTTGTCAGGAAATGTTCGGTGAAATCTTTTGATTAGGCGAGGAGCGTGGACATATTCAGCAGGTTCCCAGGATCTCTCTTGGGGGCCGTAGCCTTTCCAGTCAATTAGGTAGAATAGTTTAGATTTGGAGATCTTGGAGTCCAGAATGCTTTTGACTTCAAACTCGAGTTCTCCATCAACTAGGATAGGTTTTGGAGATTTGGTTAGTCGGGTTTGAGGTTGCACGGGTTTTAATAGAGAGACGTGGAAGACCGGATGTATCTTCATGTGCGGGGGCAAGTCCAACTTGACCGCTACTGGGTTTACTATGGTAGTGATGGAATAGGGACCAAGGTATCTTGGGTTGAATGTGCGTGGCCCTTTTAGAGGTAGATATTTGGTGGATAACCAGACTTGATCCCCTACTTGATATTGAGGGGCTTCCTTCCGATGTTGATCTGCTCCTTTCTTGTATTGTTCTTTAGCCCTTTGAAGGTGAGAAACAGCTTCCTTAAAGGCTTGGGTGATTGTAGAATGCAGGTAGTCTACTGCTGGTGTTCCAAGATCTTGGAGGGGATCCAACTCCGAGGTTCGAGGGTGACTGCCGTACAAAAGAAAAAACAGGGTTTTCCCAGTTCCCGAATGGACAGAGTTATTGTAGGCATATTCGGCTATCCAAAGGATGTCTTTCCAAGTTTTTTCAGTTTGTTGCAGCATGCAGCGTAAATACTGTTCCAGAGTTTGATTGGTCCTCTCGGTTTGTCCGTCGGTCTGAGGGTGGTGACTGGTCGATAGTCTCACATCAATTTGAGCCGACCGACAGCAACTTCGCCAAAAATGAGAAATAAATTGACTACCTCGATCCGAAATTAGAACCGAAGGAAAACCGTGCAGTCGGACGATGTTTTCGAGAAATTCTCGGGCCAGAGTTGCTGCTGTTGGCAAGCCTTTGAGCGGAATGAAATGCGCCATCTTGGAGAATAAGTCCACGATTACTAGAATCGTATTGTATCCGGAGCATGGAGGTAGATCGGTGATGAAGTCCATAGAAAGCGTATGCCAAGGGCGAGGTGGGATGTCAATAGGGCGTAAGAGGCCTGCTGGTCTTTCCTTTTGACTCTTGTTTTGGGCGCATACTCCACAGGACATTATAAAGTCTCTGATATCTTTTTTCCAAGACGGCCACCAGAAGTAGCGCTTGATCTTTTCTGAGGTCTTGGCCATACCGGGATGTCCTTCCATTAAAGAATCGTGATAACAAGAGATTACTTTTTTCTGTAAATCTGTGCTGGGTAGGTATAATCGTTCTTGGAAATACAATAAGTTGTCCTTTACTGCAAAGTCCTTTCCCTGCAGATGCCAATTCTGTATGTCTGCTGGAGTTACAAGTTGCCTGGCTTTATCCTTAACTTCCTCTATGGATTATGTGGCGATTACACCCAGAATTCTTGGTTCGGGAATGATTGGTACAGGTTTAGGGTTGATCAAGTGTTCTTCCACTCCCATCCGAGAAAGGACATCAGCTTTACCGTTTTTTGTACCAGGTCGATAGGTAATTATGAAGTCAAACTCGGCAAAGAATAATGCCCAACGGAGTTGTCTAGAGGATTGGGCTTTTGCGGTTTTCAAATATTGCAGGTTTCGGTGATCCGTAATCACAGTAACAGTGTGTCGGGCCCCCAGCAGATAATGCCGCCAAGCCTTAAAGGCAGACTTGATAGCCAGAAGTTCCTTGTCAGTAATCGTGTAATTGATTTCAGGAGGCGAGAATTTGCGGGACCAAAATGCCACGGGATGCAACTGATTGGTTACCGGGTCCTTTTGTGATAGAACTGCCCCCATGGCAAGGCTTGAAGCATCAGTTTCCACGATGCAGGGGAGTTCGGGGCGAGGGTGTTTTAAGATTGGTGCAGAGATAAATTTAGTCTTCAAATCCTGGAAAGCGTGTTCCGCCTCGGTAGACCATTCAAAACGTTTGTTTTTCTTTAACAAGGCAGTGATGGGCTGGACTATTCGAGAGAATTCGGGGATAAACCTGCGGTAAAAGTTAGCGAAGCCTAACATGCTTTGCACACCTTTTACGGAGGATGATGATGGCCATTTGAGAACTGCATCGACCTTCTTTGAATCCATACGCACTCCGCCAGGTGATAATATGAATCCCAAGAATTCAACTTCAGTCACGTTGAAAACACATTTTTCCAACTTAGCGAAAAGTTTGTGTTGACGCAATCTTTCGAGGACCATTTTCACGTGTTTCCGATGTTCAGATTCCGATGAAGAATAAACGAGGATGTCGTCAATGTAAACAACAACACACACATCTATGAGCTCTCTGAGGACATCGTTCATAGAATATTGAAAGGCGGCCGGGGCATTACAAAGTCCGAAGGGCATGACCTGATATTCAAATAGCCCATACTTGGTGCGGAAGGCCGTCTTCCATTCATCGCCCTCTTTTACTCGTACCAAGTGGTAAGCTCCTCTAAGATCCAGCTTTGTATATATGCATGCTTTTCTGACTTGGTCCAGGAGTTCAGGGATCAAAGGTAACGGATATCTATTCTTAACGGTGATCTGGTTCAGGGAGCGATAATCTATACAAGTTCTAAGGTCTCCTTCCTTTTTTGGAACAAAGAACAAAGCTGAAGAAGCAGGGGACTTGGAAGGACGAATAAACCCATTTGCCAGGTATTGATCCAGGTATTGTCGAAGGTGAAGGTTCTCAGGCTCGGTGAGGGCATAAATTCTACTACAAGGAGGAGTAGATCCAGGTATCAGGTCGATCTGGCAGTCATAAGACCTATGAGGAGGTAGAGAGTTAGCCTGATCCTTCCGGAAAACATCTTGGTATTCTAGGTATTCGGGAGGTAACTGGGGAGTCTCTGAAGAAATTGCTGCCAGTGCAACACCAGGTGGAGGGTGACAAGTAGAGACACATTCTGGAAACTGGACCGTTCTTGCTCGCCAATCGATCAGAGGATTGTGTTTCTCTAACCAAGGTATTCCTAGAATAATCTGAAACTGAGGGGCCTTGATCACATCGAACACGATCTTCTCATGGTGTCCATCTTGACTTACTAGCGTCACTTCTTGAGTGGTATGCGTTACTGGCCCGGAGGCTATCTCCGTACCATCCACCGTAGTAATGACGTCCTTTACAGCCTTGGGACAAAGAGTTAGATTCATCCTCAAAACTATTTCATGATCCACATAATTGCCGATGGCACCGCTGTCGACGTAAGCTTCAATTGCATGTAATTGATCCGGATTATCAGGGCTGATGAGGACCATAGGTATCATGAAATGCGAGGTCACGGAACTGGTTTTCACGCTCGGCAAGAGGACCTCTATTCTTGTCGGGCGAGGTTATTTCCCTGCTCAGAGTTTGTAACTTTGGTAACTGCAGCTCCTACTGCCTTCTTGGCAGGTTTCACCGGACAGTCTCGAAGAAAGTGCTCTGAGTTTCCGCAATAGAGGCATAATTGCAACTGTTTTCTCCTTTCCCGCTCCTTTTGTGTTAGAGGACCTTTCAGACCCCCTATTTGCATGGGTTCCCCGGAGTCTACTCCTTTGGAAGGAGTTGGCGGTTTGGAAAATACTCGAGCATCAAACTTGGAACGATCGGCCTTCCTGTTCTGCAGTCTGTGATCTATTTGAATGACTAAGTCTATATAGTCTGAACAATCTTGTGGGGGATTCACTACTTGGGCTAACACATCTTTGAGCTCTCCGCGTAGACCTCTATAAAACAGCGTAATCCTTTTGTCCTCAGGCCAGTGAGTTTCCACTATCAGTCTGTTGAAAGACGCAATATAAGCCAAAAGGTCTTGATTACCTTGTCGCAACGAAAGAAGCTCATTGTCCAAGGCCTGCCCCTGTGAATGTCTTGCGAACAGTTTTTCCATACTGAGCTGAAAAGCTTGAAAATCATGGAGGACCGGATCATCTTGATTTACTAGAGGGATCGACCAGTCTGCCGCATTGCCAGTAAGGTACGAAAGCACGAAAGCTACTTTAGCTTGATCAGTTGGAAAGGCTGCTGGCCGGCATAAGAAATGCAACCGGCACTGATTGATAAATACTGCAAACCTCTTTGGGTCACCAGAAAATCGTTCGGGCGGAGCCAGAGGTACATTCCCAGGTAGGTTGATCTGCACTGGATTCATAGAGGATGTAGAAGGAAGATTTCCCCCAGATGCGGGTAACGGGGTCTGTCCGGCTTGTGACTGTAGCAATTGTCTAGCGAGATCATCTGTTCGCTCCTTGGAAATAGTCAGTTCCCTTCATAGAGCGTTCGTTTCCTGACGGGCTGCATGCACTTCTGCCCTTAGTTCCCCAAGTAACTGGGCTAGCTGGTCGGTATCCGAGGTTTCCATAGCGCCTGGACGGGAGTTTTGTGGTAGGCTTTGCATTCTGTAACGCTCACCTGATTCCCGTAGAGGCGCCGGTCTTGACTGGGCGTATACCGTATCTTCAAAGGTGATGTGTAACACACGGCTGGCTCTTTGGGCTGGACGGACCTCTGTGCACTGTATGTCTGGCTCGAAGGGTAAGATGTCTGCAGATAGAAAATGTGGGATTAATGAACTGGGTTATTGAATGTCTCTCTCTTCTTCCCTTTCTCTTCTCCTGTAGAACCCCAAAGGTTAACGCTCTCACCTTAGGTAAGTGAACGCCGTGCTCTCCATCTGCCTCGAGGCAGGGTGCTGTAACCAGTTTATTCACTGGATAAGGGGAGCAGGCCTCTTGACTTCAGAGGACTGCTGTCCATCGTTTACTGCACGAACGGTAAGTTTCGAGTAATTCTAATGTCTTTAAAGTCTTTAGTAATGATGTCTCTTGTTTTGCAGGGTTCCGGCGATGGCGGATGGCGGGCTGAAGTGAGTTGAAGATGGAGCCCGTGTGATGAATAGAAGCGCCTGGAAGCACGTAAGTAAGCGCTTGTTGCCTGCTTCAGGATGCGCTCTAACTGTCTTTTTATTTTGCAGGTACAAGTTCGGGGCGGCTGCAGGTTGCCGGAATACCCACTGGGTTAGATGTGGAAAGGAGTAATGGCACGTGAGTATTAAAGTTCCCCAATGTCTTTAAACGCACCTTGTTTTGTCTTTCAGATGCGGGATGCAGCGCCGAAGGCCTCCGGAGCGTGCGAAGAGTTGGTAAGCTTTTGTCTTTCAGATGCCGGAATGCAGTGTGAAGACCTCCGGAGTGCACGAAGAGTAGGTAAGCCTTTGTCTTTCAGATGCCGGAATGCAGCGCGAGGCGTTGGTGACAGCCGATGGACCAGGTAAGTGAAGAGCTGTCACTGAAGACCGTAATGCTAACCTGTTCTTTCTTGTCTTTATAGGTGTTGCTGAAGACTGGATTCAGAATGGTAAGCCTTTTTCCTTAGGCCCAGGATCAGATGCAGAAGACACGATGAGCGCTCTGCTGCTGAGGATGCAGAATAACGCAAAGTAAGATTCATCCATCGGGTGTGGTTTAAATAGCCTCCTGTAGTGCTTATGTGTCTCCTTCCGCAGCCACGCCTAGGTAAGAAAAGAGTTCCTGCTTTCCAGAAGAGTTCCAGTGTTCTGAATCTAGGGAGTGGCTCCTGCCCCACCCAACAGGAAAAGTAGTTCCAAACAGAAGAGGATCAGAGACTCAACTGGCAGGCAAGTAAGCAGCATGGTCTGCTGCAGGTAAGTCCACCCAAGCATTATGAGCCCGGCGCTTCCAGCGCTGGGACTGGGCAAATTTATGAGCCTGGTGCCACTGGCGCCAGGACTGGGTCCAAAAGGTCCCAATTGGGACTGGTTGGCACTCGGAACCTGGGTTATGGATCTGCTTCCAAGGGAGTTGGGAAAACCCTGACCTTTTGGAAGCAGAGATCATGACAGCCTACCACTTGGTATGGATTAAAGAAGGCGACGAATGGAAGACGGCATTTCGCACCAAGTATGGACTATTTGAATACCAAGTGATGCCCTTCGGACTATGCAATGCACCAGCCGAGTTTCAGTATTTTATGAATGATGTCCTCAGAGAACTCATAGATGTTTGCGTAGTCGTCTACATAGATGACATCCTTGTGTACTCATCTTCAGAAGCAGATCATCGGAAACATGTTAGAGCCGTCCTTGAAAAACTCCGCCAACATAAGCTTTTTGCTAAGCTCGAAAAATGTATTTTTCACGTCACGGAGGTCGAATTTCTAGGCTTTATTCTGACACCCAAAGGAGTCCACATGGACTCGAGAAAGGTGGACGCTATCATCAAGTGGACATCACCTACTTCCGTGAAAGGTGTCCAAAGCATGTTAGGTTTCGCCAACTTTTACCGCAGGTTTATTCCAGAGTTTTCACGAGTGGTACAGCCCATAACCGCCCTCTTAAGAAAAAACAAACGTTTAGAGTGGTCAACAGAAGCAGAACAGGCCTTTCAAGAGCTAAAAGCCAAGTTCACCTCAGCACCCATACTGAAACACCCACGCCCATACCTCCCTTACATCGATGAGACCGACGCCTCCAGCTTAGCAATGGGGGCGGTTCTATCACAGAGAGATCCGGAAACTAACCAATTGCACCCCGTGGCATTCTGGTCTCGCAAGTTCTCGGCGCCTGAAATTAACTACACCATCACAGATAAAGAGCTTTTAGCAATTAAGTCCGCTTTCAAGGCCTGGCGGCACTATCTCCTTGGAGCCAAACACACTGTCACGGTAATCACCGATCATCGAAACCTACAATACCTGAAAACCGCCAAAGCTCAGTCCTCCAGACAGCTTCGCTGGGCACTTTTCTTTGCCGAATTTGACTTTGTGATTACTTATCGCCCCGGCAACAAAAATGGCAAAGCGGATGCCCTTTCCCGGATTGGAATGGGAGATAATATTGTCAATCCTGAACCTGTGCCAATAATTCCAGAACAGAGAATCCTGGGCCTGATTTCTTCACAATCCATCAAAGATATCGAAGCAAAAGTTAAACAACTTGTGACCCCTTCGGACTTACAAAACTGGCAACTGAAGGGAAAGGACTTCATCATAAAAAAAGACCTGCCTTATTCTCAGGGACGACTATTCCTACCACATGCCGATTTACAAAAACAGGTAATCTCTTGCTACCATGATTCCTTGATGGATGGCCACCCAGGCATTGCCAAAACCTCGGAAAAAGTCAAGAGACACTTCTGGTGGCCGTCATGGAGAAAAGACATAAAGGAGTTTGTGATGTCCTGTGGTGTGTGTGCCCAAAACAAAGGTTAGAAGGAAAGACCAGCGGGTCTCCTGCATCCGCTAGACATCCCGCCACATCCCTGGCATACCCTCTCCATGAACTTCATCACCGATTTACCCTCCTGTTCCGGATACAACACTATTCTAGTAATTGTAGATTTGTTTTCTAAAATGGCCCACTTCGTTCCACTAAAGGGCTTACCTTCAACTTCAGTTCTAGCATGGGAATTCCTTGAAAATATTGTAAGATTGCACGGCTTCCCTTCGGTTTTGAACTCAGATAGGGGGAGCCAGTTTATCTCTCACTTTTGGCGAAGTTGCTGTCGTTTAGCTCAAATCGATGTGAGACTTTCAACCAGCCATCATCCCCAGACCGACGGACAAACTGAGAGGACAAACCAAACTCTGGAACAATATTTACGTTGTATGCTACAGCAGTCGGAAAGTAATTGGAAAGATATCCTTTGGATAGCCGAATATGCTTACAACAACTCGATCCATTCAGGAACCGGAAAAGGTCCCTTTTACATTTTATATGGGATTCATCCTCGAACCTCCAATCTCGACCCGCCCCAAGATCTTGGAACGCCTGCTGTGGATCAACTTCACAATGCTATCACTCAAGCTTTCAAAGAAGCGACAATCCACCTACAACAGGCTAAAGAACGGTACAAAAGGGGAGCAGACCAACACCGAAGAGACACCCCTCAATACCAGGTTGGAGATCAAGTTTGGTTATCCACCAAACATTTATCACTTAAAGGACCTCACACCTTCAACCCAAAATATCTGGGACCATATCCAATTACAGCCATAATAAACCCAGTGGCTGTCAAATTGGGTTTGCCATCCCACATGAAAATACATCCGGTGTTTCACGTATCTCTACTAAAACCTATGCAACCTGGAACCAGACTGAATAAACCTCCAGAGCCTATTCAAGTAAATGGAGAACCTGAATTTGAGGTTAAAAACATCCTGGACTCCAAGATCATCAAGTCAAAATTATACTATCTGATCGACTGGAAGGGTTACGGACCTCAAGAACGATCATGGGAACCCTCTGACCACGTCCATGCTCCTCGTCTAGTCAGAAAATTCCACCAAACTTTTCCCAAGAGGCCAAAACCTCCGGGGAAGACAAGTTTGGGAGGGGCCTTGAGGGGGGGTGCTGTCATGAGCACTGCTCCCGAGAAGCCAAGTCAAGCCCAGCATCCCCGGAAGCAGGCTCACGACCCTCGTCCCCGACTCCAGCAAACCCCTATTGGGGCCCTTTGGACCATGTCCTGGTGCCTCTGGCGCCAGGCTCATAAGGAACCTCAGTCCCGGCGCCAGGGGCGCCGGGCTCATAATTCTTGCAAAGGTGCTTGGGTGGACCTACCTGTAGCAGACCATGCTGCATACTCACCTTTGCAAATGCTGGCAGGATGAAGTCCCCAGCCTTCTGCTGGGAGGAACTATTCCCTGAACTGAGACTACTTTCTTACCTGGGTGGGGCTGGTGCCACTCCTTAGCTCTGGGACACAGGAACTCTTTTACCTGGGCGAGGCTGAGGAAGAAGACACCCAATCACTCCAACACTATTGAAACCACACCCAATTGGGAAAACGTGCTTCGCGTTATTCTGCATCTGCAGCAGGACGCTCACTGAGTCAGCTCCAGCATTCCAGTGACATCTCCAGCTTCAGCTCAGCAACCTGTGGAAGAAAGACACGAGAACTATACTTACCATCCAGGAATCCAGACACCGGCAGAACCTGCAAGCAAAAGAAACATAAGGTTAGCAAGTTGCAACACGTTCGCAGCCGCGCTCGCTTACCTGATCCATCTGTGCTTTCACGGATTCTTCGCGGCCTTCTCTTCAGCAGCCTAACGGCACCTGTAAAGACAAAGAACATTGTTAAGTAGGAATCGGGTGAAGGCGGCCGCATTTACTTTTCTTACCTGCTTTTGTGCGCGTATTACGATCTCTTCAACCGCAGCAGCCCGGCACCTGAAAACAAGAAAAAACATTATTAAGTGCCATTAAAGACTGCAAGAAAGCCTAACACTTACGTGTTTCCCCACGTGCATCCGCAAGGTCCCGACACCTGCAAATAAGAAAAGAACATTGTTAGAGGTGCTATAATAAGGTCACAGATCATTATACTCACGTACTTCGCACGTGCAACGGCAACGGACGAACAACGCCCGCAACATCTTAAGACCTGAAAACAGAAAACAAGGGACATTTTTGAGGTGTCATTGAAATTCCCATACCTACGAACAACCGCACGTGTCGCGCTCTCAGTGACCACACCCTCAGCATCCAGGCACCTGAAAAAGACAATGCAAAGACTTCATTAAAGGTGCCCATCTCTTCAAGACTATAAACTCTTTATACCTACTGGCATCCGCTTGTGCAGTAACGGCGGCATCACCTTTTGGCATCTCAGCACCTGTGCCACTTCTAAGGCCACAAAAGACTTTGAGGACCTCCAGTGACGTAACTGGAACCCACGCACCCCTGCATAAGTCGCAGGATGGAGAGCCCAGCATTTATACGCCTAAGGTGAGAGCTTGCCGAGACAAGTAGAAAGCTAGGCTGTGGGAGAAACTGGCGATTGGTGGGAGAAGGAATCCCATCAAACGGTGATTAACCCTTTTTCTTCCACCTGCAGAAAACTTACCCTGCAAGTCAGACATTCGATAAGAGGAAGCCCAGTCCTGAGAGTCGTCAGAGCTCTACGCTTCTCAATTGAAGAAACGATAGCAGCCCAGCCGGGATCAGCGCCTCCGTGGGAATCAGGTGAGCGTTACAGAAGGCAAAGCCTACCAATAACCTCCTACCCAGGCGCTATGGAAACTTCCGACACAGACCAACTGGCCCAGTTATTAGGGGAACTAAGAGCTGAAGTTCATGCTGCCCGCCAGGAAACGAATGTCCTTAGGAGGGAATTGATAATATCAAAAGAACTAACTGATGATCTCGCCAGACAGTTATTACAGACACAAGCGGGGCAAACCCCGCTACCTAATTCAGGAGGGAGCTATATCCCAGCGGCTTCAGCCAATCCTGTTCAAATCAACCTACCCGGAAATGTGCCATTGGCACCGCCTGAACGCTTCTCTGGTGACCCTAAAAGGTTTGCGGTGTTTATAAATCAATGCCGATTGCACTTTCTTTGTAGACCTGCAACCTTTCCGACTGACCAGACTAAGGTAGCCTTTGTGCTTTCGTATCTTAGCGGCAGTGCCGCTGATTGGTCGATCCCTCTGGTTACACAGGATGACCCGACAATGGTGATTTCCCGACCTTCCAAGCAAATATGGAAAGACTTTTTGCAAGGCATTCCCAGGGGCAGGCCCTGGACAACGAACTCCTTTCCCTACGACAGGGCAATCAAGATCTTTTGGCCTACATTGCATCATTCAATAGGCTAATCGTGGAAACCAGATGGCCTGAGGACAAAAGAATCACGCTTTTTCACAGGGGTTTGCGTGGCGAACTCAAAGACGTCCTTGCCCAGGTAGTGAATCCTCCTCAGGATTGTTCAGAGTACATTGATTTGGTGGTCCAATTGGATCACAGACTACAAAACAGAAAGGCAGATCGATCCAGGTTTGAAACACGAGTGTTCCCTAAGCCTCAAAGTCACACCAAAGGAGTTGAAGCCGTCGAACCTATGCAAATTGGGGTTGTAAAGTGTCCCCTAACCCAGAAAGAACGCGACAGGAGACAACAAATGCAACTATGTCTCTATTGTGGAAATTCAGGACATTTTCTTCGAGATTGCCCGGTGAAACCACCTAAGAAGACAGTGGGAGCTTCTGATAAGAGTTCTGAAAAGCCTGAGCCGGGAAACAACCTCGCCCGACAAGTGTAGAGGTCCGCTTGCCGAGCGTAAAAACCAGTTCTTTGACCTCGCACTTCATAATGCCAATCGTCCTCGTAAACCCAGAGCAACCGGATCATTTGCATGCAATTAAGTCATACATTGATAGCGGAGCAGTTGGAAATTATGTGGACCGCAAATTGGCTTCCAGGATGAACTTACCTCTTTGTCCAAAGGTGGTTAAAGACGTCATTACCACGGTGGATGGGACGGAAATCGCCTCCGGACCAGTGACCCATACCACTACTGAAGTGACAATACTAGGCCAAGACGGGCATCAGGAGGTAATTGTGTTCGACGTGATCAAGGCCCCTCAATTCCAAGTAATTCTAGGGATTCCTTGGTTGGAGAAACACAATCCTCAAATTGATTGGCGAGCAAAGATGATACAGTTCCCAGAGTGTGCACCTACTTGTTATCCTCGACCCAGTATTGGCCTAGCGGTAGCAACATCCGAAGGACCGCAATTGCCTTCAGAGTATCAAGAATTCCAAGATGTCTTTCAGAAGGAACAGGCTAATACCCTGCCTCCCCACAGATCTTACGACTGTCAAATAGACCTGATACCCGGGGCCACTCCCCCTTGTAGTAGAATTTACGCCCTTACCGAGCCTGAAAATCTTCATTTGCGACAGTATCTGGACCAGTACCTGGCCAATGGATTTATCCGCCCATCAAAGTCTCCTGCATCCTCAGCTCTGTTCTTCGTACCTAAAAAAGAAGGTGACCTTAGAACCTGTATTGATTATCGTGCCCTGAACCAGATAACGGTAAAGAACAGATACCCCCTACCTCTGATTCCGGAACTCCTTGACCAAGTTAAGAACGCCTGCATTTATACAAAGCTAGATCTCCGGGGAGCCTACCACTTGGTATAGATTAAATAAGGCGACGAATGGAAGACGGCATTTCGCACCAAGTATGGACTATTTGAATACCAAGTGATGCCCTTCGGACTATGCAATGCACCAGCCGCGTTTCAGTATTTTATGAATGATGTCCTCAGAGAACTCATAGATGTTTGTGTAGTCGTCTACATAGATGACATCCTTGTGTACTCATCTTCAGAAGCAGATCATCGGAAACATGTTAGAGCCGTCCTTGAAAAACTCTGCCAACATAAGCTTTTTGCTAAGCTCGAAAAATGTGTTTTTCACGTCACGGAGGTCAAATTTCTAGGCTTTATTCTGACACCCAAAGGAGTCCACATGGACTCGAGAAAGGTGGACGCTATCATCAAGTGGCCATCACCTACTTCCGTGAAAGGTGTCCAAAGCATGTTAGGTTTCGCCAACTTTTACCGCAGGTTTATTCCAGAGTTTTCACGAGTGGTACAGCCCATCACCGCCCTCATAAGAAAAAACAAACGTTTCGAGTGGTCAACAGAAGCAGAACAGGCCTTTCAAGAGCTAAAAGCCAAGTTCACCTCAGCACCCATACTGAAACACCCACGCCCAGACCTCTCTTACATCGTTGAGACCGACGCCTCCAGCTTAGCAATGGAGGCGGTTCTATCACAGAGAGATCCGGAAACTAACCAATTGCACCCCGTGGCATTCTGGTCTCGCAAGTTCTCGGCGCCTGAAATTAACTACACCATCACAGATAAAGAGCTTTTAGCAATTAAGTCCGCTTTCAAGGCCTGGCGGCGCTATCTCCTTGGAGCCAAACACACTGTCACGGTAATCACCGATCATCGAAACCTACAATACCTGAAAACCGCCAAAGCTCAGTCCTCCAGACAGCTTCGCTGGGCACTTTTCTTTGCCGAATTTGACTTTGTGATTACTTATCGCCCCGGCAACAAAAATGGCAAAGCGGATGCCCTTTCCCGGATTGGAATGGGAGATAATATTGTCAATCCTGAACCTGTGCCAATAATTCCAGAACAGAGAATCCTGGGCCTGATTTCTTCACAATCCATCGAAGATATCGAAGCAAAAGTTAAACAACTTGTGACCCCTTCGGGCTTACAAAACTGGCAACTGAAGGGAAAGGACTTCATCATAAAAAAAGACCTGCCTTATTCTCAGGGATGACTATTCCTACACCATGCCGATTTACAAAAACAAGTAATCTCTTGCTACCATGATTCCTTGATGGAGGGCCACCCAGGCATTGCCAAAACCTTGGAAAAAGTCAAGAGACACTTCTGGTGGCCGTCATGGAGAAAAGACATAAAGGAGTTTGTGATGTCCTGTGGTTTTATGTGCCCAAAACAAAGGTCAGAAGGAAAGACCAGCGGGTCTCCTGCATCCGCTAGACATCCCGTCACATCCCTGGCATACCCTCTCCATGGACTTCATCACCGATTTACCCACCTGTTCCGGATACAACACTATTCTAGTAATTGTAGATTTGTTTTCTAAAATGGCCCACTTCGTTCCACTAAAGGGCTTACCTTCAGCTTCAGTTCTAGCACGGGAATTCCTTGAAAATATTGTAAGATTGCACGGCTTCCCTTCGGTTTTGATCTCAGATAGGGGGAGCCAGTTTAGCTCTCACTTTTGGCGAAGTTGCTGTCGTTTAGCTCAAATCGATGTGAGACTTTCAACCAGCCATCATCCCCAGACCGACGGCCAAACTGAGAGGACAAACCAAACTCTGGAACAATATTTATGTTGTATGCTGCAGCAGTCGGAAAGTAATTGGAAAGATATCCTTTGGATAGCCGAATATGCTTACAACTCGATCCATTCAGGAACCGGAAAAAGTCCCTTTTACATTTTATATGGGATTCATCCTCGAACCTCCAATCTCGACCCGCCCCAAGATCTTGGAACGCCTGCCGTGGATCAACTTCACAATGCTATCACTCAAGCTTTCAAAGAAGCGACAATCCACCTACAACAGGCTAAAGAACGGTACAAAAGGGGAGCAGACCAACACCGAAGAGACGCCCCTCAATACCAGGTTGGAGATCAAGTTTAGTTATCCACCAAACATTTATCACTTAAAGGACCTCACACCTTCAACCCAAAATATCTGGGACCATATCCAATTACAGCCATAATAAACCCAGTGGCTGTCAAATTGGGTTTGCCATCCCACATGAAAATACATCCGGTGTTTCACGTATCTCTACTAAAACCTATGCAACCTGGAACCAGACTGAATAAACCTCCAGAGCCTATTCAAGTAAATGGTGAACCTGAATTTGAGGTTAAAAACATTCTGGACTCCAAGATCATCAAGTCAAAATTATACTATCTGATCGACGGGAAGGGTTACGGACCTCAAGAACGATCATGGGAACCCTCTGACCACGTCCATGCTCCTCGCCTAGTCAGAAAATTCCACCAAACTTTTCCCAATAGGCCAAAACCTCTGGGGAAGACAAGTTTGGGAGGGGCCTTGAGGGGGGGTGCTGTCATGAGCACTGCTCCCGAGAAGCCAAGTCAAGCCCAGCATCCCCGGAAGCAGGCTCACGACCCTCGTCCCTGGCTCCAGCAAACCCCTATGGGGCCCTTTGGACCATGCCCTGGCGCCTCTGGCGCCAGGCTCATAAGGAACCTCAGTCCCGGCGCCAGGGGCGCCGGGCTCATAATTCTTGCAAAGGTGCTTGGGTGGACCTACCTGTAGCAGACCATGCTGCATACTCACCTTTGCAAATGCTGGCAGGATGAAGTCCCCAGCCTTCTGCTGGGAGGAACTATTCCCTGAACTGGGACTACTTTCTTACCTGGGTGGGGCTGGTGCCACTCCTTAGCTCTGGAACACAGGAACTCTTTTACCTGGGCGAGGCTGAGGAAGAAGACACCCAATCACTCCAACACTATTTAAACCACACCCGATTGGGAAAACGTGCTTTGCGTTATTCTGCATCTGCAGCAGGACGCTCACCGAGTCAGCTCCAGCATTCCAGTGACATCTCCAGCTTCAGCTCAGCAACCTGTGGAAGAAAGACACGAGAACTATACTTACCATCCAGGAATCCAGACACCGGCAGAACCTGCAAGCAAAAGAAACATAAGGTTAGCAAGTTGCAACACGTTCGCAGCCGCGCTCGCTTACCTGATCCATCTGTGCTTTCACGGATTCTTCGCGGCCTTCTCTTCAGCAGTCTAACGGCCCCTGTAAAGACAAAGAACATTGTTAAGTAGTAATCGGGTGAAGGTGGCCGCATTTACTTTTCTTACCTGCTTTTGTGCGCGTATTACGATCTCTTCAACCGCAGCAGCCCGGCACCTGAAAACAAGAAAAGACATTATTAAGTGCCATTAAAGACTGCAAGAAAGCCTAACACTTACGTGTTTCCCCACGTGCATCCGCAAGGTCCCGACACCTGCAAATAAGAAAAGAACATTGTTAGAGGTGCTATAATAAGGTCACAGATCATTATACTCACGTACTTCGCACGTGCAACAGCAACGGACGAACAACGCCCGCAACATCTTAAGACCTGAAAACAGAAAACAAGGGACATTTTTGAGGTGTCATTGAAATTCCCATACCTATGAACAACCGCACGTGTCGCGCTCTCAGTGACCACGCCCTCAGCATCCAGGCACCTGAAAAAGACAATGCAAAGACTTCATTAAAGGTGCCCATCTCTTCAAGACTATAAACTCTTTATACCTACTGGCATCCGCTCGTGCAGTAACGGCGGCATCACCTTTTGGCATCTCAGCACCTGTGCCACTTCTAAGGCCACAAAAGACTTTGAGGACCTCCAGTGACGTAACTGGAACCCACGCACCCCTGCATAAGTCGCAGGATGGAGAGCCCAGCATTTATACGCCTAAGGTGAGAGCTCGCCGAGACAAGTAGAAAGCTAGGCTGTGGGAGAAACTGGCGATTGGTGGGAGAAGGAATCCCATCAAACGGTGATTAACCCTTTTTCTTCCACCTGCAGAAAACTTACCCTGCAAGTCAGACATTCGATAAGAGGAAGCCCAGTCCTGAGAGTCGTCCGAGCTCTACGCTTCTCAATTGAAGAAACAATAGCAGCCCAGCCGGGATCAGCGCCTCCGTGGGAATCAGGTGAGCGTTACAGAACGCGAAGCCTACCAATAACCTCCTGCCCAGGCGCTATGGAAACTTCCGACACAGACCAACTGGCACAGTTATTAGGGGAACTAAGAGCTGAAGTTCATGCTGCCCGCCAGGAAACAAATGCCCTTAGGAGGGAATTGATAATATCAAAAGAACGAACTGATGATCTCGCCAGACAGTTATTACAGACACAAGCGGGGCAAACCCCGCTACCTAATTCAGGAGGGAGCTATATCCCAGCGGCTTCAGCCAATCCTGTTCAAATCAACATACCCGGAAATGTGCCATTGGCACTGCCTGAACGCTTCTCTGGTGACCCTAAAAGGTTTGCGGTGTTTATAAATCAATGCCGATTGCACTTTCTTTGTAGACCTGCAGCCTTTCCGACTGACCAGACTAAGGTAGCCTTTGTGCTTTCGTATTTTAGCGGCAGTGCCGCTGATTGGTCGATCCCTCTGGTTACACAGGATGACCCGATCCTTGGTGATTTCCCGACCTTCCAGGCAAATATGGAAAGACTTTTTGCAAGGCATTCCCAGGGGCAGGCCCTGGACAACGAACTCCTTTCCCTACGACAGGGCAATCAAGATCTTTTGGCCTACATTGCATCATTCAATAGGCTAATCGTGGAAACCAGATGGCCTGAGGACAAAAGAATCACGCTTTTTCACAGGGGTTTGCGTGGCAAACTCAAAGACGTCCTTGCCCAGGTAGTGAATCCTCCTCAGGATTGTTCAGAGTACATTGATTTGGTGGTCCAATTGGATCACAGACTACAAAACAGAAAGGCGGATCGATCCAGGTTTGAAACACGAGTGTTCCCTAAGCCTCAAAGTCACACCAAAGGAGTTGAAGCCGTCGAACCTATGCAAATTGGGGTTGTAAAGGGTCCCCTAACCCAGAAAGAACGCGATAGGAGACAACAAATGCAACTATGTCTCTATTGTGGAAATTCAGGACATTTTCTTCGAGATTGCCCGGTGAAACCACCTACGAAGACAGTGGGAGCTTCTGATAAGAGTTCTGAAAAGCCTGAGCCGGGAAACAACCTCGCCCGACAAGTGTAGAGGTCCGCTTGCCGAGCGTAAAAACCAGTTCTTTGACCTCGCACTTCATAATGCCAATGGTCCTTGTAAACCCAGAGCAACCGGATCGTTTGCATGCAATTAAGGCATACATTGATAGCGGAGCAGTTGGAAATTATGTGGACCGCGAATTGGCTTCCAGGATGAACTTACCTCTTTGTCCAAAGGTGGTTAAAGACGTCATTACCACGGTGGATGGGACAGAAATCGCCTCCGGACCAGTGACCCATACCACTACTGAAGTGACGATACTAGGCCAAGACGGGCATCAGGAGGTAATTGTGTTCGACGTGATCAACGCCCCTCAATTCCAAGTAATTCTAGGGATTCCTTGGTTGGAGAAACACAATCCTCAAATTGATTGGCGAGCAAAGACGATACAGTTCCCAGAGTGTGCACCTACTTGTTATCCTCGACCCAGTATTGGCCTAGCGGTAGCAACATCCGAAGGACCGCAATTGCCTTCAGAGTATCAAGAATTCCAAGATGACTTTCAGAAGGAACAGGCTAATACCCTGCCTCCCCACAGATCTTACGACTGTCAAATAGACCTGATACCCGGAGCCACTCCCCCTTGTAGTAGAATTTACGCCCTTACCGAGCCTGAAAATCTTCATTTGCGACAGTATCTGGACCAGTACCTGGCCAATGGATTTTTCCGCTCATCAAAGTCTCCTGCATCCTCGGCTCTGTTCTTCGTACCTAAAAAAGAAGGTGACCTTAGAACCAGTATTGATTATCGTGCCCTGAACCAGATAACGGTAAAGAACAGATACCCCCTACCTCTGATTCCGGAACTCCTTGACCAAGTTAAGAACGCCTGCATTTATACAAAGCTAGATCTCCGGGGAGCCTACCACTTGGTACGGATTAAAGAAGGCGACGAATGGAAGACGGCATTTCGCACCAAGTATGGACTATTTGAATACCAAGTGATGCCCTTCGGACTATGCAATGCACCAGCCGCGTTTCAGTATTTTATGAATGATGTCCTCAGAGAACTCATAGATGTTTGCGTAGTCGTCTACATAGATGACATCCTTGTGTACTCATCTTCAGAAGCAGATCATCGGAAACATGTTAGAGCCGTCCTTGAAAAACTCCGCCAGCATAAGCTTTTTGCTAAGCTCGAAAAATGTGTTTTTCACGTCACAGAGGTCGAATTTCAAGGCTTTATTCTGACACCCAAAGGAGTCCACATGGACTCGAGAAAGGTGAACGCTATCATCAAGTGGCCATCACCTACTTCCGTGAAAGGTGTCCAAAGCATGTTAGGTTTCACTAACTTTTACCGCAGGTTTATTCCAGAGTTTTCACGAGTGGTACAGCCCATCACCGCCCTCTTAAGAAAAAACAAATGTTTCGAGTGGTCAACAGAAGCAGAACAGGCCTTTCAAGAGCTAAAAGCCAAGTTCACCTCAGCACCCATACTGAAACACCCACGCCCAGACCTCCCTTACATCGCTGAGACTGACGCCTCCAGCTTAGCAATGGGGGCAGTTCTATCACAGAGAGATCCGGAAACTGACCAATTGCACCCCGTGGCATTCTGGTCTCGCAAGTTCTCAGCGCCTGAAATTAACTACACCATCACAGATAAAGAGCTTTTAGCAATTAAGTCTGCTTTCAAGGCCTGGCGGCACTATCTCCTTGGAGCCAAACACACTGTCACGGTAATCACCGATCATCGAAACCTACAATACCTGAAAACCGCCAAAGCTCAGTCCTCCAGACAGCTTTGCTGGGCACTTTTCTTTGCCAAATTTGACTTTGTGATTACTTATCGCCCCGGCAACAAAAACGGCAAAGCGGATGCCCTTTCCCGGATTAGAATGGGAGATAATATTGTCAATCCTGAACCTGTGCCAATAATTCCAGAACAGAGAATCCTGGGCCTGATTTCTTCACAATCCATTGAAGATATCGAAGCAAAAGTTAAACAACTTGTGACCCCTTCGGACTTACAAAACTGGCAACTGAAGGGAAAGGACTTCATCATAAAAAAAGACCTGCCTTATTTTCAGGGACGACTATTCCTACCACATGCCGATTTACAAAAACAGGTAATCTCTTGCTGCCATGATTCCTTGATGGAGGGCCACCCAGGAATTGCCAAAACCTCGGAAAAAGTCAAGAGACACTTCTGGTGGCCGTCATGGAGAAAAGACATAAAGGAGTTTGTGATGCCCTGTGGTGTGTGTGCCCAAAACAAAGGTCAGAAGGAAAGACCAGCGGGTCTCCTGCATCCGCTAGACATCCCGCCACATCCCTGGCATACCCTCTCCATGGACTTCATCACCGATTTACCCTCCTGTTCCGGATACAACACTATTCTAGTAATTGTAGATTTGTTTTCTGAAATGGCCCACTTCGTTCCACTAAAGGGCTTACCTTCAGCTTCAGTTCTAGCACGGGAATTCCTTGAAAATATTGTAAGATTGCACGGCTTCCCTTTGGTTTTGATCTCAGATAGGGGGAGCCAGTTTATCTCTCACTTTTGGCAAAGTTGCTGTCGTTTAGCTGAAATCGATGTGAGACTTTCAACCATCCATCATCCCCAGACCGACGGACAAACTGAGAGGACAAACCAAACTCTGGAACAATATTTACGTTGCATGCTACAGCAGTCGGAAAATAATTGGAAAGATATCCTTTGGATAGCCGAATATGCTTACAACAACTCGATCCATTCAGGAACTGGAAAAAGTCCCTTTTACATTTTATATGGGATTCATCCTCGAACCTCCAATCTCGACCCGCCCCAAGATCTTGGAACGCCTGCCGTGGATCAACTTCACAATGCTATCACTCAAGCTTTCAAAGAAGCGACAATCCACCTACAACAGGCTAAAGAACGGTACAAAAGGGGAGCAGAACAACACCGAAGAGACGCCCCTCAATACCAGGTTGGAGATCAAGTTTGGTTATCCACCAAACATTTATCACTTAAAGGACCTCACACCTTCAACCCAAAATATCTGGGACCATATCCAATTACAGCCATAATAAACCCAGTGGCTGTCAAATTGGGTTTGCCATCCCACATGAAAATACATCCGGTGTTTCACGTATCTCTACTAAAACCTATACAACCTGGAACCAGACTGAATAAACCTCCAGAGCCTGTTCAAGTAAATGGAGAACCTGAATTTGAGGTTAAAAACATCCTGGACTCCAAGATCATCAAGTCAAAATTATACCATCTGATCGACTGGAAGGGTTACGGACCTCAAGAACGATCATGGGAACCCTCTGACCACGTCCATGCTCCTCGTCTAGTCAGACAATTCCACCAAACTTTTCCCAATAGGCCAAAACCTCTGGGGAAGACAAGTTTGGGAGGGGCCTTGAGGGGGGGTGCTGTCATGAGCACTGCTCCCGAGAAGCCAAGTCAAGCCCAGCATCCCCGGAAGCAGGCTCACGACCCTCGTCCCCGGCTCCAGCATACCCCTATTGGGGCCCTTTGGACCATGTCCTGGCGCCTCTGGCGCCAGGCTCATAAGGCACCTCAGTCCCGGCGCCAGGGGCGCCAGGCTCATAATTCTTGCAAAGGTGCTTGGGTGGACCTACCTGTAGCAGACCATGCTGCATACTCACCTTTGCAAATGCTGGCAGGATGAAGTCCCCAGCCTTCTGCTGGGAGGAACTATTCCCTTAACTGGGACTACTTTCTTACCTGGGTGGGGCTGGTGCCACTCCTTAGCTCTGGAACACAGGAACTATTTTACCTGGGCGAGGCTGAGGAAGAAGACACCCAATCACTCCAACACTATTTAAACCACACCTGATTGGGAAAACGTGCTTCGCGTTATTCTGCATCTGCAGCAGGACGCTCACCGAGTCAGCACCAGCATTCCAGTGACATCTCCAGCTTCAGCTCAGCAACCTGTGGAAGAAAGACACGAGAACTATACTTACCATCCAGGAATCCAGACACCGGCAGAACCTGCAAGCAAAAGAAACATAAGGTTAGCAAGTTGCAACACATTCGCAGCCGCGCTCGCTTACCTGATCCATCTGTGCTTTCATGGATTCTTCGCGGCCTTCTCTTCAGCAGCCTAACGGCACCTGTAAAGACAAAGAACATTGTTAAGTAGGAATCGGGTGAAGGCGGCCACATTTACTTTTCTTACCTGCTTTTGTGCGCGTATTACGATCTCTTCAACCGCAGAAGCCCGGCACCTGAAAACAAGAAAAGACATTATTAAGTGCCATTAAAGACTGCAAGAAAGCCTAACACTTACGTGTTTCCCCACGTGCATCCACGACTAGGAAAACGCCCGCAAGGTCCCGACATCTGCAAATAAGAAAAGAACATTGTTAGAGGTGCTATAATAAGGTCACAGATCATTATACTCACGTACTTCGCACGTGCAACGGCAACGGACGAACAACGCCCGCAACATCTTAAGACCTGAAAACAGAAAACAAGGGACATTTTTGAGGTGTCATTGAAATTCCCATACCTACGAACAACCGCACGTGTTGCGCTCTCAGTGACCACGCCCTCAGCGTCCAGGCACCTGAAAAAGACAATGCAAAGACTTCATTAAAGGTGCCCATCTCTTCAAGACTATAAACTCTTTATACCTACTGGCATCCGCTCGTGCAGTAACGGCGGCATCACCTTTTGTCATCTCAGCACCTGTGCCACTTCTAAGGCCACAAAAGACTTTGAGGACCTCCAGTGACGTAACTGGAACCCAAGCACCCCTGCATAAGTCGCAGGATGGAGAGCCCAGCATTTATACGCCTAAGGTGAGAGCTCGCCGAGACAAGTAGAAAGCTAGGCTGTTGGAGAAACTGGCGATTGGTGGGAGAAGGAATCCCATCAAACGGTGATTAACCCTTTTTCTTCCACCTGCAGAAAACTTACCCTGCAAGTCAGACATTCGATAAGAGGAAGCCCAGTCCTGAGAGTCGTCCGAGCTCTACGCTTCTCAATTGAAGAAACGATAGTAGCCCAGCCGGGATCAGCACCTCCGTGGGAATCAGGTGAGCGTTACAGTAGAGCACACGTAGTGCTTTCCATACTGCGGCTCTACAATTGTTGAATGGAGCTCTGTGATGTGCAGTATTAATTGTAGTTACACCAGGGTAGCCTGCTCGTGCCCACACATTGTCTGCTCTCTCACCAAGTATGGCGATTAGGAGACCTTTGATGTCCCCTATAGCTAGCGTGTTTCCTCCTGTCATTTTTTCTAACTCGTGTATCCACTTTCCAGCTCCCGATGTCAGCATTGGAAGCTTGTTTTTCAAGTTTTCTCGATCCATGTGTGGCCATGGAATATATTGTGGTCTCCCCCCCTTTCTCAAGCAACGGAAATTGGGATGCATAGCTCTCTCTTTCTTCTCTCATTGTTCTTCTGTCTATTGCATGGCTAATATTCCTGCATCGCCATCTGCCTGGCAATGACCTAAGCCTGTCCACATAGGGTGGCAAAGACACCCCCTCTGGCCGTGAGATACTTCTTCATGTCAGTCAGACTGTGTGGCTGACTCTGATGCCCTCGATGCAGACTCGCTAGAGTCTGACCATCTGTAACGCTCACCTGATTCCCACGGAGGCACTGGTCTTGGCAGGAAGGTGTCTGTGACCCGAAAAGTGATGTGCAGGACTCGATTTGCTTCTGGGGCCGAACCTCTTCGCACTGTGTGTCGAACTCGAAGAGTGAGATTTCTGCAGGTGAAAGAATATGGGGGTTAATGATCTGGGTTGTTGAATGTCCCTCTCTCTCTCTCTTCCTAGCTTCTCCGTAGAGCCCCTAGGTCAACGTGCTCACCTTAGATAGGTGAATGCTGGACTCTCCATCTGCGTCTGGTGCAGGGCGCCGTTGCCAGTTCCTTCACTGGTGAAACATAGGCCTCTTGACATCAGAGGATCGCTACCTTCGTTATCTGCACGAGCGGTGAGTTTCCGGACACCTTTTTAGTCCTTATAGTCTTTAGGTGCGTGGGCACGTTAATATAGAACAGGACTCTGTATAATGCTTTTTCCTATTTGTCTTGCAGGGCTCTTGAAATAGGAGATGGTGTGAAGAGAGCCGAAGTTGGAGCCAGAGCCTTGGAATGAAGCGCTTGGAAATGCGTAACTAAATGCAAGCGCTCTAACTGTCTCTTTTCCCTTGCAGCTGTGAGTTCGTGCTGAAGAGATGCTGGAAAACGCCAGAGTATTTGCAGGCGTTCTATTGTGGCGAGCGCGATGGACGTGAGTAAATACCTGTCTAATGTCTCTTCGTTTGTCTTTCAGATGCTGGGTTGCAGCGTTGAAGAAATCCGGAATTTCGCGGAGTGCCGGTAAGTAATAACAATGCTTTTGTCTTCACAGGCGGAGGTGCAGCGTGAAGAAATGTTCGCTGCCGATGGATCAGGTGAGGAAAGCGCTGCGTGTAAAGGTTGCCGTGCTAACCTGTTGTTTCTTGTCTTTGCAGGTGCTGCTGAATACTGGATACAGGAGTGGTAAGTATTGTTCTTGCAGGTTCAGGATCGGAAGGAAGAAAGGCTGGAACAGACTCGGTGAGCGTTATGCTGCAGATGCAGAATAACGCGAAGCACGTTTGTTCAATCGGGTGTGGTTTAAATAGCCTTGGAGTGATGAGGCGTCTTCCTCCACGGCCCCGCCTAGGTAAGAAAAGAGTTCCAGTTCCAGAAGAGTTCCCGTGTTGTATCCAGGGAGTGGAGCTTGCCCCACCCAGGTAAGAGAGTAGTTCCTGTTCACAGAGGATTCCTATGTGGCTGGTAAGTAAGCAGCATGGTCTGCTGCAGGTAAGTCCACCCAAGCATCTTCATACATATTATGAGCCCGGCGCTTCCAGTGCCGGGACCGATGGCTTTGATGAGCCTGGTGCCACCGGCGCCAGGACAAGGTCCAAAAGGTCCCAGTGGGGACCGGCTGGTGCCTAAGATGACGGTTAGGGGCCTGCTTCCAAGGACGTTGGGCTGTTCCTGACTCCTTGGAAGCAGTGATCATGACAGCACCCCCCCTCAAGGCCCCTCCCAAGCGTGTCTTCTCCGGGGGTTTTGGCTTGTCGGGGTGATTCAAATGGAATTTCTTGACCAGACGAGGTGCGTGGACATGCTCTGAGGGTTCCGAAGACCTTTCCTGGGGGCCGTATCCTTTCCAATCAACCAGGTAATATAATTTAGATTTGGGGATTTTGGAGTTTAGGATGTTCTTTACTTCGAACTCAAGTTCTCCATCTACTAAAACAGGTTCCGGGAGTTCGGTCAATCGGGTTCCTGGTTGCACTGGTTTTAGTAAGGAGACATGGAATACTGGATGTATTTTCATATGCGAAGGCAATTCCAATTTAACAGCCACCGGATTAATTATGGCAGAGATAAGATAGGGTCCAAGGTATCTCGGGATGAAAGTGCGGGGTCCTTTTAGAGGTAGGTGCTTAGTGGATAACCAGACCTGATCTCCCACTGCGTAGTGAGGGGCCTCTTTACGGTGCTGATCTGCTCCTTTCTTAAATTGAGCTTTAGCTCTTTGCAGATGGGCAGTGGCTTCCTTAAAAGCACGAGTGATCTCCGAGTGCAAGTGATCCACAGCAGGTGTTTCGAATTCTTGGGGAGGATCCAGGTTAGAGGTTCTAGGATGGTGTCCGTATAATAGACAGAAGGGAGTCTTCCCGGTTCCAGAATGAGTCGAATTGTTATAGGCGTATTCAGCGATCCAAAGAATGTCCTTCCAAGGGTTTTCAGTTTGTTGGAGCATGCAACGTAGATATTGCTCTAGAGTTTGATTTGTCCTCTCGGTTTGTCCGTCAGTTTGGGGATGGTGACTGGTAGAAAGTCTCACATCAATTTGGGCTAAACGACAGCAACTTCGCCAAAAGTGGGAGATGAATTGACTTCCCCTATCGGAGACCAAAACCGAGGGGAAACCGTGTAACCGAACGATGTTTTCTAAGAATTCTCGGGCCAATACTGAAGCTGAAGGTAGGCCCTTCAGGGGAATGAAGTGAGCCATCTTGGAGAATAGATCCACGACTACTAAAATGGTATTATACCCTGAGCATGGAGGTAAATCCGTGATGAAATCCATGGACAGGGTATGCCATGGACAGGGAGGGATGGCTAGTGGGTGTAAGAGACCGGCTGGTTTCTCCTTCTGACTCTTATTCTGGGCACACACACCGCAGGAGATTACAAAGTCTCTAATGTCCTTCTTCCATGATGGCCACCAGAAATGTCTTTTGACCTTTTCCATGGTTTTGGTTATGCCAGGGTGACCCTCCATTAGTGAATCGTGATAACAGGAGATTACCTGTTTTTGTATTTTCTCACTGGGCAAGTACAATCGTCCTCGGCAATATGGTAGGTCTCGATCCACTGAGAATTCTTTTCCCTTTAATTGCCAGTCCTGTAAGTCGGCCGGAGTTAAAAGTGATTTGACTGTAGTCTTAATGTCTTCAAAGGATTGAGCGCTGACCAAGCCCAAAATCCTTTGTTCTGGGATTATGGGTATTGGTTCTGGATTGGTCAAATGTTCATCTATTCCCATCCGGGAGAGGGCATCTGCTTTTCCATTTTTACTGCCTGGTCGATAAGTAATTATAAAGTCAAACTCAGCCAAAAACAGAGCCCAGCGAAGCTGCCTGGAAGACTGAGCTTTGGCTGTCTTCAGATACTGTAAGTTGCGGTGATCAGTCATTACGGTGACTGTGTGTCTGGCTCCCAAATGATAATGCCGCCAGGCTTTAAAGGCCGATCTGATAGCTAAAAGTTCCTTGTCTGTAATTGAATAGTTGATCTCGGGAGCCGAGAATTTGCGGGACCAAAAGGCTACAGGATGTAATTGGTGTGTGACCGGATCCCTTTGTGATAAAACTGACCCATAGCAAGACTAGAAGCATCTGTTTCTACGATGTAGGGGAGTTCTGGGCGAGGATGTTTTAGAACAGGTGCAGAAATGAATTTAGGCTTTAAGTCCTGAAAAGCTTGTTCTGCCTCGGTAGACCACTCAAAACGTTTGTTTTTCTTTAACAGAGCGGTGATGGGCTGGACTATTCGAGAGAATTCAGGGATGAATCTGCGGTAAAAGTTAGCAAAGCCTAACATGCTTTGGACTCCTTTTACAGAGGTTGGTGAAGGCCACTTGATGATTGCATCGACTTTCTTTGAATCCATATGGACTCCGTTAGGTGACAATATGAATCCCAGGAACTCAACTTCAGTTACGTTGAAAACGCATTTTTCGAGCTTAGCAAAAAGGTTATGTTGACGTAATCTCTCGAGGACCTCTCTAACATGTTTCCGATGTTCTTCTTCAGATGATGAATAGACGAGGATGTCATCAATGTAGACAACAACACACACATCAATGAGTTCTCTAAGGACATCATTCATAAAATACTGGAAGGCGGCAGGAGCGTTGCAAAGTCCAAAGGGCATAACTTGATATTCAAACAGCCCATACTTGGTGCGGAAGGCCGTCTTCCATTCATCACCCTCTTTTATTCGTACCAAATGGTAGGCTCCTCTGAGATCCAACTTTGTATATATACATGCGTCTTTGACTTGGTCCAGGAGTTCAGGGATCAAAGGTAACGGGTATCTGTTTTTAACGGTGATTTGATTCAGAGCGCGGTAATCTATACAAGTCCTAAGGTCTCCTTCCTTTTTCGGAACGAAGAACAAAGCCGAGGAAGCTGGAGATTTTGAAGGACGGATAAACCCGTTAGCTAGGTATTGGTCCAGATATTGTCTGAGGTGAAGATTCTCTGGCTCGGTGAGGGCATAAATCCTACTGCAAGGAGGAGTTGTTCCGGGTATCAGATCTATTTGACAGTCGTAAGACCTATGAGGAGGCAGGGTGTTAGCTTGGTCCTTCCGAAAGACGTCTTGGAATTCCTGGTATTCGGGAGGTAATTTGGGAACCTCAGAAGAGATTGCCGCCAGTGAAACATCAGGCCGAGGATAACAAGTGGTAAAACATTCTGGAAACTGAACCGTCTTTGCTCGCCAATCGATCTGAGGATTGTGCCTCTCTAACCAAGGGATTCCCAGAATGATCTGGAACTGAGGGGCCTTGATCACATCGAACACTATTTTCTCCCGGTGTCCATCTTGGCTCACTAACGTCACTTCTTGGGTGGCGTGCGTTACTGGTCCGGAGGCTATCTCCGTGCCATCCACTGTAGTAATGACGTCTTTTACTGCCTTAGGGACAAGAGGTAGATTCATCCTTGATACCATTTCACGGTCCACATAATTACCGATTGCTCTGCTGTCGATGTAAGCTTCAATTGCATGCAAACGATCCGGACGTTCAGGACTAATGAGGACCAAAGGCACCACGAAATGCGAGGTCACGGGACAGATTTTAACGCTCGGCAAGAGGACCTCTACACTTGTCGGGCTAGGTTGTTTCCCTGCTCAGAATTTGTGGTACAGGTATCTGCGGCTCCTACAGCCTTATTAGCTGGTTTCACTGGACAGTCTCGAAGAAAGTGCCCCGAGTTTCCGCAATAGAGGCATAATTGCAGCTGTCTTCTTCTTTCCCGCTCCTTTTGGGTTAAAGGTCCTTTCATGCCCCCTATTTGCATGGGTTCCACAGTGTCAGCTACCCTAGTAGAGGTCTGTGGTTTAGAAAACATTCGGGTATCAAATTTGGAACGATCAGCCTTCCTGTTCTGTAATCTGTGGTCCAATTGGACCACTAAGTCAATATAGTCTGAGCATTCTTGTGGAGGATTCAAGACTTGAGCTAACACATCCTTGAGCTCTCCACGCAGGCCTGTGTAGAAGAGCGTTATTCTCTTATCCTCAGGCCATTGAGTTTCCACTATAAGTCTGTTGAATGAGGCTATATAAGTCAAGAGGTCTTGATTACCCTGTCGTAACGAAAGAAGTTCATTGTCCAAGGCCTGCCCTTGTGCATGTCTTGCGAACAGTTTCTCCATGCTGGACTGGAAGGCCTGGAAATCATGCAGAACCGGATCATCCTGAGTGACTAAAGGGATCGACCAATCTGCGGCGCTGCCACTGAGATAAGAAAGCACGAAAGCCACCTTGGTCTGATCTGTTGGGAAGGCAGCTGGTCGACATAAGAAGTGTAGGCGCACTGGTTAATGAACACTGCAAATTTCTTTGGGTCACCAGAAAAGCGTTCGGGCGGAGCCAAGGGCACATTGCCAGGTAGATTGATTTTCACTGGATTTAAGGATGATGCAGAAGGATAACTTCCTCCTGGAGCGGGCAAAGGTGTCTGTCCTGCCTGCGTTTGTAGCAATTGCCTAGCGAGGTCCTCTGTTCGCTCCTTGGAAATTATCAGCTCTCTTCTTAGAGAGTTTGTTTCCTGACGAGCTGCATGTACTTCTGCTCTTAGTTCCCCAAGCAACTGGGATAATTGATCAGTGTCTGAGGTTTCCATTGCGCCTGGGTAGGAGTTTTGCGGTGGGCTTCGCGTTCTGTAACGCTCACCTGATTCCCACGGAGGCACTGGTCTTGGCAGGAAGGTGTCTGTGACCCGAAAAGTGATGTGCAGGACTCGATTTGCTTCTGGGGCCGAACCTCTTCGCACTGTGTGTCGAACTCGAAGAGTGAGATTTCTGCAGGTGAAAGAATATGGGGGTTAATGATCTGGGTTGTTGAATGTCCCTCTCTCTCTCTCTCTTCCTAGCTTCTCCGTAGAGCCCCCAGGTCAATGTGCTCACCTTAGATAGGTGAATGCTGGACTCTCCATCTGCGTCTGGTGCAGGGTGCCGTTGCCAGTTCCTTCACTGGTGAAACATAGGCCTCTTGACATCAGAGGATCGCTACCGTCGTTAACTGCATGAGCGGTGAGTTTCCGGACACCTTTTTAGTCCTTATAGTCTTTAGGTGCGTGGGCACGTTAATATAGAACAGGACTCTGTATAATGCTTTTTCCTATTTGTCTTGCAGGGCTCTTGAGATAGGAGATGGTGTGAAGAGAGCCGAAGTTGGAGCCAGAGCCTTGGAATGAAGCACTTGGAAATGCGTAAGTAAATGCAAGCGCTCTAACTGTCTCTTTTCCCTTGCAGCTGTGAGTTCGTGCTGAAGAGATGCTGGAAAACGCCAGAGTATTTGCAGGCGTTCTATTGTGGCGAGCGCGATGGACGTGAGTAAATACCTGTCTAATGTCTCTTCGTTTGTCTTTCAGATGCTGGGTTGCAGCGTTGAAGAAATCCGGAATTTTGCGGAGTGCCGGTAAGTAATAACAATGCTTTTGTCTTCACAGGCAGAGGTGCAGCGTGAAGAAATGTTTGCTGCCGATGGATCAGGTGAGGAAAGCGCTGCGTGTAAAGGTTGCCGTGCTAACCTGTTGTTTCTTGTCTTTGCAGGTGCTGCTGAATACTGGATACAGGAGTGGTAAGTATTGTTCTTGCAGGTTCAGGATCGGAAGGAAGAAAGGCTGGAACAGACTCGGTGAGCGTTCTGCTGCAGATGCAGAATAACGCGAAGCACGTTTGTTCAATCGGGTGTGGTTTAAATAGCCTTGGAGTGATGAGGCGTCTTTCTCCACGGCCCCGCCTAGGTAAGAAAAGAGTTCCAGTTCCAGAAGAGTTCCCGTGTTGTATCCAGGGAGTGGAGCTTGCCCCACCCAGGTAAGAAAGTAGTTCCTGTTCACAGAGGATTCCTATGTGGCTGGTAAGTAAGCAGCATGGTCTGCTGCAGGTAAGTCCACCCAAGCATCTTCATACATATTATGAGCCCGGCGCTTCCAGTGCCGGGACCGATGGCTTTGATGAGCCTGGTGCCACCGGCGCCAGGACAAGGTCCAAAAGGTCCCAGTGGGGACCGGCTGGTGCCTAAGATGACGGTTAGGGGCCTGCTTCCAAGGACGTTGGGCTGTTCCTGACTCCTTGGAAGCAGTGATCATGACACCATCTTATTCCTTTTTCCCTTGGGAGTCGTCTTTCGCTTCGTCTCCTTCCCTCATTTTCCTCGCGCTCCTCCCTTTCGGAGTCGGACATAGTCTGTCCCCCACTAGTGTCTCTTCTTATGTCTTCCTAACTCCTACATATTTCTAGCCTATCCAGGGATAGGTCTCTATTCCCACTACTTCGGGATACGTCCTGAGTGTCGTACAACTGTGTGCTTTCCAGGCACTCGTCTTCCCCCTCCCCTTGGGATTTTTGTTCTAGCCCCATTTTATCATATATCCTATCGATCATTTCCCTGATGCTTCGGGTGTTGAAGTCATCTTCCATATTTGCCCTAGACGTGCCTGGTACTGAATCGTACGCAGGAAAAAAATCCTCTTTATCTTCCCAGTCTACAACTGTATCAGGTTTTTTAACCTCTCTCTCCAGATATCACATGCTCTCTGTCTTCGCTTATGTCCTATATCGTCATCAAATTCCTTGCGTTTCCTCACCTCTTCTCTGACCCTATCTTCTTCCTTTCTCTTTTCGTTTCTACGTTCATTTGCCCTTCGAATTTCCTCATCTCTTCGTCTCTTTATTCTTTTCTCACGTATCCTTTGCTCTTCCTCTAGCCTCTGTTGTTCCTGTCTGTCTTGGTCATTGGCTGTTCTTGGGTTACGATTGAGCTGTCTTTCTTGCTCTTCATGATACAGCTGTTCTCTCCTTTGTCTGTCCTTCCTTCTTATTCTTTCGTCTCTTAGCTCCTTCTCTTTCCCTCTTCTCTGTGTCTCATCAAACCTTTCTTTTTGTTTCACGTCATCAATGCCTTTGCCATCGAGTTTCAGCAAAATGTGTCCTCCCATCCATTCGTCTTTTGCGAATGTCATCTCATCAGTTCTACCTTCGCTTCCCTTCCATCTCTTCCCTTCTCTCTCTTTGTCGAGAGATATACTTGTCTGTGCTTGGTCTCTTCTTTCGTCATCACACCTCTCCTTGTCCCTTGGGACTGCGGAGGTGATATTCTTTTCCTTCTCCTTCACTTGATTTTCATCACTACTATGTGTAGGTGACTCATATGCGGGATTTCTATACTCAGTGGGTATAACCCCTCGTCTTTACTTTCTTCAACTTTTGTATCACATGGGGCAGGTGGCGTGGTAGGCATCTCACCCCCCCTCTTTGCATACATGAAGTATCCAATCTGTTGGCGGCTCTTCCTCCTTTCCCTGTTCATACATTTTCCATAACTCGAGAACAGCAAGGCGTCTTTCTAACCTCTTGCCTGTGTATGTGGCATGCAAATATGTCGTCATGTGTTGTAAGACGGCTTTTGATAAAGACCCTTTTTGTGGCCATGGCATGAACATCTTGTGGGCGGTTCCCTTAAACCACTCGGTGCTATATTTCTTTAGCTTGGGTGCATATTTTGGCAACTGCTTACATAAGTGTGCCAATGGAGTCATGACTCCCATGCTTGAATCTGTTCCCTTTCCTTTTACACAACACTTGTCAATGCGTTTGTGCGATTTGAACGGTTCCAACAATATGAGCGAGCACCAAACACCACAAGCTCCAATCCAAATTTTCACAACATTTTTATATCTCCTAATTTACTCAAAATATATCAATTTGTGTGCGATTCTATCTCAGTTATTAAATCGTGCAAACATTTTTGAAACAGTTTTCTCACAGAATTTTTTTCCGGTATGTATGACATCACAACAATGAAACATATAAGACAGACGTTTGACGGACTAGACAGACACCAGCTGGACACAAATATCTCTGCCTCTAATCATTACCCCTTCATGGAGTGTAAACGTACCCCTTTCACGACATCTTTAAACATTGTGTAAGTCTAATCGTTACCCATTATGTGGGACTCTGGGTACTCGTTTCTTCTAGCTGCTATATTAAGCGCAGGAATAAGGCAAATCCTGTAACTTCTCGCTCTCTTCTCGGGTGTCCTCCGCGGTAACCTTTGTTTATTTAATTATTCACCAGTCATTATCCATATATATATATATATATATATATTTACAGTCTTCTCTACTTCTAGCTATACTTTTTTTCTTTTTTCTCCTCCCTCTGTTACTCTAAGGCAGGCACTATTTGCCAAAACATAAAAATGTTTGTTTCACTCACCGTTCGCATGGTTCCTCTCTGGACCCTCGGGATCACCACCTTTGCTACCGCCTTCTTCGGTTTCTCACCCGCTCAGCTGCCCATAGGAATGGGAAGGGAGGTGTGGGGAACACGGGTCCCTTCAGGCCCTGACTGCAGTCTGTCTCTAATCTACCACTGTCTACGGGGAGCTTCACGGTCTACTCAGTCGAATGGCAAAGGACTTGTGATATTGCCAAAGACCTAGAGTTACTTTATGTCGACGGTCAATAGGTATCTTATTCTAATCAATAATCGATAGTTCATAAACCATCCGATCTTGCTACCAAATGTACTGGGGAGACGCCCGGCTGGCCCATAGAGTTGGGGTTTGCTCCAGAGTACTTTAAGACGAAATAGCTGCACCTCGAGATGGATGGGGGTGCAGATTCATTACTCACACCAATCAATAAGGACAACTCAATGGTTTGGCAAAGGGAGTCCGTTTAATGACAAGTACAAAAAACAGGGAGTCATGGAACTCAGCAGTGTTGCGATCGTCCGTCTCGCTTCAACTCCAATGATCATCATAAAAACAGTCACATTTATACTTAAAATTCGTCATAATTCACGTGTAACACTCAAAAGTCAACATGCAATTCTATTGGCTAGGAAAAGGTAAGTTTAATATAGGTACTATATCTGTATATGGTAACGGAGTGAGGGGATTGGGTAAAACACTGTCAGGTGGGCATCTAAGCCCTCCCTTCAACATGACTACTGTAGATGTCACCAAAAGTACAACGTCCCATTGGTTCTACTAACTATAGGACCCTAGATTATTTGTTCCATTATGGTTGGGTTGGCATCAACCCCATGCATAATTGTCCACTTTGCTTAGCAGCACGCAGAACGGTCAACCAGGTGCAGGGTGTCCTATGATTCACCCTGCCTTTCTTTAATCAATCATCGCTCTAGTGGCTATGTGTCAATTAGTTCACTGTGGTTTTCCTCGAAACTGCATCTTCTTGTCTCGAAAGTTCTGATATCTCTGGGCGGATACCAGGCATAGGTGTGAAACCGTGCCTCTTCTCGCTCGGCTGGTGACGTGCTGGCCTCACCGTGGATTTGCTTCTTTTCTTTCAATTTGTGTATTTGATTTTAGCTTCACCCGCCACCTGCCTACACCTCCTTATCTCGACTTTCCAAAAGGCAGGATATTCTGTTCTTAAGTTTCAATTATGTGAAGCTACTGTTCATTCCTTCTATTGGCCTGACCTTGGCTCTTACTGGCACAAGTTGAATCTGCTAGGTTTCGATTCAGCCGTCTCTTCTCATTTCCCCAGAATATGAATCTTGTCTTGTGGCCTTTAGTAACCTGAGTTGGTTCTGCTTTTCATGCAAAAGCAGACTTTCACTTATGATACTGTGCTTAGTTTTGAGGTAGATTATTTACAATGGCACTTGCCGCTCTATTCTTCTACTTAGCATAGCAAGCCGCACTGTTTTCTTAGCTTCTTGCGGTTACAGCATATGTACATGCGTTAGCTGGTTGAGCATTGTCATCCTGCTTACAGCTTAATCTTCTTTGTATTTCATCATCGTTCTCATCTTCTAGGTTTGCGATATCCTTATTCTTGGCATTTCGTCTCTTCGCGTCATCCTTTGGTCGTAATTTTCTTCTATCTTTACGTCAGTCCGGGCCCTTGTGATGTCACCATTCGTCTTCCATTAAGGCCTTTTTGGACTCTTTTGGGATTGTACTGAGGCAATCTTCATTTTGTCTCATTTGCTGGTAGCGTTGTCTCAATGGATACCTTACTGTCCAGGGTTGTCTGGTTATTGGGACTTCAGTAGGTGTTGCTCTTCTGATAGGTACTGGACAGAGCCCTACTGCGGCTCTCTGCTGGTTTATCTGTTCATCGTATGTCACATCTCGGTGCAAATGTTCCTGGTACTTCAAAATGTACAACTGGAGTGCAGGCTTTATTTGGGACCTCCTCTACAATCTATCTTGAAATGCCACAAGTCTTGTGACCGCTGATTTACCCTACTAAAGGCTCTCTAACACTCTGCCTACCCACCCCGAACACTGAACAAACCAGGCACATACCTCTGCTGCAGAAAAAGAAAGCCAATGGAAAGTACAGGCACACTACTGACACTCCACAACACCCAACAGGACACTAAACCAATCTCACATAAACCACCCATATACAACCTCAGACCAAACAGCACACAAAATCAACCAACTAAAAACATAGCAGCACACAGTGACCGTTTTTTCCGAACTGAAGCTACCAACAGCACATCAAAGCTCTCTTGCTCTTTTCCCTCTCAATCCCACTAACTAACCTCTCTCAACCCCCTTCCTGTCAGATCAGCCAGAGCGCCAGGAGGCTGAGAAAATGGCAGCGGTGCCTGGTTTAAATCGCAATAACAAAACATAACATAACATAGGTTGTGCTTGTTAAAATAGGTTTGTCATTTTTCTTACATGTTTTATATTGTTTGTTAGATAGTGACAACTGTTTTGAAGAAGGTCTTCTGAAACGTTTATTTTTAGAAGGTGAGCAGTGTTGTGTGGCTACAGTGACTGCTTAACTAGGCTCATTTTGTGGAGCTCTAGCTGTTTCTATTGCAGTAATAAGAGGTAAACATATTGATTTGATTTTGTCAATGGAACAGTTTTATTTTGGTGTCAAGGTCTGCTTGTTATTTGGGTTTTCTATTGAGTATGATGAATACATTTGAATCTTTTCCATAAAGAATGATAGAACCTTTTGCAACATTTTCTTTTAAAAATACAGTATCTATTTGGTTTAGCATGAGTTTTCGTGTGTGTGTTGTAAGGGTGTCAAAGAAGGAAGCTGATACAAAGTTGGCATGATTGTGGTTATAGACTTTTATTTAGATAAGAAAAAAATGTCCTCACTATTCCTAACTCCTAAGAGGGGTTTCCCTGCCTCAAAACTAATGCTAAAGGGACTGTCAGAATGTCCTTCAAATTAATCTCCACTGTTCTGTGTCACAACCTACTTCTGTCCTTCACACTACAACTGAAAGATAAACTAACAGAAAGTTCCTTCTTCTCATGCTTTTCGGATAATGTCCAAAAGAATGTTCTCTCACAACAAAAATACCAAGGGGGAATGACTACCTTCCCCTAGCTTGTGAGTTTCACCCAGTCATTATACAGTGTCACGTCCAGGGGAATGGCTCCCTTCTCCTGGTGTAGATTCGCACAATTGCCAGTAAAGCAAGGGGGAATGACTCCCTTCCCTTGCTGTTCTTCACCTCAATCCTCAGTTCAGGACCAAAAGAATGCCTCCCTTCTCCTGGTATAGCTTGGTAAAATTCACAAAAGGCCAGGTGGAATGACACACTTCCCCTGGTGTATTTAATACAACTCTTGGTTCGCTACCAGGAGAATGACTCCCTTCTCCTGGTATTACTTGGTACAGTTCTTTCTCACTGCTTTCAGCTTGATGCCCACTTTTCCACTCTGTTTTGTTTTTTTAGCAAAGTCCCAAATCGTGTTTGGGTCCCAGACCCTTCTCTGGTGGTCTGTGCTTTTTGCTTTCCAACTGTGATAAGGAAGATTTCCTCCAATGCTTTCAGTATCTGCTGTTGGGTCCCAGACCCTTCTCTTGTGGTCAGTCGCTTTCTCCTTCGCACTGTGGTGAGGAAGATTTCCTCTGATGCTTTCAGTATCTGGTTTTGGGTCCCAGACCCTTCTCTGGTGGTCAGTGGTTTTCTTTTCCCCACTGTGACGAGAAAGATTTCCTCTGATGCTTTTAGTGTATGCTTTTGAGTCCAAGACTCTTCTCTGTTTTCTTGTGTGGCCCCTGACCATCCTGGCACTCTTATTAGGGTCCCAGCAACTTCTCGTGTTCGTGGTAGGGTCCCTGACCCTTGCCTGGTGACCAGTGGTCTTATTTATGCCACTGTTGCTTCTTGGGCTTTGATTAGGGTCCACAACCCTGCTCATATTCATGGTAGGGTTCCCGACCCTTCCTTGGTGGTCAGTGGGTTTCTGTCTGACACGAGGAAGATGGTGTTGGAGGAGGACTGATGCTGGCTAGGCCCAATAACTTGTTCAGTCTCACTGGGCCAAGGGAAAGCTTTTCAAACATCTCTCCCGCCGGCTCCCGCGTACCCTCTGTCTCCTATACCTTCCCTTACCTTCTCTGGGTTCTTGGTACATCACCAGGGCTTTCTGAGACCAGGATTGTCTCTGTCAGCTCTTCAGGATTCTCGCTATGTCCGGATTCGCAGCGTGGTGACACCATGAACAGCTCTTACTTCCTTTACTTGGTCGTGAGCTTGGGTCTGCAGTGACAGACTTGACAGAGAACTCCCACAGATGCTCATCAGCACTCTCTGCATCATTTGCCTGCTGGCCCGCCAGCAGGATTAGAATCTCCCGTGTTGGAAATTTCCTCTCACGACTGCGCTTGACCCGGCGGCCGGGCTTGCCACATCTGATTCTCCTTTGCTGCTTCTTATACTTTGTATCCAGTTCCTCCCATGAGCATTGCGAAAGTCATTTGACTCTGTTGATGATTGAATCCTCATGCCTCCAATAGGCCACCTTGTACCAGTACTAACACACCCAATTATCTTTAGGTCTTCTGTGTGTTTCCTCATCTTAGTACTTTTAGCTTTAGTTCCTAGGCTACATTAATAGATAGGTCTGCCTTCAATGTAGTGGTTCTGAACATTGGGGAGGGTTAGGGATTGCCGGGAGTGATGACATTCAATGGGCTGTACCCCAGGTGATTGTCCTTGTCCCTAGACGGGGAGCCCCTACCCATGAGGTCCTCTCGGATTTAACCACCCCTAGGGGGACTATTGGGTAGCAGCTGCACCTCCCTAGCCTCAGGAAAAAGAACTCCCACTAGGGAGAAGTGATGACACTTTGTGAATCGTCATATTACATTTTATTTTTAAAAATAGAGTCGTAGGCAATGGTCCATTTTTCTCTACGTGCAGAAATGGTTTGCTTGTGTGCACACATTATTTTCTGTGTGCAACTGTCTAACAAGTAATCCACTTTGCGAGCTTGCATAGTGAAGGACTTATCGTCTCTTAAGTGGGTGTGGCTGGGGATTCCCTTCACAATTACTGCATTTCTTTGCCCAACAGTGTAAGATCTGCATTTAACGGCTCTTTTTTCACATATCAAGGCTAAAAATGTTTTATATGCAGTTCTAAAATAGTGCATAAACCAACCCAAGATTTCACGATCTGTCACTGTTCCTAGAAAAAGTACTCAAGTGTAGAGGAAAATACACGTGTGTTTCCAAAGAAAGCATTGCATACACGATGGGTTTAGTTGTGGTGATTGATTTGTCCAGTAGCAATAACTGCTCAGCGACTATGCAGAACATATTTTAACCATAGGGAAAAAACACTTATATGTTATGAACAACACACAGCACTCATCATAACTCATGTGGCTGGCAAAAAAATCATACATGATATGCTATTTACCAGATGGAAAAAAGGGCAACCAAAAATAGTGTGCTGGAAAATATCCTGATAAGAGTTCATGTGCCACTAGAATGAGGAAATTCAGGGACAAGGAGAACATTTGTCTCATAAATTAGGTTTTGGGAGATACTTGCATCAATCCTGCTGAACCACAGAGTATGATAACAAGATGTCCAGGGCCACTGCCTACTCTCTGTTATGTGGAACCATCCCAATGTGTATTGCCCATTTAAGATGGGTCATGACTCTGTCATAACCCAACCTAATAAAAGGGAGCTCCTGCATGCACATGCTTTAGAACGGCTGCAGACTCCAAGAATGGAATGATTGATTGATTGTTTATTTATTATGCATTTATACACAAGTGTTTCAAAGCGCAACCATGAAAGGGAGGGGAAGACATAGGGAAGACAAGACAACAATCTTACTAGGCATGGTACATTCAGATTATGCAGGCGAACACAAAAGGAAATGCGTTGGTGGGATTGCAATTGGGACCAAGTCCACCTAGTCCCATCAGAACATAGGTTATAACCGAAGTGCAGTAGTGCTGCTGCAAGTGCAAGGCCAGGGGGCAAGTGCAGGAGACTGGTGAGGAGGGCTTGAACCTGTGAGGCTCTGAAGGTACACCGTGCAGCCAGACAGCGAAACTTAGCAGAAGTAGAGGAGAGAGCAGAAAGAGGTGGTTAGCAGGGGCGAGGGAGAGAGAAGGAGGAGGCAAAGAGGAAAGTCTTGAGGAGTTTCTGGAACTTAAAGAGATCCGGCTCAAGACTGAAAGAGGCAGGGAGGCTGTTCGAGAGGGAGGCACCTGCAGTGGATAAAGATCTACCCTCAAGACTCTGCTTGGAGAAGCGGCTCACCTGCAAAGAGTTGGAGGAAGACGAGCGGAGGGCATGGGAAGGTGAGTATTTAGGAAGAGAGCGATGCAGATAGAGTGGGCCCAGGTCCCAGAAAGCCTTGTGGACAAAGCAAAAGGTCTTGAACATAATCCTTGCAGCCACGGGGAGCCAGTGAAGGGATTCCAGCGCCGGAGAGATGCGGTCCCTGGGCTTGCGGCCAGGGATAAGCCTTGTGGCTCTGTTCTGTATGAGTTAGAGAGGATGGAATATAGAAGAAGGAAAGGTTGAGAAAGAGGCTGTTGCAGTAGTTCCACCTAGAGAGGACCAGGGCTCTGGAGATGGTGAGCCTCTGGGAGAAGGTGAGAAAAGGTAGAATACCTCTGAGAAGGTGCAGTTGGTAGTGGGACTTTTTAGAGATGTCCACGATGTGAGATGAGAAGGAGAGAGTAGAGTCGAAGATGACCCCCAGATTTTTTGCCTTGTTGATAGTTGGAGGCCCAGGGCCAAGGGAGGCTGGCCAGAGATAAAGAGGGAAGGCAGGAGCAAGTGTCCCAATGAGGACAATCTCTGTCTTACTGCCATTGAGGCAGAGGTTGTATGCAGCACACCACGACTGAATTGCGGACAATCAGGTATGAGTGAGGAAGAGGAGGAGGCTGAGGGTAGCCTGACGGAGAGCTGGGTGTCATCCGCGTAACACTGAAAGTTGGAGGTGAAGATGACTATCATATGGGCCAGGGGGGGCATGTAGTATTGAAAAACCACGGGATAGGTTAGATCTCTGGGTGACTCTGCACATAAAGAGAGTGATAGAGGAGAGGAAGAGCCCCAATTCCACCTGGGATGGGTGGTCGGAGAGAAAGGAGGTTAGCCATGCCAGGACCTGATCAGTGATTCCCAGGGTATTACAGAGACATGCGTTCAGGGTGTTGTGGTTCACTGTATCGAAGGCAGTGGAGAGGTTGAGTAGAATGAGGACAGAGAGAGAGTTAGAATCAAGATTTGAGAGCAGATCTTCACGGTTGTTAAAAAGAGTAGTTTCTATACCTCTGGACGTTCTAATGCCAGACTGGTGGTCATAGAAGCAACCACCAGGTTCAGTGTGGAGGGTAAGCTGAGAAATAGCCAACTTCTCCAAGAGTTTGTGCAGGAAAGGAGTGATAGGGGTCAGGGGATTGTTTGCAAGAATGGAAGGATCAGCAGAAGGTTTTTTGAGGAGAGGGTGCACAAAGGAGTGCTTAGGAGCAGTGGGGAAAACTCCAGTGGTGAAGGAGAGGTTGCAAAGGTCAGCCAAGGCTGGGGCGAGAGAGTCAATGATGTCCTTGATGGTTTGGGAAGGGCAGGGAGTCCACCTGTTTGGAGTAGGCTTTCATAGACCTGATTTGTCTAGTGACCTCCTCAGGTGTGACAAAGGAGAGAGAAGAGAGAAGAAGGGGAGAGGTGGGGGTGGCCAAGGGCTGTACAAGAGATGTTGGTACATGAGGTGGTGAGGAAGAGAGAGAGGATAGGATATCCTGTGTTTTTGCAGTGAGGTCTGCAGCCAGGGCAGAGCAAAGGTTCCTTGCAGACGTTGAAAGGTTTGGCCATGTTATTGGAAGCCGCGGAGATGCAGACCTGAATAAAGACTCTTTCCTTGAAGCGGATGCAGAGTCTATACTGCCTTTCAAGGAAGCAGCAGGCCAGTTTGTCAGAGGGTGCGCCCAAGGAATCCCATTTCCGTTTGGCTGCCCTGCACTTGCATTTATGGGAAGCCAGTTTGGAGTCATTCCAATAGTTGCACTTTTTGGTAGGCTTCAGTCGTACCCTCATGACAGGGGGAGGAATATCAAGAGTGTTGGAAACAGAGAGGTTAAAGTTAGGGCTGTGTCCGGATGGGCGTCAGCCACAGGAGTAGAAGGAGCAGAGTAGGTAGAGGCAAAGGCAGCTACTGATACTCTTTTCATTGGTCAGATGACCTTGTAGATGGGAGGCAGTGCTGTGCTTCAAGTGAGAATAGAGAGGAGGGAGTGATCAGTCCAGGGAAGAGAAGTAGTGAGAGGTATAGATAGAGGAATGTCAGTTCAGATGAGAACATCCAGGGTGTGACCATTGGTGTTTGTTGGGCCAAAGTGTAAGATGGAAAGAGAGAGAGAGTCACAAAGATTGTGGAAAGGTCCTGAGGAACCAGGTGAGTCAAAATGGATGTTGAGATCACACAGTAGGAGGACTTGAGGAGAGGACAAGAGGTGAGTGGAGGCCAGGTCAGCACATTCAAAAAGGAAGATGGAGTGCTGGCCAGGTGGCCAATAGAAGGTGGCCAGCAGGGGTGAAGAACTAGGAGAGAGGGAGAGCCTGCAGACCAGGCACTCAAAGGATGAGTAGGCCTGAGTGGAAATGACAGACAGGAATTCACTCAGGGAAGATCATTGCTACTCCCCCACCTGGTCTGTTTGGTCTAGGCAGGGAGAGAGTATATTGTAGCCTTCTCAGAGAAGTGTATCAAAACTTGTGACAGAGCTATCCTTGAACCAGGTTTCAGTGAGGACAAGAACATCAAGATCCAGGAGTTCAAGGAGGTGGCAGATGTCAGAGGAGTGTCAGCACATTCAAAAAGGAAGATGGAGGGCTGGCCAGGTGGCCAATAGAAGGTGGCCAGCAGGGGTGAAGAACTAGGAGAGAGGGAGAGCCTGCAGACCAGGCACTCAAAGGATGAGTAGGCCTGAGTGGAAATGACAGACAGGAATTCACTCAGGGAAGATCATTGCTACTCCACCACCTGGTCTGTTTGGTCTAGGCAGGGAGAGAGTATATTGTAGCCTTCTCAGAGAAGTGTATCAAAACTTGTGACAGAGCTATCCTTGAACCAGGTTTCAGTGAGGACAAGAACATCAAGATCCAGGAGTTCAAGGAGGTGGCAGATGTCAGAGGAGTGTCAGAGTGTTTGACAGCTGAGAAAGTGTTAGGCGTGACAATGTGAAGCAGATTGCCATCTGTGAAAGACTTACGAGGGGAGCAGGGGACAGTGGTCCCCCCCATAAGTGGTGAGACAGACTGATGGACAGAGGTAGAAGGGAACAGAGGAGTCAAGGCCAGCAAGGGAGCCGGGACTGTAGTGGTTGAGAAGGGAGCCAGTGCAGGAGGTGTCGCAGGGGGCAAGGGAGCCCTAGATATGGTGTTAGTGGGTGGCCGGTTCACTAAAGAGGAGGAGGCTGGCGAGGTTGTCAATGTGGGTTGTGGCAGCAAGGAGGCCGTGGTGAGGGTAGATGGGTGGTTTGAGCATGGGGCCTGCGGGCCAGGTTGCCTGTGGGGCCCTCTTGCCCGCGAGGTGGCCAGGGTCCACACAGGCCTGCCAAGGTCTGCCCTGCCTCTCAATAAGAACGAGTGATCCCGGCAACCGTCAGAGACGCTGTGCCTCTAACCCAGTTGCTGCTGTCCCCAGCACCAATGGGGCCGGCTCGAGTTGCCAGTCCCCATAACACTCACAACATCACCTTGCAGTGGCAACACTTATTACAATCAGCCCTACACATAAGAGGCATACCACAAACCTTTACAGGCATTTTTTCTAGTAAGTCAGCCAGTTAGTACATATGGTCTAGGGTGTACTGCTTCTTTAGGACAGTTTTGTTTACTATGTGTAGTGCAACACAGAACACCTATTGCCAGGTGAGTTGCTCAACTACTGCTTGGCTTCTTTTTCTGAATTGTTTTGAGATTCTTATCATTTTCTTATAATTCATTTTAATGGAGCTGTTATCTTTTGTGTGTAACTCACAGCTGCATGCTTTGCATTGCTTTGACTTTTCCTGTGAATGTAATGATAACCATATATATATTCTGTTGTAATAGAACTCTCACACATGACATAGCTTTTACACATGTGGCATGTTTTGTGTACATTCTCTTGTACTTCTAGCTCGTGTAGTTTGTTCCCATTTCACAACAATTCATTAAGTCCATTGTGTTGTAACATTTGTGTTGAAAGCTTCTGCATTCATCGCTTGATTTTTCTGGAACATCTTTTGAGTTGTCAAAGCGTCATGGGTGTTGTTTGTGTTAGGTAAGATTTCCACAGAGCTGGTGAATCTTCCTTTCCTGGTTCAACTCCAGAACTTTTTGCTTTTCTAGTGGGAGATTTTTCATTAATACCTCAGTGAGTGGGAACCTTTTTTCCACACTCACCTAATCTTTAACTCTTTTTATGGGTGTCATTTTTAAGACTCTCCATAATGTCTTTTTAAAGTTATCATGTCTAACAACTTATTAGCAATACGTGCTTGTTATTGCTGGGTTGCCCTAGGGGCTCCCCATTTAACTTTCTTATGCTAACCTTGAGTGAACTGCAGTTCCCAAGGGTAGAAAGGATCTTTGGATCCCTTTTACATTTTATTCTGTGAAACCAGCACACCCCACCTTATGTGGAGTGCTGGGGAGATACAATGTATCCCCTTTCACATTTAAACTGTAACAATTCTGTTACAGTGACAAGCTTACCTTTAATGGCTGGTGGCAGTGATACCTTTTACTAATTTGGTGCACCTTTACCGCAGGCTGTGATCACAGCTGCAGCAAAGGCAGCTAAGGGTGCTCATTTTACCAAAATGGCCCCTGTCTTCTTTTTCTGCCATTTTAGTGTTTCTTGTCATTTCTTGTTCCTTCCTCTGACATCCCTGGTGGGAAATTCCTTTGTTTGAGTTTTGTCTTTGGCGGGAGTCCCCTGGACCCCCCGCCCAGGCTCCAGTCAGTCTGTAAGTACAGGAAGTGGGGGAGGAGTCCAAAACTTCCCCCTCCTTTGTCTTAGGCCTTCCTTCAACTGGGCCAAATCCCAGTGGGGGGTTGGCTGTCCTGATTGGACAGCCAAACAGCCCTTTCTTGTAACATGCGGGGAGAGAATGCAGAGGTTGTGTTGCAGTTCCTGATAAATACTGGAATCCTGGAACCTGAAGTCATGTCGACCACTGGAACAGAAAACCGAAGAGGACGACGAAGGAAAAGCAGCGGGAATGATTTCCAGCGACCGGAGAGCCTGCTGTGTAAGCGGAGCCTGCTGCAGCCCTTCCTTCCGATCGACCTGGGGTCTCCGAAAACAATGACCCGAACCCAGAGCCTGATGAGACCCACTAGACTCAAGTAGACCTGCATTTTGAGCCATCCCACGGGTTGCTGCGACCTTGCGTTCTTGCAATACCCCAATACCCTGGGACCTCCAGCCACTGTGCGGTGCATGGTCTTCCGAATTCCGAATCTTGCTGAATCTTGGTAGGCATCCTGGTGTATCTCCAGAGACATAATCAAGTCCCAGAAGTCCCCTCACAAGAGTGCTGGACCTTTTAAACGACGAGAATTCAACCGTGATTTTCTGTCTTCTTCTGTGCTCCTTGAAAAGGCGCCAAACCCGCAGAACTGCATTCAGCCACGAGAGAAATCTTGCCTAGAGCCTTCTTCATCGATCCCTGCTTCAAAGTCCCTTCTGAGGTCTTGTGTTCAGTCTCCAGGACAAGGAATCCACTGACCGGGTATTTGGCTGCAGTCCCTGAAGTTCTCCTGCTGCAATCTCTTCTTCATTGCTGAAGTACTGTGTTGGCTTGGGTATATACTTACCTTAAGCCTGTTGGGATTTCTGTGTAGTCCTGGGGTGTTTTCTGTGATTGGGAGGTCCCTAGTCCAGTACACCCAGTCCCACTGCTAGAATCCTGCTGAGGTGTCTTCTGTGAAGCCCCTGGACCCTCTTCTAACCCTAAAAATAAAGTGCTCACTTGTTTGCCAGTTTTCCTAAGGAAACTCTGACTTTTGCTACTAAAGAACTTATTGTAACACTGCCAGTTGGTCACTAGTCCTAGTGCCCCCCCTACTGCTACTGAGAACACTCATGCTCTAAGGGAAAGACTTTGAAGGGATTGGGACTTCTGCCTAGAAAATAAATCAAGTGTTTTACTTACTTGTAAAGAGTTGGTGGGTAACTGTAATTCTCAGAGTGAACAGTTACAAAAGTTCTTACTGATCTTGAATGTGTGATGCACTATTCTTAAAAGTATGGTTAACATTGTTTCTTCCTTAGCCACTGTTTTACCAGTCTGAAAGAAAGTAGATGTGAAGGTATTTTACTCTCCTGTGATTAGGTTGTGCCTCTTTGCAAAAGTAATGTGTTGGTTTCACCAGATTATTCCTGTAGGGTAATTGTATGAGTGTCCTCCAACTGTTGGTATCACCAGGTTAGTCCTGTTAGGATAACTGTATGAGTGTCCCCCAACTAGGTCTTGCTTCCCCCGACTTGCTGCTAGCCTGTCCTTAATAAGTCTTCATTAGGTTGTTGCCTACCTAGAATAAGTATTCAGTAAAGTGTGATATTGGGTTTTACTTTCTCCTTCATTGTGAAGTTAAAGTAAGTGGGTTTTACTTACCTTGTGTTAGCTGTGTGCCATCCAAAACAAGTTCCCAGAGTTATTGCTTACCTCAATCTGGGGTTCCCTGATTCCCAAAGCATCTGTAATTGTACATTACATCCTTAGGTTTTACTCACCTGGTATAACTGTGTGTTATGACAAAAGTAGTTATAGGTTTTTACTGCACCTAGAATAAGTGTTTCACTATTCACCAAAAGTATATTGTCCAGTTGACTGTTTCTGTGATTTGTTCCAAGAGTCACTGTACAACTGGAAGGGCATACTGTGCTTGCATTACCAAAAGTAATCTAAAAGTAACCATTGGTCTTTTACTCCCAAAGAATAGGCTTGGCCTATACTAAATGTGTATAACAAGGTTTTGACTTCCCTAGAACTACTTTTAGGTGTTCCAAATAAGGTTTATACTTGGGCCTTTGTGCTTTCAAGTATAGTGTTGTGTTTTATATTGTGATTTCATATAATGTGTTAGTACTTACTTAACCCCTAGATTTATCTGGGCCTACCTGTATTTAAATAAATCCTTTATTTTTACAATACATAGTGTTTCAGTGTTTCTTTGGATCATTTGTATTACAATGTTCACTTGTACTGTATCTACCACCCTCTCTCCCTCCTAAGATAAGCCTGGCTTCTCTGTCTACGCTACCCCGAACTCAGGTGGTACAGCCTTATACTAAGCGTGGAGTCTTGTACTGCCTCAGTAGAATGGTTTTGCTAGGCCCTTAACTGGACTTCAGAAAAACTGTCCTAACAGTGTTTTACAGCATGGTATTTATATATGAACACCACATGCGTACTTTGTTTTCTTTCAGTGACATATGACTCCATCCTTTAACAGTATCGTGTCACTGTCATGTTTTACTACTTTATTCACAAAAAAGTTGTGCGTGCAATTTTTTATTTTACCCTGTGATTATTTAATCCAGGAATATACGGTAATTACTGCCCTTTCGATTCCTCTTAGTTTTGCACCTTGGGAATTTGCACCCCACTGTTCAACGTGGTTCATCAACTCGAAGGCAGAAGCCATTTTGGACATGTGTGTGTGCACGTGATAGTCAGAAATCTAAATAGAGTGCATCCGTGGCACTAGTAGCTTATGAATAGACTGAGCATTCTTGTTGCCATTAGAAAATGTACTGACTAAAATACGTTCGGAAGGACAGGGAAAGCAAACGAAAAGCAAATCAATTCGCATATTAGACCGAAAAAACGAACGAATGGGAGATTTGTTGGAATTTCACCTGCACGACAACTTCGTACAGTCGAACATTTCGAACAAATCCCCCAAATCCCCTATTCGGTGGCATTAAAGTGAACCAGGGCAGCGGGGGCTGCTGGGGTGTCCTCTGCGTTCTTGTCCGTTATAATGCCTATAGGGGTTGTGGGGGTGTACCCAGCACCCGTTCCAATAAAGATAAGAAGAAGAAAAAAACGAGAAGAGGACCCTGCGGCTCGGTTCCCATCCACGTAATGGAAGGGACCTGGAGTTGCAGAGCTATTCAGGAAACGGGGTACACGGGGAGGTGTGCTGCCCACAGGTAAGTAAGGGGGCGAGGGGATGCGGGTTGTCAGACATGTCCGGGGGAGAGAAAACCGAAAATCATTTTCGGTAAAATAACTTTCGTTTTTTTCTCCTTCGACATTTCTGAATCCGATTAATTCATGTTATTCCCAGAAACATTTGAAAAGGCTTGGCCTCTCTCAACTCGTTTTTTTTTTATTGTGTTAGCTTCATAGAGTACAGTTATAGGATTTCTGGCACTTTGGGCAAAGTAACATTTTGTAACCAAACCATGCTCAGTGCCTGGCAGTGGGGTCCGACGTGTATTTTTGTGGGTCTAGTGTGGAGCCCATGTTAACTCTCTGCTGTTACTGCTGTAGGTAGGTGGTTGCCTAGAATGGCCTTGCTGTAGCAGGACCCTGGGGTACATCGCAGCTGTCAAATGCTGACTACTGTGGCCAACTGAAATTCTTCTTCTTTCGTGTCTCGGCAAAGGGAGAGCAAATGTTTCAGTGCTACTATCTGTGGAATGTTTACATTATTTAAAACAATATATATTCACAACTGCTCCTGGCTGTGTCATAAGTTAGGAGGCCTCAATAAGATCAGCTATAGAGGTTTATAAATCGACATCTCTGGCCTAGTATGGAGTTTCAGTGAGAGGACGAGACTTGCATGCACAGAAAATTGCTACTGGAAAGGTTTACTGGGCGTATGGTGCCAATGAAATAGCGCACAGGCAGATCAATTTAGGATCTGTTGAGGACATCTTCCTGTCTTATCTGTTAGAAATGATGGGTAAGGTTGTGGGGTAAATAGGGCAGTTCAATATGCAGCACGATAGTTGCATTCTTCGTCAGTGGGATGCAATGTTAGTTGGCTGAGGAACCTGAACAGGTCTTTGGTTGAGCTGGTTGAGCCAGTGTTTTATAATCCCACAGCAATACCAGCAAGTGCTAGCACAGTAGTAAGCCTGGTAGTAAAAGCAAGGACTGTTCTGTACAGGGCAAAAGCTCTTGAGAAGTCTTCTGTGAGAGTGTATATACACTAAGGGCCATCTGCTGGCTTACCTGGATCTTATTCATAGAGAGTCGGGTAGACCTCTCAACATGAGAGCCAGACTGAATAACCTGCCACTAATGACGAATTTGATAAAGTGGAGGCCACACGAGTGCCGCCTGCGTAGAATGGGACGTAGGGAAGATGCTGCCCCCTTTTTTGCTATTATGTCCTCTGCTTAGGAACCTGAGATGGGTGGGCCAATAATAAGGAAACTGGGACAAATGAACTGTAGGACAACTTTTCCCCTACTCACCCTATCCGAAAGTGGCACTTGTTGAGAGTGGTAATTTATATAAGCAGAACATTGTGCTGTAGAAAATGATAAAGTTCATGTGTGCCCTCACAAGCTTGATGAGACTGAAACCTACTACAGACTAAACTGCATATAGATTTTTTATTCCTTGACTGTGCTAGGATTCACAAAAAGTAGCCTGTTGGCTCTGATGTTGTTTTAAAATGTAGCAAAACAAAAGAGGTGATGGCTGGAAAGTTTAGAATTAATCTTAACCTCTGGCATTGCTCTGGGCAACCCTCCAAACCATCATTCTATGCCAGCCAAGCCATTACAGAAGAAGGGGAAAGACCATATGCAAATCAGGCTTGGTCCACCACAAAAGGGGCAGTCCAGTCCGAACTGCTAAATCGCATCCCTTCTGCACAACATGCACCCCCAGACGTATTTCGGTTGGACCCCTTTTGCAATGGCGCAGACAGGCTAAAAAAACAGTGGTGTGGAAGCTTGCCCAGGGTAGTACCAGTGGTTCAGATTTATTCAAAATCTTCGACCTATGGCGTCTTTGGTTATAGTTTTACAATGTAGTACACATTTATTGTACATAATTACTCAAACTGGAGCTGATAAGGTTTTTATTAATTTTTTGTGAAATGGCCAGCTGTGGGAGGTTGTGTTGGGGGGGCCCAGTCCATGCAGCCCCTGCAGATTCCACACATACTAACAATGTTACCACCCCCTGTCACACAATCCCTCCAGCACTGTTTCTGTCCAGTGTTCTCTCTTTTCCGTTTTAGGACAACTCCCAGAAGACTCCTGGAAGCAACGAAGAAAACCAGGATCAAAATGAAACAAGCGAGAAACCCGAAATGTGGCAAATTGCGCGCACTTGGAACTGCCATGATGCACAGACAGCAACCAGAGGTTCAGAAAAGCAAACAATTCACTGGTCAAAAGAAAATTGGACTTTCAATCCCATAGCATGCCCGAGAAACAGCAGAGAAGCCATTAGAGACTCTTAGGGGTAATAGGCTTAGATGGTTTATTAAAGCATTTCACCTGTGTAACCCAGCCCTGGGGGGAAAGGCAGTCACAGATTGGCCCACAGAGTCCGGTGAGCGTTGGAATAACTGAGGAGTGGTGGGGTTAGAAGCACAAAGCATAAAGGGGAAGCAAGTGAATTGCAGGGGGGAGGTCAGAATGTGGGGCGGTGGACAGTGAGCCTAGACGGAGGACAGATGGTGGAGCAGCAGAGTGCAGGTGAGGTATTTGTGTTGTGATCGATTGGTACCAGTTATGTGTGTGTAGTGTAGTGTGAGTAGGTGTATAAACTATGAGCAAGAAAGAGAGAAAAAAGAGAGGGAGTAAGAAGTGTAGGGAAAATGCGAGAGGGAGAGGAAGTGAGAGAGGGAGTGCATGGGGCAGGGTTGGAAAGAATGCAAGGCAGTTATGGGTGGAGGGGTGTGGCTGGGGTGAAGCAGAACAGGAGGGTGAAGGTAGTGGTAAGCGATAGGTGGAGAGAGTGTGGGAAGGCTTAGATAGCGGAGAGGGGTGTAGTGAGAGGTGAGAAGAGGGCGCAGTGTGAGGTGAGGCGAGTGGAGTAGTGAGAGGTGAGGAGAGGTCTGTAGAAAGAGGTGAGAAGAGTTGTGTAGTTAAAGGTAAGGAAAGAGGCAGGAGAAAAGTGAGGGGAAAAGGTGAGAGAGAAAATATGTGACCAGAGAGTCAGAGGAGGAAGAGAGGGAAGGAGTTATCATTCTTCCTGCCTCTGCAGCAGACCATGAACTTCGTCTTGTTATGGTTTATGACAAGGCCTTTAGAATTGCATAAATCAGCAAAGAGCTCTCTTTGCTCAGTGAGGCCCATTTTCATTTTTGAAATTAAAAACGCATCATCAGCAAAACGTAAGATGCCCACAGTTTGTCCATTTAAAAATGGGGCATCAGCCACCAGATTTGATACCTCTAACACATTAACATTAATAAACAAATTAAATAAGGTGGGGGCTAAAACACACCCCTGCCTTACCACTTTTTTCGATTGGGAAAACTTTTGTTCCCCCCTAATCCATAACACATTTGTGCCCTATTCTATGAGTAGGGGAGCATTACAACCCTCAAGATGTGATGGTGCATTTCATTTTTTTAAAGTGTGCCTCAGCGTGCTTTTAGGGGCAGAGTCGAAGGCTGTAATCAGATCAATAAAACAGAACTAGAGATTGTGTTTTCTTAGCATGACAAATGTAATGATAAGCATGAACAACCTGAAAAACTGATCTACTGTGCCTACTCCCTTCTGGAAACACGCCTGTAGGGTAGGCATTATATTATTAGACTTAGTCCATTCCTTCAACAGTTTGTGGACAACTTTGCCAAAGATTGTTCCTGCTGTGTCCTGAAGGGAAATTGACAGGTAGTCTCCAGGGTCTTCTTCATCACGTTTCTTGCACAGAGAGATAATATTTGCCTCTCTCGATGAGGCTGATATTTCATTGATAGTAACAATTGCATTGAACAATTTTATTAGGTAGCAATCCCAGATGACACTTGCGTTCTTGAAAAAGTCAATAGATATCCCATCTTCTGGGCGCTTTCCCACATTTTTGGTTCATTGTGGCCATTTTAACTTCACGTAGTGAAAATGTTAGAGAAGATGTACCACAGCACATGGGATCAGACTTTCCTGGAAGTCCTCTCTATCTTCAAAGTATAGATTAGAGAAATAATCATACCAGTGAGGGTCATGAATGCAATCCTGCACAGAGGTATACATTCCATTTAACCCACCGTTTACTAACTCCCAGAATCCTTTGTCATCATTATTTGAGAGTATTATCTTCAGCTTATCCCAATTAGCTTAAGCATGTATTCTTTTTTCTTAAGTAAGAACCACGTGTATTCGCGCTGTGCCAGTGACACCACATTTTTATCATTTAAATCAGGTTTCTTAACCAATGCCAATAGGTTTTGTTTGCAGAGTGCATTTTTTACAATACCAAGTCTCCCTATGTATTAAGCAGTTCTTTAGCTCTGAGCGCTGCTTGGAAAAGCAATTGTGGACAGGATTAGCTATAATGGATACAAAATCAACCATCAGTTCTGCATCTTATGATATATTATGATATGGCATTTATAATGCGCCTATACACAAGTGTTTCAAGGTGCGATGAGGCAAGGGAGGGGGAACAAAGGGAGGACAGACAATGATCCTACTATGCCAAGCGTCATTCAGATCACGCAAGTGCAGGGGATGGGGAAAGGGAAAGTGTGAAGGGGGAAGGGAGAGTGCAGTACATGGGAATAGAATAAAAATAAGTGAAAGTAATGGCCAGCAGGTGGCAAGTGCAAAGGTAAGTGCAGAAATCAGGTGTCAAGTGCTGGTAGTGGGACTGTAGGGATACAGAAACAGTTCCCAAGTGCAGGGGTTGCCAGGTGGGAAGTGCAGGTGTGTGAGACTGGCAGGGGAGGGACCTGGGCCCGAGATCCGAGGGCGACCAGGAACCGGTGCAGTTTCAGTTTCAGGAGGTCAGCAGGGGAGAGGAGGAGAAAAAGCAGAAACAAAGAGAAAGGTTATGAGGTGCTTCTGGAACCGGAGATGGTTCTCCTCAAGTTTCAGGGAGGCAGGGAGGCTGTTCCAGAGGGAGGCACCAGCCGATGAAAGAGATCTACCAGCAACTCGTTGCTTGGAGAAGCGACTGACCCTAAGGGAGTTGGAGGCGGATGAGCGAAGAGCTTGTGAAAGAAGATATTTAGGAAGAGAGATTTGAAGGCATTGAGGCCCCAGACCCCAGAAGGCCTTGTGGACAATGCAGAGGGGTTTGAACTTAATCCTCGCAGCCACTGGGAGCCAGTGCAGAGATTTCAGTCCTGAGAGATACGATTCCTGGGCTGGAGGCCAAGTACAAGTCTCGCAGGCCTGTTCTGGATGAGTTGCAGAGGGCGGAGAGTAGAGGTAGGCAGATTTAGAAAGAGGCTGTTGCAATAGTCCAGCCTAGAGAAAACCAAAGCTCTGGAGACAGTGAGCTTCTGGGAGAAGGAGAGGAACGGAAGAATACCTCTGAGGAGGTGCAGCTGGTAGTGTGACATTTTAGAGACGTCAGAGATGTGAGGAGAGAAGGAGAGTGTGGAGTCGAAGATGACCCTGAGGTTTTTAGCCTCGCAGGCGGGAGCAGGAAGAGGGCCAAGAGAGGCCAGACAGAGAGTGACAGGAAAGGAGGGATTGGGTGTGCCGATGAGGAGAATCTCGGTCTTACTGGCATTGAGACAGAGGTCACTGGCGGCACACCACTCCTGATAGCCGACAGTCAGTGATGAGAGACAGAGAAGAGGTGGCCGAAGGTAGCCTGAAAATGATCTGAGTGTCATCCGCATTTTGTTATCTCTCCTATATCAGTGTAAATTCTATGGTTGGTAGTAGTTTCTCATATATCCTCAGTAAAAGAGTTTCCAAGTGTGAATTGTCCCATCCAATCAACCTTCGATTATTTAGATACTCCAGTGATGCACCATTTGTTGGTTGTCACAAGACAATATCTGCCATATTCAGTATATCCAGGGAGGTGCATAGGAAAACATGGCCACTCTCTGGGTGACATAGTGCCAGGATGAGGTGTCAATTAGGACATAATCGATGTAGCTAGAATGTCCCATGCCTCCTTCCATGTGTCTGGAAAATGTATCATCTTTGCATCTGTCATGTAGGACGCTCTGCCCAATTTTTAGCCACAGCTGAGCCATCTCTATGACTACACAATGCTCCATTTTTGGTTTTGGTATCTTAGTATCAGGAATATCCAGGACTAGATCCTTCTCATCAAGAATTTCACCTATTATGGGTCTGAATTGAACATTTAGATCTCCCATAACAAGGCATATCACATCTCATTTGCTCTTGTATCGCCGGATCCACTTGTTAATACAATTTTCCAATCTTTACAAGACATTCATACCTGAAGCTCTCCATGGTCTGCTATAAATGTTGCTAATTAACAAGTGCGATCCAGCTGATATCTCCCAGGCAATTCTGGACATTTGGGTATATACCCAATACAGGATACAAGTCCCCCACAGGGCTGACCACTAGTGTCTTTACTTGCTAAGGAGTGGAAATTAACACAACCTTCAATAAAAATCTGCCTCCAATGCCCAAGACTCCTGAGGCAGATGATATCATAGGATCTAATGAAACTGAGCAAATTTCTAGCATCAATTTTGGCAACTCCATGAGACCGTTTTTTTTCTTTTTTTAATGCCAGATTTCGATGTGGGTTGGTTGGTATCAGAAGAATGGTTAATTTCTCCAGCGGGTGACCTAAGATGTAAATCTACAGCACTAAAATTATGACAGAAAGACTCAACCAGTATGCGCGATTTGGAAAGCAAGGCTTGATTTATGTCCAGAAGGGTTGCAGCAGGTTCATATCACCTATAACTAATGGGTCTCCTGAGAATGAGAAGATCATGATTGGGACTGACCTCATAGTAGATCTGTTGATGAACAGTTTGGGGTATTTCACCCCAATCCAGAGGAACCTGGTGGTGCACCAGTACCAACTATCATGCCAGCGGAACACCATAATAATGCCTAGGCCCTGCTGGTCAACCCCTCCCACACACTCATCTAGCTCCAGAAGGGGGAGATCGCTGGACAGTTTTAGTGGGATACCCTTTGGACCGCCGAACAAGACACAGATAAGGGAAATAGCTCTGAAGGTAGTTGAACACCTTGGGGATCCAATGCCATCACTGTACCATCTTCCTAGCAAAGGAACTAGATCATTCTGGGGAGGGTTTGGTGCAGTGCATGCCACCCTAGGGAATTGAGAAAGTCCTGCAGTAGCATGGATGATGAGTTGGAGGTCCAGCATCAGCCCCAGCAAGCCCTACATCGATGGAGAGAGCATGAAGGTGGACAGAAGGGAAGAGAAGAGAAGAGAAGAGAAGAGAAGAGAAGAGAAGAGAAGAGAAGAACTCACTTGTGGTCCCACCTGACCCAGCAGTGGAGCCTGGCTTGGAGCATAAAATCTTGCCTAGCCAGCATAGCTGAATACTGAATCCAAGGTACTGATGGTCAACTTGACGGGATTGGAGATGAGGCAGGAAGACTCACCCCAGGAAGAACCTAAAGGAAAGACCCAACAAGAGTCCCTGAGTCTGTAATTCATCAGTGATCAGAAAGGTCTTTTTACTCACAGAGAGAGACAACTCCAGGAGAAACACAGAGATTGAGACTAGACCCCCCTCCTTGCATCAGGAGGATCTCTAAGAGGAGGACGCTGGATCTTACTTCTTCATTCAAACCATCATCAGAAGAGAAGAGAGGAGAGGATCAAGAGGAAGGTTTCCCAGGGACATTGCTGCTATCACCATTTGTATGCCTCGAGGACATGCCTGAAGAAACCTACTGGGTGCCGGTTAAGATCCACGGGGAGATGGTCTTGGCCATATTAGATTTGGGTAGCACAAATAATGATATACACCATGCACTTCTACCAGTGCACAGTAATATGGCAGAGAACATGTCCACCTGTGACATACATGGGGACTGGATGATATACAGTACTGTGAGGGTCCTAATCCATATGGGGGAGATGATATGAAACATCAAGGCCCTCTTAATCCCGACCCTCCCAGAAGATCTGGCATTAAAACACTTGTGTATAGGCGTCTTATAAATGCCATATCATATCAATCATATCATTGGGAAATATGTTCCCCGGATTCAGGGGATGGATGGAATCACTGTGCCATCAGGAACTAAGTCTCCGGGTGTGGGTGTAGGTGTGTGTGGAGTGAAGCAGAAATGGGGGAGGTGCAGTTAGTGGTAAAATACAGAGGGGTCTAATGAAAGGAGTGAAGATGGATGTAGTATAAGGTGAGAAGAGGGGTGTATTAAAAGGTGAGGAGAGTGGGAGGAGAAAGGTGAGGAGAGAAGGAGAGAGAGAAAGTAGGTGAAGACCAAAGGCACAGAGGAGGAAGTTAGGGAGAGACCTGAGGACAAAAGGAGGCAAAAAAGTGGGGACATGTGTAAGGAGCAGGGTGCTGAGCTTGGCACAATCTTAACATCATTTGAAATCTGGGGAAAAGGTTAGGAAGTCCAAGAGGGAGAAAGGTGGATAAGGCTCCAACCTTTGGGCCTCCACCCACAGCCAGCTAGCTTTTAGATAGTAAGGAATACCATTCTCAAGTAACCATCATCTTGTGGATTAGAGCAGCCTGGGCTAGGGTGGAAGGAGCCCATGGATGATGGACGATGAGCGAGAGAGGGACGGTCATTAGTTAGATCATCCACTTAAAGTTTAATGAAAACCCTTGAACTGTCCCTGATACTTTGTGTGTGTTATTGAGGCCATCTGTGACATTTGATCTATGTTTAATATGTGATGAATTATTGTTGTCATAGTCTTCTTTTTTACATCAAAATGTACGACCATGTGTCATTTTATGATTGCTTAGTTTATGTATTCGCTCTTATGGGATTATATCCTAAAATAAAATGTATTGATTGATAAACTGCTTTTGACCACCATCCAACACTTTCCCCAAATAGTCTAGGATTGGAGTTAGGTTAGTAAGATAGCCTAGTCATTGTGCTTTTTGTCATCAGGAAATTAATTTAGCAATCACCCCTGCATTGGTGGGTGTACCGGGCCAGGGACAGTAGCCAGCGTGATCCTAGGCCGCCACAAGCAAAGTGAGGGCCTTGGCGAGGGATCGGGTCTGCTACCGGTCCAGTACTCCCACATAAAAGGGAGTGATAGCTATTTGCGCCCCACAGCTTTTTCAACAGAGACAGTCTCCTTTTCTATTTATATGCTGGTGGCCAAGGACAGGAAGAAGCCGGGCAGCCGGGAGCACCAGCAGATAACTAGGGTGGGGTGTGACGTGCAGCCTGGGGGGGACTGGGGATGGGTTGGGGAGGGGGGCTAGTGAGGGACTGGTGGCCAAGGTGCAAAGGCATTTAAAAAAGGGCAGCACCCTCGAAACCTCGGAAGAGCCATGGGTATCTGGTAGAATTTGGGAAGACACTGACAGTTCTCGTCTGTTTTTCCAGGCTCCTGATTGACTGGGCGCCTTTGTCTGGGAGCGAATAACATTTAGCGAGTCGGAGGCGGCCTCATTCAGTAGTTCCTGGTTGTGCGAGAGGTGCGGCTTGACTCCATAACCCTGCATTCTGAGGTCCTTTCCTTGAACCTCTCAGGTCTGAGAGAGAGAGATTCGACAGCCCAGGTGTAGCTGGCGCCACGAAACGCTGAGGACGGTGTGGGTTTGTCACTGCTTGACCAGGAGAGGGGCCGGAGGTGGCCTGTGGGTAAGGACATCCTTGTGTTATCCTGTGTGGCCTAGTGTCGCTTAGTGCTACCCTAGTGTTGCCCTGAGCTTAGAAACACCGAAGCCAGATCTACCGGGGGCTTTGAGTGTACCAAGTGCATCGAGTGTATCGACTCTGAAAACGTGCACAGTGGTAAAAGCATTGTAAACGTATTGCATTTCTCGAAACCTGTTTCGGAGATGGGATGAAACGAGCAGTACGTTCCGGTGGTGAGCAGTACAGTGCATTGTTACGTGACCCCCAGTGAACTGTGACTGAGGTGAGGGGGCACTGCCTTAGACCCTGCTGAAACCCTGTTGTAACTGTTGAAACTGCTGGCATGCAAGCGCGTGGTTTCTGAGTGCCATTGGGCCGCATAGCACATACCACATACTGTTGACATATTGTTCACATACTGTTGACCGCTGTCCGCAGTGGCAGAGACAGTGAATTACAGCGTGGGATAGGAATCAGCAAGCGACAGCTGTGATTGACTGCGATTGACTACCTTGCGTTCTTGGAACTGGCATACTGTGAACTGGGAGAACACCAAAGCAGAAAATAACTGTGCCGGCCGGGGCTGACGCCATTTTCAGGGCTGACATATAGAAATACTTGGAAACATTTGGAGACCCATGAAAAGGGTGAATAGAATGAAACTATGGACCACAACGTTAGTAGACTCCTTAAGAGTACCGGAATGGGATGGTTCGTATTTAGACCCCCCTTTAACTTCTGGATCTACAGAAATGGCAGCCAACACTACACCGACTGCACAAATAGCCACTATGACAACTCGGGCACAAGTGCATTCCCAAGACCCCCTATGCATTCAAGGGGGGGTGGTGTGACTGTTCGTGCTGTCGAACCACGTCTCTCCCCTGTACCTCCACACTCTCCTCATCTGAACTTCCCGAGTTGTCTGTGTCTTGTAGGTTCCGCCGACTCAGGTAGTCTCTTTCCTTTTTTAGGGGCACTTGCCTGTCACGGAAAGAAGCCACAGTGACCGCTGACTGGACAGCAGTTCCGGGACTCCTTTTCCAGAACCAAGCCGAAAAAAGGGAAAAACCCACACGGGGAAAAAACCCTTGAGGATGTAGAGTGACCGTTGCAGTCTGGAAGATCCACGCAGGCAAGGCTGGAGAAGACACAGTCCAAAATGCAGGTGCGGTGGAGTACAGAGAAATTCCAACGAAGATGAGACCGGTAGCAGAAGGGTCGTGAAGTACTCCGTAGGAAGGCGGGACAGTCCTAATGAAGTAGGAGCAGGCAGCTGTGAAAAGGCGGCCAGTAGGTACTGAGTGGACCGAGGAACACGGCCCAGAGAAAGGAAGTAAACAGTTCCCAGAAAAGGAGGAAGGCAGCGGAAAAAGAATGTAAGAGAAACTTACCGCCGCGGAAAGAGAGAGAGCGGCCAGGGAGGAGAAGGGAGAAAAAACGCACGCCGCAGAGGCAGCGACACCGAGGGAAGCGGAGGGAGAAAAGGTACCGCGAAAGAAGCGGTAGAGGAGTGAGAAAAGACAGGGAAAATAGTATCGCTAGGAGAGCGACACTAGCAGGCACCAAGATCCGCTTCGTAAGCCGAGGCAAAGCGGAGGGATCAAGAGGAGCCCAAGCAGAGCGAAGGAACCAGAAGCGCTGGAGCGAAATCAGCGAGGGGTTGAAACGCAGCGACTTCCGGGTTGAGGGAGAAGATAACACCCGGCAGCCCTGCGTCCAGCCAATGGGCCCGGACCAGAAACAAAGGAAGGACTAAAAACCCTTTCATCCAGGTTGCAGTCTCCAACGTGGAAGAAGCCGCCAATTGCGGCTGTGGTGGCGGATGACAGTATGCCCTCCTCTCCACCTAACCCCCCCGGGTTTCCCTGGGTGACGGCGGTGAAACAGGGCTAACAATCTCGGAGCATGAACCTGTGAAGCCGGTTCCCATGAGTCCTCTGACTCAGGGTATCCCTTCCAGGACAAAAGGTATTCCAGACGTCCGCGATAAAACCTGGAATCGTGGATACGAGATACCTCATACTCCTCTGACTCCGGGGACTGAGTTGGAGCAGACTTTGGGATGTGCCGAAGGTGCAGATCAGGATAGTAAGGTTTGAGAAGAGAAGCATGAAAAACAGGGTGAATACGGCGAAGAGAGAAAGGAAGCCGGAGGCGATACGCAACCGGATTAACGTTGGAAAGAATGAGGAAAGGTCCTAGAAATCGAGGGGATAGTTTAGAAGGCCGTGTCCATCTGGGCAGAAACTGGGTGGATAGCCACACCTGATCACCAGGCTCCAAAGCCGGACAATCCTTGCGGTGTCGATCTGTGCTGGATTTTGACCGTTTTCTGCTAGCCTCCAAACTCCGGATAGCAGAAGCTTGAGCCTCCTTGATGTTTCCTAGGACTTCCTCCGCAGCCGGGGAATTTGTGTACCCGGGAACCTCTGGAAACACTGAACGGGGATGGACCCCATAAGTACAGAAAAAAGGAGAGAGTCCGGTGGCAGAGGGCCTGGTGTTGTTATACGAGAACTCAGCAGTAGGAAGCAAAGAGACCCAGTTGTCTTGGTGTTGGGTGATGTAGCACCGTAAGTATTGTTCTAGTGTAGCGTTGAGTCGTTCCGTCTGACCATTGGATTCTGGGTGAAAACCCAAAGAAAGAGCCCTCTCAATGCCCAACCGGTTGCACAAGGCCGTCCAAAACTTAGAGATATACTGGCTTCCCCGATCAGAAATTGTCTTATCGGGTAGACCATGCAGCTTAAAGATGTCTCGAGAAAAAACTTCTGCCATTTTGGCCGCAGTGGGTAGACCTGGAAGAGGGGAGAAATGAGCCAGTTTAGAGAAAGCATCCACCGTAACCATGATACAAGTGCAGGACTCAGAGGCTGGCAGATCGACTATGAAATCGGTGGAGATTAGCCCCCAAGGACGAGCAGGCAGTTCAACTTGAGTCAACCGACCTAAAGGTTTACCCAAGCGATATTTGGCTCTGGCACAAATCGGGCAGGCTTTGACATATTCGTAGGTCTCCTTCTTCGCGTTGGGCCACAGAAAGTTTCTGGAAAGGAGCTCAAGAGTGTTATCGGCTCCTCTATGACCGGCCGAGCGAGAATCATGGCTCCACTTCAAGATCTTAGTGCGTAGAGGACCCTTAGGGATGTACAATCTTCTCTTGTAGAAAAGCCAGTCCCCTTTTTGTTGAAAGGGGGAAGTGGAGCATAAGGACAGTCGAGGTCCTTCCTGAACAAGGGCTGTCTTAACATCTTGAAGGAAAGATCCGATGCAAGCCAGAATCTGATTACGGTTAAACATGGACTCCTTCCTGATCGCTGTGTGTTCTTTAATGGAGTCTTTGCGGGACAAAGCATCTGCCAAACTATTCTGGGATCCAGGGATATATGTGACCTGGAATTCGAACTGTGCAAAAAGATGAGCCCACCTGGCCTGTCTGGAATTTGAACACTCCATCTCTTGAAGAACCTTGAGATTCTTGTGATCAGTTCTGATCAGGAATTGATGTTTGGCCCCCAATAGCAGATGACGCCACTCTTCACAGCCAAGTTTCATGGCCAGAAGTTCCTTTTCCAGCACAGAGTAATTGAGTTAGCTGGGAGAAAGAGTTTTTGACAGATAGGCCACCGGATGTTCCACACCCTGCATGGCCTGAAGAAGAACGGCTCCTACCGCGACTGCTGATGTGTCCGTCTCCAGAATAAATGGTCGTGTCTGATCTGGATGTTGCAGAATTGGAGCAGAGCAGAAAAGACTTTTAAGATGACTGAAACTCTTTCCGGCCTCGTCTGACCAGGAAAACGGGAATGCCTCTTTCTTGAGCAGTCGCGTAATGGGATACACCACTTCAGAAAAGTTAGAGATGAACCTTCGGTAGTAGTTATCGAAGCCCAGGAATCTTTGTACCTCTCGTATGGAGGTAGGTGCCGGCCAGTCGAGAATAGCTTCAACCTTGGCCTGATCCATAGCAACCCCTTCTTCGGAAAGGATGAATCCTAGATAGTGCACCGAAGAAACCGCAAACCTGCATTTTTCAGCTTTGACAAGCAACTGATTCTCCTGGAGACGAGACAATACCTGAGTAACGTGTTTCACACGGTCCTTCATGGTAGAGGAGAATACAAGGATGTCGTCAAGGTAGATTATGACTGAGACTGAAAGCAGATCTGAGAACATCCTATCCATGAATCTCTGAAAAGCTGCTGGAGCATTCACCAATCCGAATGGCATAACTGTATACTCATAGAGACCGTAAGGGGTGCGAAAAGCTGTTTTCCATTCGTCCCCTTCGGCTATGCGGAGCAAATGATATGCGTTCCTGAGATCCAACTTGGTGAATACCCGAGCTCCTTGCACCGCCTCGATGATGTCGGTTATGAGCGGCATAGGATATCGATCTCCGACGGTCACCTTATTAAGACCCCTGTAGTCTATGCAGGGTCTGAGGTCGGTGCTGTCCTTCTTTTTGATGAAGAATAAGGAGGCTCCGGCGGGAGTCTTCGAAGGTTGGATCAGCCCATTCTCCAAATTAGTGTCCAGATAGTTCCTTAGTACCCTTTTTTCTGACTGGGTAAGGGAGAACATTCACCCAAATGGAACCAGAGCATTGGGTTCGAGATCAATTGAGCAGTCTTCTGGCCGGTGAGGTGGTAGTCGGGCGTGAAGGCTCTCTTGGAATACTTGAGGAAATTCTGCACAAAAATTAGGGAGAGTGTGAATCCCCACATGATCGTTCGAGAGAATCCTGACAGACTGTGGATCTTTCCTAGCTTCTGACGGAAGACAGTTGGCAGCACAATATGGGGAACCGAAACTCAGTTGGTTCTCGGTCCAGTTGATGTGAGGATTGTGCCTGCGAAGCCACGGGATTCCTAAGATTATGGGAAAATGAGCAGCCCGGATGATGTCGAATTGAAGGACCTCCGTGTGTCTGTTGATGACTAAAGACAGTTGCTCGGTGGTATGTGTAATGAGCCTGGAGGACAAAGGGGTACCGTCAACCCAACCGGTTGCACAAGGCTGTCCAAAACTTAGAGATATACTGGCTTCCCCGATCAGAAATTATCTTATCGGGTAGACCATGCAGCTTAAAGATGTCTCAAGAAAAAACTTCTGCCATTTTGGCCGCAGTGGGTAGACCTGGAAGAGGGGAGAAATGAGCCAGTTTAGAGAAAGCATCCACCGTAACCAGGATACAAGTGCAGGACTCAGAGGCTGGCAGATCGACTATGAAATCGGTGGAGATTAGTCCCCAAGGACGAGCAGGCAGTTCAACTTGAGTCAACAGACCTAAAGGTTTACCCAAGCGATATTTGGCTCTGGCACAAATCGGGCAGGCTTTGACATATTCGTAGGTCTCCTTCTTCGCGTTGGGCCACAGAAAGGTTCTGGAAAGGAGCTCAAGAGTGTTATCGGCTCCTCTATGACCGGCCGAGTGAGAATCATGGCTCCACTTCAAGATCTTAGTGCGTAGAGGACCCTTAGGGATGTACAATCTTCTCTTGTAGAAAAGCCAGTCCCCTTTTTGTTGAAAGGGGGAAGTGGAGCGTAAGGACAGTCGAGGTCCTTCCTGAACTAGGGCTGTCTTAACATCTTGAAGGAAAGATCCGATGCAAGCCAGAATCTGATTACGGTTAAACATGGACTCCTTCCTGATCGCTGTGTGTTCTTTAATGGAGTCTTTGCGGGACAAAGCATCTGCCAAACTATTCTGGGATCCAGGGATATATATGACCTGGAATTCGAACTGTGCAAAAAGATGAGCCCACCTGGCCTGTCTGGAATTTGAACACTCCATCTCTTGAAGAACCTTGAGATTCTTGTGATCAGTTCTGATCAGGAATTGATGTCTGGCCCCCAATAGCAGATGACGCCACTCTTCACAGCCAAGTTTCATGGCCAGAAGTTCCTTTTCCAGCACAGAGTAATTGAGTTAGCTGGGAGAAAGAGTTTTTGACAGATAGGCCACCGGATGTTCCACACCCTGCATGGCCTGAAGAAGAACGGCTCCTACCGCGACTGCTGATGCGTCCGTCTCCAGAATAAATGGTCGTGTCTGATCTGGATGTTGCAGAATTGGAGCAGAGCAGAAAAGACTTTTAAGATGACTGAAACTCTTTCCGGCCTCGTCTGACCAGGAAAACAGGAATGCCTCTTTCTTGAGCAGTCGCGTAATGGGATACACCACTTCAGAAAAGTTAGAGATGAACCTTCGGTAATAGTTAGCGAGGCCCAGGAATCTTTGTACCTCTCGTATGGAGGTAGGTGCCGGCCAGTCAAGAATAGCTTCAACCTTGGCCTGATCCATAGCAACCCCTTCTTCGGAAAGGATGAAGCCTAGATAGTGCACCGAAGAAACCGCAAACCTGCATTTTTCAGCTTTGACAAGCAACTGATTCTCCTGGAGACGAGACAATACCTAAGTAACGTGTTTCACACGGTCCTTCATGGTATAGGAGAATACAAGGTTGTCGTCAAGGTAGATTATGACTGAGACTGAAAGCAGATCTGAGAACATCCTATCCATGAATCTCTGAAAAGCTGCTGGAGCATTCACCAATCCGAATGGCATAACTCTATACTCATAGAGACCGTAAGGGGTGCGAAAAGCTGTTTTCCATTCGTCCCCTTCGGCTATGCGGAGCAAATGATATGCGTTCCTGAGATCCAACTTGGTGAATACCCGAGCTCCTTGCACCGCCTCGATGATGTCGGTTATGAGCGGCATAGGATATCGATCTCCGACGGTCACCTTATTAAGACCCCTGTAGTCTATGCAGGGTCTGAGGTCGGTGCTGTCCTTCTTTTTGATGAAGAATAAGGAGGCTCTGGCGGGAGACTTCGAAGGTTGGATCAGCCCATTCTCCAAATTAGTGTCCAGATAGTTTCTTAGTACCCTTTTTTCTGACTGGGTAAGGGAGAACATTCGCCCAAATGGAACCAGAGCATTGGGTTCGAGATCAATTGAGCAGTCTTCTGGCCGGTGAGGTGGTAGGGCGTGAAGGCTCTCTTGGAATACTTGAGGAAATTCTGCACAAAAATTAGGGAGAGTGTGAATCCCCACATGATCGTTCGAGAGAATCCTGACAGACTGTGTATCTTTCCTAGCTTCTGACGGAAGACAGTTGGCAGCACAATATGGGGAACCGAAACTCAGTTGGTTCTCAGTCCAGTTGATGTGAGGATTGTGCCTGCGAAGCCACGGGATTCCTAAGATTATGGGAAAATGAGCGGCCCGGATGATGTCGAATTGAAGGACCTCCGTGTGTCTGTTGATGACTAAATACAGTTGCTCGGTGGTATGTTTAATGAGCCCGGAGGATAAAGGGGTACCGTCAACTCCTTCCACTTTCTGACCCTCCTTCCAGGCTATCCGGGTCAGTTTCATTTTATCTGCCCATAGAGTGTCCACGAAGTTTCCGGCCGCTCCGCAATTAAGTAAGGCAATGGTTTCTACAGATTTACCCTTGATGTTAAGGCTAACCGATATTACCATCAGTCTGGAATCATCTTGGGAATCTGATGCTGACACAAATAGAGTAACATAGGGACGATGAAAAAATTCTGAATTCCCCCAGACACTGGTCCCTATTGGCGCCGAGGGTAATTGTTTCCCGCCTTCTTCTCTGGTAATTCCGAGCAGTCTTTTAGGACGTGTTGATCGGAACCGCAGTATGCACACAGTCCCTTCTCTCTTCTTCGTCGTCTCTCTGCAGATGACAGGGGTGCTCTTGTGGCACCGATCGGCATCGGTCCGTCGGCAGGGTTAGAAGAGGAGCGCCCAGAGGATGAGTGTGAAGGGGGGTTCACTGGAATTCCCGATCCTCTTTGTTTTCGGCATTCAGTCCTTCTCTCTTGGAGACAGTACTCGATGTGGAGAGCAGCTGCCAGTAGATCTGAAAATGTGGGAGAGCGGGGAGATCTGGCCAACTCATCCTTGATCTCTTCTCTCAAACCCCTCCTGAAAACAGCATACTGCGCCTGTTCGGGCCACCCGGTACCTGCCGCCAGCATTTTGAAGGAGGAGATGTAAGACAGTACATCTAGAGAGCCTTGTCTTACGTCAAGCAACTCTTCGCAGGCAGTGAAAGATAATTCGGGACGTTCAAAGGACTGTTTCAGTAGGCTCTGAAACCCAGAGAAATCTTGCAAGACGGCATTTCCACTTGTCACCAAGGGAGTGGCCCAGGTTAATGCGTTCCCTGTCATATTGGAGATCAGAAACCCCACCTTGGCCTGATCCGTTGAAAACATGTGGGGTCTGAAGGTAAAGTAGATGGCACAGGCCTCTAAGAACTCTCTTACTCTCTTGGGTGAACCATCAAACTTTCCAGATGAAAGAGCCATGGGGGGTAGTTCTGGAGGGTGGGAAGCTTCCCTGGCTGCTACCATCTGTTTAAGGAGGGCGTTCTCAGTCTTAACACCCTGTAACTCCAGAGACATTGCTTGGAAAGCCATCCATAGTTCCTGGACTTGTTCCTCAGCAGACATCCTGATAACCTTTGGCGTTTCAATCTGTGACTGTTCGTGCTGTCGAACCACGTCTCTCCCCTGTACCTCCACACTCTCCTCACCTGAACTTCCCGAGTTGTCTGTGTCTTGTAGGTTCCGCCGACTCAGGTAGTCACTTGCTGTCACGGAAAGAAGCCACAGTGACCGCTGACTGGACAGCAGTTCCGGGACTCCTTTTCCAGAACCAAGCCGAAAAAAGGGAAAAACCCACACGGGGAAAAAACCCTTGAGGATGTAGAGTGACCGATCCACGCAGGCAAGGCTGGAGAAGACACAGTCCAAAATGCAGGTGCGGTGGAGTACAGAGAAATTCCAACGAAGATGAGACCGGTAGCAGAAGGGTCGTGAAGTACTCCATAGGAAGGCGGGACAGTCCTAATGAAGTAGGAGCAGGCAGCTGTGAAAAGGCGGCCAGTAGGTACTGAGTGGACCGAGGAACACGGCCCAGAGAAAGGAAGCAAACAGTTCTCAGAAAAGGAGGAAGGCAGCGGAAAAAGAATGTAAGAGAAACTTACCGCCGCGGAAAGAGAGAGAGCGGCCAGGGAGGAGAAGGGAGAAAAAACGCACGCCGCAGAGGCAGCGACACCGAGGGAAGCGGAGGGAGAAAAGGTACCGCGAAAGAAGCGGCAGAGGAGTGAGAAAAGACAGGGAAAATAGTATCGCTAGGAGAGCGACACTAGCAGGCACCAAGATCCGCTTTGTAAGCCGAGGCAAAGCGGAGGGATCAAGAGGAGCCCAAGCAGAGCGAAGGAACCAATAGCGCTGGAGCGAAATCAGCGAGGGGTTGAAACGCAGCGACTTCCGGGTTGAGGGAGAAGATAACACCCGGCAGCCCTGCGTCCGGCCAATCGGCCCGGACCAGAAACAAAGGAATGACTAAAAACCCTTTCGTCCGGGTTGCAGTCTCCAACGTGGAAGAAGCCGCCAATTGCGGCTGTGGTGGCGGATGACAGATGGAAGACGCTAAAGAGGCACACTTATTATTATTACATCATTGAAAAAGGGTTCTCGAATACACAATAACTACTAAAAAAATCCTACAAAAAATTAAAGATAATTTTGTAAAAAAAGAGAAACAAAAGTTTAAATGACATGGAAAGTGACGTAGAAATTATATAGTCATCCTCCCAAATAGAGCTAAATGGGCTAGGAATGGTGGAAGTAAGACCCACAAACCACAGGCAAGCACGTGACATTAGTGGGGAAGGAGCATTTCTATCATCACAGCACGTTAAGAGGCATAACTGTGAAGAGAGACAAGCAAATTTAAACATAAGTACAACACCATCTGCTATGATGGCAGACGCGGCTAGACCGCATACCAACGAAGGAACACTTCCTACTGAATTTTGTGTTGAGCTCTCTGCTCTCCGTTTTCGAGCTTCTTAATGCAGAGGTTCATTCACAAGCTGGAACACTCCTTGAATTAACCAAGGAAATGGCAAATTGTGACATAGCAGTGGTGGGGCTGAGCAATGCCATTAATTCTACCGTCATACCAACAATCAAAAAAATAAGGGAAGAAGTGGCGAAACAAGGCATGGACATTTCATCAATCCCAGCTTCGGTGTCCTCAAACAGAAAAGAAGAAGAAACCGTTCTACACCATGGGCTCTTACGACTGTTAGAAAACCGTCCGTAGCCACTGAGGAAGAACAAAGGGAAGATGACATGATTCTTCCTTTTGACAATACTACATTATCGGAATCCATACTAGAAGAGTTCAGGCACCTGGCTAATGTTATAGAAGGTACAGTACAGAGGAAGAAGAAAAATTTAAAAAAAGTGAAAGAAGGGAAAAAAGATAACACACTTCCTCTAAAACTTAAGATAGACACCAAAAAACCCAAAAATCAGAAAAATTTGAGATTAAAGACTTTGGGTGGTAAATGTATTTATTTTAAGAACATTTCGCTCCCCAGTAGTAATGACACATTAGAGAAGGGGCAAGAAAACAGCGGAAAAGGGACAGTCGCTGACTTGAGACTGGCTCGGTCCTCAACAACTGCTGAGTCCGTCAAAATAAGAAAATCAAAAAAACAAACTCAAAAAAACCAGAAAGAACAATCAGAAGAAGCCTTAGAGATTATAAACATAAGTGTGGCTCTCCAGACAGAACTTTTTGTGCAATTGCTAAATGATCTAGGTGAGGGGGAAAACCAGACTGCAAATGTATCTTCAAAAGTGCCTGATATGGTACAACAAGGTGGTGCAAAAGCAAAGATCCAAAAAGGAACGGCAATAGGGAGAATTCCATGGGCTCCAATATTTTTACAGAAAAATCTGTCTGCACAAAAGATGAACGTCCCTGAGGATAGATTTCAATGTTCTACTGTGAAAAAAGACCTAAAATTGGTGCCCATATTCTTAAAACAACCCCAAAAAACACCCCTGCCACTACATGAAGACCCAGCTTTAATTAGGGCATCGGCGGAGCCAGACCGCATTCATGGGAAACCCTCTGATAGCCTGAAAATATGGAATGGAGTTGTGAAATCAATGGAATTAAAGGAAGTACCTGAGAAAATCAGTATTGGCGACCTTGTCTGGTGCGGGACCTTGAGTCCCGAAGTGAATGCTAAGGAAGACATTTTGGATTTTGCGATCCCGAAAGTATGGCTGCAATTGTTGGCCAATACCACCAATCATAAATCACTCAGTCAAAGTGTGTTTTTGACACAGTTCAATAAAGTGTCAAGTTTTTGTCTTCTAGCCTCAAAAGATATAGAGGTCTCAACATTTTCACACTCTGGTAACTACTTCCTGGCAGAAGTTTGTCTTACATCGAGGAAAGCAAAGATGGCCATCCTGAATGCATCAAGAGAATTAGAGAAATATGGACTGAAAGTCTTTGCTGAGATTCCAGAGGAGGACAAGCAAAGGAAGTCTCAAAATTGTGGGGCGTCGGAAGCACCCTGCTAAGGGGGAAGATTAGGCTTTGAGAGAACTGGCCTAGATACCAGGAAACTAGATAATCGAGGATCTGCTCAGGAACCTGTCTTGACACTACTTCCAGAACTACTATCCCAAGTTGTACAGAAACTGGGGGTGGGAGTTCAGTCCCTTTAGTCATGAGGCCATTAGAGTAGTAAGCTGGAACACGCGGGGCCCCAGCATCTTTAAATCTAGAACTATGAGAGAGAATTTGTTTGTGCAAAATGATATTATTTTGCTTCAGGAAACATGGCTGGTTAATCCTGTGGAAATTGAGGGCTATACATCCCACTGCCTATCTGCATCACAAAAAGCAATGGGCAGACCGTCAGGGGGCTTGTTGATGGCTTTTAACAAATCTCACAATTAAAGCTATAGTCCCCATTTTTAACAAAGCATTAGGAATCCAGGCATGCAAAGTCCATTAAAAAATGTCATGCCAGACCCTGTTCTAATTACTATCAACATCTATTGGAACCCCGCCTGTTCCGAACTCCAGGCCTTTTTTGGCAATATTGGCATCATTACTAGAGGAAATCAAGTTGGACCATGGTGGAGCCAATATAATTCTCGCAGGAGATTTTAACACTGAATGTATTTACACAATAAGGGGGAAAGAGAAACTACCCCTGAAAAGGCTATCATAGACGACGAACCTGGCTTGATTTCTAGGACTCCTGGGGGCTGTAAATAGCCGGTGGATAGCTAGATGTAAATGCCACATGGCATCATGGTCAGTCATCAGCTATATTAGATTACACCTTTGTCTCTCCCGGTCTTTTCTCCCGGCGCTCCTCATTGGTTATAAAACAGGACGATGGAAGTGATCATTCTGGTTTAGAATTAATTTTTCCCGATCTGTTAGTGTCAGCTACAGAACTTCACCCACAATAATAAGGCAATAATACAGGCAAAATATGTCCTGTCATATATAGACAGGAAGGAAAAAAACTAAATAGTAGATTAAAAGAAATATCAGATTCTACCTTGTTAGACTACTGTCTTTCTGGCTAAATTTGTTAAATCAATATGGTCAGTCCTCCCTCCAAGTGAACCCAGGACAGGCAAACAGTATAGTCATGTACATTTTTTTGACGAAGAGACTCAGGGAAAGGAAGAGGGCTCTTAGATTTAAAATCAGAAGCCTAAAGACATCGCAACCCAGTCTCTGTCAAAACAGGTTGGAAGTTAAAAAAACATGTCAAGCCTATAAACATTGGTCTAGAAACCAAAGAATGATTCGGATACAACAAGATGGAGAACTAATGCTGCGGTTGGCAAGTGAAAGCAACTCCAGAAACTTTTGGTCTGTTATTGGCCAGTTGTTGACCAACCGCAGCAATACTAACTGTAATTTAGTCCCTGAACCCAAACGGGTGGATCATTTATCTAAAATATTTAAGAACCCTGGACCAGTGGCCGATAGCATCCACCCAAATGTGCCCTGGCATTTATCGTTCAAGGAAGAGGACATTATGGACGTCATAGCCAAGTCCTCAGTATCTAGAGCGGCAAGCACAAATGGACTGATTTATCAGGTACTTACAAATGAACCAGTGATCTGGTCCAGACTTCTGTACTATATTTTTGAGGAAATACTCAGGCAGCGTCAATTCCCTCCATCATGGAAGACCACAATAATCATACCATTCTTCAAGGGGGGCGATAGACTAGATCCGGTGAGTTATCGCCCCATCGCCCTCCTTGATATAGACAGCAACATTTTTATGAAATTGTTATTGCGGGAACTTACTGACTGGGTAGACACTGCACAGATCCTATCCTGTCATCAGACAGGCTTCAGACGTGGTACTTCTACTACACTGAATGGCCTTATTCTAAATGTGGTGAGTGAACGAACAATGACTAAGGGTGAACCCCCACTTTATAGCACCTGGGTAGATTTGTCGAAAGCTTTTGACCAAGTCGACAGAGCACACCTGTGGAAAAAACTGACGAGATGGGGGATCCCGGAGTTGCTCTTGGCAATCCTGATTGAGTTCCACGGGGACACCTCGTTGAGAATGCGCCTGGACAATCAAGGGCACCTCTCGGATCCAATCATAGTAGAGAGTGAAGTCCGGCAGGGGTGTCTGGGTGCACCCCTTTTTTTCAACTACTTTCTAGCAGACATGGGTGACTCCCTGGAATCGTCTGTGTTGGACAGGACTGCAATGTGCTTGCAGCGGCTTTTAACAGCGCTGGGAGAATATGCCAGGGAAAATGGACTGTCTATTAATCCATTGAAATCTAAAATCGTAGTCTTCAAACATGTACAGAAAAAGGTACAATACTTCAACTGGGTCCTCGAAACTGACACAATTCCATGAGTAGAAAACCTGATCTATCTAGGATATAGAATATATGCTTCCCCGGCAATTTACAAGGTGGAGGCCGACGTGGAGATGAAGACTTTACAACTTATCCCCCAGATGAAGAAGATACACACCAAATATTGTAGGTTTTCAATTCTCCCCCTAATCAGGTTATTTAGGGCAAAGGTGATACCAATTATCCTTTATGGTTTAGAGGCTAAGCCTCTACTTCGGAATACAAATTGGGATAAGTTGGAATCGCTCGTCTGGAAAAAAGTTTTGTGTATGCTGATGAGTAGACCATCTTGGACCTTGATGTTCGAACTATACTTGAATTCCCTAGACTCCTTAGCATGCTGGAAGTTAACATCACTCTACTGGCAGATAGTTACAGCAGAATGAAACTCACTGTATGGGGATGTTAAAGCTCATCTGAAATACTCCAGATCAGAGCATCTAAGCCACCTGGAAATAAAAGTCAAGAACTTTTTGTTAAAACACAATATAAACCTCAAGACATTGATTAATAACCCCCAGAAGTTTAAAACTGTTTGTGAGATAGGAGATTGGATTAAAACAATCGTAAAGGTTAGAAATGCGATGCTGCCTAATGCCTTCCAATCTGTGGATAAAATGTTGGGGTCTCTAGCGAAATACTTTCTTAAGGATAAGATTGATCCTACTACCTGTCGGGGAAGTGCTTGTACAGCGAAGGCAAGTGGAAGATTCACACAAACTGTGTAAAATATGTGAGACTCCCTCAAATCAAAACCCGAGGCACCTGCTAATGGAATGTGAAGGAACTTGGAGGTTGAGATTGTCTCTATTCAGAAAATATGTAACAAGTGAAGAAGGGTTGATTTCTGAACATTTCTGGACTTGAATTATTTCCCGTCATGAAACCCTTCTGACATTTTCCATAGTTGACCTGTTTACACAATGTAGATTTATTCATTAGATCTTTAACCCCTATTCTAAACATTGACTCATTAAAATATGACTTTTTGAGTAAAGAACAGAAAGACAGCACAACTAGCAACCAGAAAAATCACAAGTTGTGAATATGTTTTTTAGAAACGAGATTATAGAAAAATTATTACAGAAATAGCGATGTCGTTGGTGCTACAGTATAGTATAATTGTTTAATGTATAGAAGAACACCACCTGCTAGACCAAGCTCAAGTCGGCTTCAGACCCACAAGAGGTACAGAAACAGCACTACTATCCATCTGGGATGACCTAAAAACAAACGCAGACTCCAACACAACATCTGCCCTTATCCTGCTCAACCTCTCAGCAGCCTTCGACACAGTTAGCCATGACACCCTAACCAAAAGACTAGAAGACATAGGCATAACAGACACAGCGCTACGCTGGACTAAATCATTCCTAGCAGACAGAACTGAAACCGTCTGGATCAAACCCTTCAAATCCACCCCACGAGTCAACGACTGTGGAGTACCACAAGGATCCTCACTATCTCCATTGTACTTCAACATCTACCAAACCCCTGTAATCAGAATCTTCAAGAAACGCAACATCAAATGCTACAACTATGCAGACGACACTCAAATCATCTACAAGATCGAAGACACCCAAGCCGATCATTCAAACCTAACCGACTGTCTAAAAGAAGTCTTCAACTGGATGAATGCCAACAACCTGAAAATCAACCCAGGAAAAACAGAAATCATGATCATATCCAAAGACCAAGAGAAGGAAACCGCCATCCCGTGGCCAACGGAAATGGGATCTATACCATCACCATCTAAGGTAGTAAAAAATCTGGGAGTCCTGATGGACAACACCCTAACCTTAGAACCGCAAATAAACGCAACAGTCAAGAAATGCTTCTTCCTTCTCCACACGGCAAGAAAAATACTACCTTTCCTCTCCTTCACACACAAAACACTCACCATCGTCGGCCTCATCATGTCAAGTATCGACTATGCAAACAGCCTCTACCTCGGTATACCGGAATACCTACTGAAGAAGCTACAACGGATCCAAAACACTGCAGCCAGACTACTCCTCAAACTATCCAGAAGAGACCACATCACCCCGGCCCTAAAAACACTACACTGGCTCCCATTAAAACAGCGTATCATCTTCAAAACAATGTGCATAACGCACAGGGCAATCAGCGGACAAGGAGCTGAATTCCTACAAAAAAAAATAACAATCTACAAGCCAACGAGACCACTCAGGTCAACCAACGAAATCCGACTGGAACAAAAACCTTACATCAAGAAGAAACTCGGAGGCACCGCTTTCTACCACCTAGCCGCGAAAACCTGGAACAACATCCCAAAATTAATAAGGAACACCAAAGACCACCTTAAATTCAGAAAATTACTAAAAACCTACCTCTTCAACACCGGAGACTAAAACCAAAACAACAATAAGACAAACGAATCATCAAAAAAGGACAGTGACAAACCACTAGAACCGACAGAAGTACCCGGGGCACCAGCAGGGCTGACGCTGGACACAGGGGTCCACCCGCGAGACCCAGAGAAACGGATACAACTACTCCAGCCAACCCTTACCATCCCCCACCGCCCTTACAGCCACAACTAGGTCCCACGAGGCTGTGGAACAGACAATATACCACCAATCACCACACAACCGGGTGTATGGACACTAGCAGCGGCGCTAGTCATGTGGAGGGGGGGAGGAGCATGCAAGGTTATTAAGGGAGCGGGCGGAGGGGACAGCTAGATCCTCAAACGGCCTCGAATGGAAAATCGGGCACATACCTCCTGAGGCTCAGGGTGTACAAGCATCCCGTCGGGTAAGATTACACGGTTCAGTCCAGGATAGAGATGACTAACGAATACCATTAACAATTTCCTTCTCTGCATACACCTCTCAAACTCCAAACCAAACACAACCACAAACCTCTAGCGCAGCAAACCGCACGAACTTCACTACACTGCAACAACAAAACAAAAAAAACACATAGACTCGCACATCAGCACACGACGACTACCGGCCGCATACACCCCAGGCCCAGCCGACGGAACCACCGGGCTGAGGCTGCCAACAGCACATCACTGCAATCTTGCACTTTTCCAGCCTCCACCCACTAACCCACCATCCCCCCCTCTTTCAGAGCCGCCAGAGCGCCAGGGGACCACTCCGGTGGTGATAGTGCGCGGTACAAATGACCTTTAACATTAACATTAACATTAACATATATGATCTGTAATTTTTATGTTGTAACTTTTATGTCGTTTTGTAAAGATTTTGTAAAACCAACACAAATAAAAAAAAATGTTTTAAAAAAAGAATATCATTTAAGTGGTGTCTCAAAGTTGGTTCCTGCTCTGAACTTTTTTTTCACTGTCAGAACATCAAAACAATCACATATTTGGAATGTTTCTATAGTATAGATTCCACAGACCCTTATCATAATCACGTGCACAGCACCACTGAACACAGTTCTACCTCTTTAAAGTATGGTCTAGGTTAGCAGAAGTCTCAAATCTATTTCTCCCCTGGTGCATACCCTTCCTCTCTGGCTGTTCTCAGCAATTCAGATTTCAACCCTACATATGTTTAAAAGGCTTGTCTTGCTTCCTGGATCTTTTGTGCGTTTTGGTAGGCTGTCAAGTTAGGAGTAAACAGGACAGGCTCGTATATAAGTGCTTATGAAGGTGTTTTGAGTGCCTTTTTTTGTTAAGGGGTGCTTTGGAGGGATTGCTTAGGTGTCAGTGTTGTTTAGGGTTTACGTTTTACTCTCTTTTAAAAATAGAACAACACAAAACAAGCTTCTTAACAACTTTTCTTTCCATTGTATAGTAACCAGTAACAACCATCTGCTAATTCTGATATGTTTATTAGACATGTATGACCCCAGCAGTGACAATAAAGGAAAAGAAGAGAAGAGTCAAGGCTACCTCGCCTTTCAAGCACTGGGTGGATGTCAAAATCTAGCTAGAGTCTAGTGAAAAAACATTAGATTATACACTAGAGAAACACGGGGTGTTGAGAAGCATAACAATTTTATTCTGATAAAAATATACTGACTAAAATCAAGACAAACATACGACAAATTTGACACAGTTCGTGTTATTACGTGAATGCATGGCAAAAATGCATAACATTTGTAGATGAACATAGAACTAATTCTGGATTTTTCACGATGCAAGGTGCATTTGTAAGATGTTTTTTTGGGTCACAGCTAAGTGCATGACTCATAGTGAGATTTGTCGACACTATATTTTTTGTGTTTCGAGTTCAGAAAAGTGAAATTCTCAGGGACAGTTATTTAATAACTTGATTCACAAGAAAAAGCATCCGAACTGTCATCAGGACTGGTCGTGTTCTTGGAGGCATGAAAAGAATGAATGTTTCAGGGTGTCATCTAAAAATAATAGATTCTTCAACATCTAACCATCAATGAACATGACCTACTTGTCACTCTGGATGTTGAATCGCTAACAGCATTCGGTAAACCGAATGTCTTGAAGTCCTCAAACTATATCTTGAAAAAAGAACTTCTACCAGAGTCCCGACATATTTCCTCCTAGAATGTGCTAGACTTGCCCTCACTGAGAACTTCTTTATCTACAAGGACACGTATTTCAAACAATGCCATGGTACAACTATGGGCACAACATTTGCGCCAGAAATATCAAACCTATACATGGACCATTTTGAAACAACACACATTTATGTTGACACCAATACTTTGTCGGAAAGAATTGTAACATGGAATCGCTACATCAATGATATTTTCCTAATCTGGAGAGGATCCACTACTGATCTGAATGCATTTCTACTATGGCTCAATTCACGCAATACTTCCATCAATTTCACCATCCATTCAGACAAAATGCACATACCTTTTTGGATCTAGCAATGGTCCTGTTATTGAGGAAGGATTGGATCAAATTTGTGGCTTCTTCTGAGAAGTGCGCAGCTATATCCAAGTACCTACAAAGGACCTTGTGGTCAACAAGGTCAAATGCAGCTGATAAATCCAGGAGGAGGAGTAAGGCTGGTTTGCCTTGATCCCTTAGCTCATCAAATTGCGCCTTTAGGTCTAAGAGGGCAGTTTCAGTCCCATGCTGGGGACGGAAGCCAGACTGCCGTACTCCTAGTAAATTGTTGGTTTCAAGGTGTTTCTCTATTTGTGAGTATGCCACTTTATCTATGATTTTTAAAAGGAATGGCACAGTAGTGATTGGGCGGTAGTTTGTGGGTATGGCAGGGTGTAGCGTCTGTTTTTTAAGCAATGGGAGTACCCAAGATTCTTTTAGGTTACTAGGTATGGATCCTGTTGCGAATGAGGCGTTAATGAGTTTTGAGATAAAGGGAGCCAGGTCTCTAGCTGCGTCCTTTATCAGTTGGGCTGGACATTGATCCCCCTGGCAGTTAGATGGTTTGAGTGACAGTATGATTTTTTTCTGTCTCAGTAATAGCTACTTTAGAGAACTTGAAACGAGGATTGTCGATGTTATTTTTGGGAGGGGTGATAGCTGTTTTAGGCTTAGTATCCAGACTGAGCGAGGATTTTTTCGTGGCAATTTTAGATTGGAGCGTTGTCACTTTGTTAGCTAGGGCTTGCTGAATGTTGGTGCACCATATTTTATCTTTGACACAGTTGTCAGGCACTGGGATGGGGGATTCTATTTCCTTTAGGATAATGAAGAGTTCCTTCATGCTAAAGTTGGCTTGGGCTATTCTAGTGTTGTAGGTTTCCCGTTTAGCCGACAGTATTTCCTTTTTGTAGACGGTAGATATATCTCTCAGAGTGCTCTTATTTTCTTCCGATGGTTGTAGTTTCCATGCGACCTCGCATTGTCTTTTTTTGGTACGAAGGGTTTTTAGATGGGGGTGTACCAGGAGTTGAGGTGGGCTTTGGGTTTGCTACGTCTCACTTTGAGTGGTGCAGTTATGTCCAAGGCAGAGGACATAATTTTGTTGTACTCATTCACTAGAGTTTCAGGGTCCAGGTTATCTGGTAGTGAATTAAGTGTGGGGAGGATGAGCGGGAGTAGGTTATCTGGGGTGATGTTTTTCTTGTTCCTGGTCGGGATGGATGTTGCCGGCTGGACTGAGGTAGAAGTAGGTCTGACCGTTTCTAGAGCAAATGTTATAAGGTGGTGGTCTGTCCAATTTAGTGGGGAGATCGATAGGATAGAGGCATTACAGTTGTGGTCTGCCACCCAATCAAGTATTCTACCCTTGTTGTGGGTCGGGTGAAGTACTTTTTGTGAGAAGCCTAGTTCAGAGAGTAAGTTAGCCACTCTGCTTCGCTGTGGGTCGTTTTGGTCATTGAAGCCTAGGTTAAGATCCCCTAGCAGGATGACTTGTGATGATTGTTTTAGGTTATACGATAGAATGGTGGAGATGTCCTCCTCGAAGGTTCCAATATGGCCTGGAGGCCTATAAATAAGGTGGATGGTGAGGGTTTGGGAATTGTTAATAACAAATTTAGCTGTTAGGCTAAATACCAAGAACCAACGCTGATAGATTCACCATCGACGTTGAACTAAGGAAATTCTTCAGAACAGTACTTCTTAAATACTACTTCCGTAATTCCACTGAAAGAGAGTGCCCTCCATCTACTGGCCTTAAACCACCTTCCTCTTTCACACCCATGTCTTCCATGATTTGTCCTGAAATTTTGGCTTTTGGCTTTCGAGAACAACATTCTAGCCGAGGTCAACAATTTGTTCACCAAAGACCTGAAATTCTTGGACAACCTTATAAAAGCCCAACGGACTGCCCTAAAAACACTTGAAGGCCACCATGATGACTTCTTGATAAAACCCGCCGACAAAGGCGGCGGAATTGTCCTTTGGTCATGAGTTCTATATGAGAATCAAATCACTAAACATTTACAAATGGCCAATTCTACAAAAAAGTTGAAGTCAATCCCAGCGCACGTTTATCCACTGAAATAGACAGCCTGATGTCACATGCACTCAATGAAGACTGGATGAACGACGATGAAAGACTCTTTTTGATCAAACAACATCCTACGAAGCTGGCTTTTTACCTTCTGCCTAAAAACCATAAAAATGTTACCATACCTCCCGGAAGGCCCATTGTTTCAGGTATCAATTCTTGAGCCACTTTCAATCTATGTAGACCAGTTTCTCCGACCTTTTGTAAGCAAAATGAAATCATTCATCCAACACACCACAGCAACGATCAAGATTCTTCAACATGCAGACTAAACCCTCTGTTCCATGTATCAATCACCATCAGTGAAGCGTCGCGATGGGCGCCATTTGTCAAACTAAAAACAAATCTACCTTTGGCCTAGCCCCACATGGGCGACCACTTGGTAGTTTCCAAAATTACCTCAGGGGGGTGTGGACCACTATGCCCCCCCCGCTCTTATATCTCAGGGCGATTGTGCACTGTGTTACTGCTAAGTTACTATGCTATGGACACACAAACATACCCTAATACCATAACCCTAAAAATAGACACAAAACGAAATAACATAAGGCACAAAAAAAACACACAAGTCAGTCTCAATTATACTAATGGAATACGTTTATTCATACACAGCAAGGCATGATGCAAACACTACTATAATGCAAAATCCAAATTTGCACCCTTTTTGCTCTGGGTGCAAATCTACAATGCAATGCAATAAATGTAAGCCTTACAGGCTTCTAATGCAAGCAATCTAATATCAATTTAACTAGTCCTGCTGGATCTATAATGCTAATAGCAAAATACATATGGCAAGTGTCAGCATTCAGCATTCCTCTCCAATCCACAACACACTTCACACTCTCCCTCTAAAACAATCCCTGTCTGATTTCCCCTTCTATCAAACCAAACGCTCTGTGTGAGTGTCTGTCCTAATTCCCCATTCCACGTGTCTTATTCAGATCAATTAGGCCTCATACTCAATCAATCAGCAATACTCCCCTCTGCATGTTCAAGCTTCCCATTCTCAAATGTATCCCATCTCTCCCCTTCTGCCAGTATGTCAACAACCCATCTCTAGTGTGTGCAAATCTGAACAACACAGCTTCCCACTCAACAGGCCTTTACTCCCCTTTTCTGCATGAACTTCAGGCAGCCCCCACTGATCTGCATCGGCTGATCTCAAGCACCGCACTGGGCCCCTTTCTCCTTTCCAGCTCCCTTTGCCAGTCTGGTCACTCGAACTGCCTCAAGCCTCTGCAAAGCTCATTTTATCTCCTGCCAACTCTCTGCCAGATCGATCTCATCAGCTCTCATCAGAACGCTTCCCCAAGCTGCATGTCAACCAAAGCCATCCGATTCTGCTGCACCCAAAATGCTTCTCCAACGCCTCTCTCTCTCATACTCCAGCATACACTCGTACTGTTACTGCTAATTTCAGACTCCCAGTTATAGTGTCAATTCACGTCACTCTTTGTCCATGGTTACATGTCTCTAAGCTAAGATTCACTCTCTTTCTGTCAAGCAAACATTTCTCTAGCCAAGCGCCTGAAAGTCTGTATACGCATGTCTTGTTCTGTTCCCCAGTTACTGTGTGTTTTGTCATTGTGACATTGTACATCGTATCTTGTACACACTATCTGTGTTACGAAACCATACTATCCTCCCATTTCTCTCATTCACTGTCAGCTCTTAGCAAGCTAAAAATACCTTTCTCCATGCATCTCTCTGTGCAAAGCACTCACTCCCTGCATGCCCCCACCTTCTGTCTGCGAGCAACCCAGGGGCTGATAAAGCCAGCTTTTCCGTTCTCTACTCGGAAAAGAGTCACTGTCTTATCTCTGTCTGCCAAGAAACTGTTTACACATTCCAATCATTCACAGTGTAACTCAAAACATTCTTCGCAGACTGTGGCGCTGCTCTTCTGTGTCTCTTCGGAATGGCTTAGGAGCCAGCTACATGCTCTCTGTATTGTCTAACGCATTCACTCAAACCAAGCGCTATACCATGGCCCAATGCATACTCCTAAGTGCACACTCATGATTGTCTCTACATGCATACATAATACATAATAACATATGTCTAAACATGTCTCTACAAGGCACTTCATATAACAGGCCTCATTCCCTAGCAAACCAAATGGATGAATAATATGGATAACTAATGTCACTACTAATCAGAATGAATTATGGATAAATTAATCCCTAAATGAGTAATGAATTTCTAATGATGCACTAAATGAGTAATGGATTTCTAATGATAACATAGCAGGCCTCTTCATATAACGTCTGGTTTTACAAGTGGATGGCATCTTCAAATGTCTGCCGCAGAGAACAAACATTGCTTAGCATTTCCCATTGTGTATTTCTTAAATTGGCATCATTCAGCTGCTTGCTCTGGTTATTGCAGTAGTTGTTCACTGAATTGCATTGTTCTCACAGACACTCTAGCATATGGAGGGTTGAATACCACTGTTTTTCACTTGTTGGAAGGGACATGATGCACAACTGCAGCTTTTCTAACAGATGCTGGGAACTATAGGACTGTCTAAAATGGGCACAGATTTTCTGGTCCACATGTGCCATCAAAGCTAATGGTGAGAAGTGGCGTGTGAAGCACGTGAGGACAAAGCCAAAGTAGGGATTGTGCATTGTGTTGCTCATCCCAAGGCCACGTATAACATAAGATCCATTGTCAGTTGCTACAAAGTCAATTTTTAAATCAGAGGTGTTAGTCAATGTACCACAACCTCTTTTACTTTCTACCAGAGATCAAGTCCCCTGTGGGTTCTGCTGTCAAACCCATCCTAGACCTGCTGGTGAAATATATTTGGCGGATGCTGTCCTGGGATTTGTTTACTAGAGATATGGGGGAAGGTGACCCAGTGTCTGGTGATAGACATGAAATCCATGCCTTGAGAACTGGCTACATGGCCATCCATGGATGGACTTTCTTAATCTCACACTGGTCCAGTACCATTCCCATTGCTTCCACAACATGGTAATAAAAGTGTGGTACTGAAGCTCAAGTGATGACTCAGATTAAGGAGGACACCATTTTCTACAAAGGAATAAGGAAGTAACTCTTTTGCCAGCATTACACTAAGGTTGTCTTTGAATCAGCAATGATTTTCATGTGATTTGTGATATTTTGTGACTCGCTCAAAAGCCTCAGAAACATTGGACTAGTGCACTGAGAGGGAAATATCACATTTTCTGAGTGCTGTGGAATCTGTAGACAAAGATGGTGTTCAAACAGGGCTTGTAAAAATCTCTGAATCAGAAAAATGTGTGTTGTGGTGCACGATGGTGGTGCAAAAGGGCTTGTTGCCAGCAGTTTGAAGGTCCTGGAAGGCTGCCCTGTCCCCCCTTTTTTTTCCAAGCAGACAGATAATTACCTCTCAGGCGGTCCCATGCGGATAGGTGTCATCAGGGTGCCCAAAACACTTGCACAGCACTGTCCTTGCACATACGGTAGGTGGCCAGTTGAGCTTGTTTTTCTGATGTAAAATAACTCTTTTTTTGGCAAGAGCAAGACAGGGCCTTACCACTCCTCTTGGAGCCGGTTGGTGCACTTTACAGTGGATGCTGTGTGGTTAATCTTGCTGGAGGAGCCAGTGCTATTCATGTGACTGAATTCAAAGTTGAACTACTATTAGCATGTGTTTCTTCTCACTGTTTTTGGAAAATGTTGTACACAGCATTCTCAGTGCTTTGGCCTTCTCCTAAGTCTACAAAATTCACATGCAGTTCTCAGTGTTTTGTTCTCCTCTTCCTAGTAAATGCATGTGGGGTTCTCAGTGAATTGGCCTTCTCCTATATCTAGCAATTGCAGATTGGATTCTCAGTGCTTTGATATCTCCTCCCCCTACAAAATGGACATAGGTGTCTCAGTCATTTGGCAATCTTCGATGCCTACTAAATGCAAATGGGATACTATGCGCTTTGGACTTCCCCTGCATCTAATACATGCACATGGGGCTATCAGTGTTTTGTCCTTCCCTTATGCCTGTACAATGCACATGGCTTTATCATTGCTTTGGTGTTTTAGGTCTATTAAAGGTAGATTGGGTTCTCACTGCTGTGCCTTTCCCTCTGCCACACAATGCAAGTAGGATTCACAGTGCTAAGCTTTACCTCTCTCTGCAAAAATGCACCTGGGGTTCTCAGTACTTTGGACTTTAACTATGCCTAGTAAACGCACATGGACTTCTCTGTGCTTTGGGTATCTCCTATGCCTAGTACAGGCACAAGGGGTTCTCAGTGATGTGCCTTCCCCTCTGGCTACAAATCGCACATGGTGTTATCAGCCCATTTCCCTTCTTCCATGCCCAGTAAATACACATGGGGTTCTCAGAGCCTTGGCTTTCCCTTAAGCCTACAAAATGCATCTGGGAGTCTCAGTGTTTTAACCTTATCCTACACCTGAAAAATACAAGTGCATAATACTGCCCGTCAATCCACAATTCATAAATGCACGTGTGTTTTACTGCCCCTACCCACAGTTCACACCCCACTCGCAAATCATGCGGCCCTAACCTCCTCCTAAAATAAATTCCAACCCAAATATACCTAATCCCTATCATCAATGTAGTTCTATTCTAACCCAACCAGCCTGCAAATGGCTTCACTAACAAGCCTGAGCTGCTCCTTTCTCTTCAAGTGCCAACCATTGACTGTCCAGAGTTTCTGCTCACCTCTCTTTATGAAGTCTTGAGATCAAACCCAGTACAACCTCATAGCCAGACCCTTGGGAAAAGCTGACAAAGTGCAACCTGGGAGAATCCCATGAAAATTCCACAGGTTTGAGTTTTGCCCAAACCATCCGCCTCATGTCGTACCAGGAACTGCCTTGAGATTATGTATTCAACAGAGTTATGCTATACAAGCCAACTAATTATATATTTTACAATTCATTAATTCAACACCAAGTACAGTACTGCTGTGTACCTTTAAATGGCATGGTCATCACACATTATTGATTTTTGCTTATGTCCTCATAAATAGTCAGGTTTCAGTACACTTGCAGCATCTGGGGGATGATGCAACAATAAATGTGTTTTTTTCGTCATTATCATAACAGAGACAAATATAGCTGTAGAACATTACCAATAATATACACCTGCTAAATGGTGACAAACCTGGCTGTTGTAAACTCTTATTCATCTTTGGAACTCATCAACACTTGAGTGTAAGAGTTCATTTGATTATTCCTAGTAAAGTTCATGACAAAGAGTCAAGATTCTTTTAATGGTATGGCGGAGACTATTATGCAACAAACTCTTTTCATGTATTCAGCAGTATTGACTGACAAACACACAAACATTTTAAAACTATTATTCCCAAAATCCCCTTGTCACAAGAGCTCATCTACTTTTTCACCAATCTCAAGTATCGGATGTTTTTATGCATCTTCTCCCATTAAATGTCTTCTTTTTGAGCATGACCATTGGCTGTACCATCCACCAACTTCAGAAGAAATACTGCAAAAGTCATCAAACAAATTGAATCCAAAAACACTTTGAAATCATACAAAGCCTCAGATGAATTGCTTTCCTGAGAAGGAGTCCACTGCTGCTGAGGAGACACAACGATAAGAACAGAGGTTAAGACAGAGACGGATCATGCTCAAATCTATTAATAGAATCCTTCTCTCTATCCTGACTTTTTTACGAGGAATAATCAAAATTCTGTGTCATGGCGCAGAGGTTTCTTATTATGCACATTCAAAGCCCGGCAATGCCAACAGAAGCGGCATGAATAAATGGGTTTAGAATAAAAACTTTGAATCACCTGTTCATTTGACAAATCGTTTGACCTGATATTGCTCTCTGAATCCCTCACCAGCTGCAGGGGTCTGCAACCTTTCTAATGTTTTGGACTACAGCTCACATGATCTCTCACCATGGACTACACTGGCCAGGACTGATGGGAGTTGTAGTGCAAAACATCTGGAGAGCCAATGATTGCAGATCCTTGCCCTAGAGGAATGTGCCTTGAAAGTAAAAATGCCAATACTCGCCAGAGACATAAAGCATCTAACCTATCAAGCAAGGGTAGGAGAACACACTGATCTGTGCGGCTTGTGGAAGAAAACGAACCGATCAGCAGACATTCTTAAATTAGTTATCTGGTCCTAATATTCCTTAAGGCACTGTATGACACATAGACAAGGTACCACCCTAATGTACGGGAAATCAATTACCACTGTTTTTGTTTGTCAAGTTACTCTAAAAGACACTGCTTCTGAGGTAAAAGATTGTCCGGGTATATCAAAGCCTCAAACATCAGACATCTCCAAAATCAGATGAGCCTCATTTCTAGCTCTACAGATAGTACCTGTAAATACAGGGAAGTAGTATCTGCCATTCTCTAATCAGTGAAAGCAACACATTCACACCACAGAGCCATTGGGTCCTAGGTGTTCCCTCCTCGAACACCCTCAACTGTCTACAGATTAAAGGGTGTTCACCAAATGACGAAAGCAAGAAATAAGAACAGTACAACTTCATTATATGATAAGAGTAGGACGTGGTTAAGGTTGCCACAAACTCTACCACCAGACTTATTATGTTTAAAGGGGTTACAAGCTTTTATTGCCGCACTGAACCCACATGCTCCAGACACATGCATAGGCTTGGCTAGCATTATTATTATTATCTGTTGAGTCCTGAAACATCTGCCACAAAGCCCCCTGATAGCTTAGCTATTCCTGAAATCTGCCATGCCAACAGGGGAAGGGAACCTGACAGGACCATCTGACGTGGATTGGCTTGATTGATCAGAAGAAGGTATATGAAATTCAGGAAAAGGGAAGGAAAATCTGTGATTGAGCTTGCTAAAATAGCATTATCAGCACCAACGAGCATTTTTGTCGTTGAGTGAAGAATGGCCCCCTCAATCATAGAGAAGTGGGGGAAATCATAATGTGCTCTTCCGCACCATATCGTGAAAAATGTGTCCCTAGCCCTTGCATGCAGAACTTGTTTCCATCTGTGCATTGAGGCAGGATGCAAATAGATCTAATGAAAATGTGCCCCAGAATTCTCACAGCATAACTAACTTGCAAAGTCTTCAGCTTCTGTCATGTGTCTTGTGATGGGAGCACCAGTCCACCATCAGCTTCTTGGTTCCTGGAAGGAATGTGGCCTAATTTTGAGTTAGGGGGAAATTCCAAGGCAAATCCTCCAAAAAATAGCCCTGAGGATTTACTGTTACCGCCACTTGGTCAGGCAGAATTTCTGCCTGATTGCAAGTGGTGGTAGCAGTGTAATTTATTTTGGGTCCATTGGATCCAATGGGGCTTTTTTTGTGGAATTACCGTGGCGGAATGACCGCTGCAGTAATTCTGTCAATTTATTGTCATTGCATGGGAAAATATACCTCCAGGTTTTTGCTGGGGGTAAATCCTCCACTCAAATCCAATACTCATAATTTGGCGTAGTGGTAATATTGGCAGTAACTCAGTTACTACCAATTTTACCACTTACCACCTAACTTGTAATGAGGCTGACTGCCCTTCATTTGGTGCAGTACTGAAGAGAGAAATCCCAGAAGGTTACAGCCAAGTTCATTCTTGCCCCCCTACACGTTACTGATGTATCAGATTGCATTTAGTTGTCCATGAGTAGACTGACCACGCATTGGGAGTAATGATGTGCAAAACTGTGGACCGCAAAAGCTTTAACAAGAATCTCTGAACAGTTTATGTGTCATAGAAAATCCTGAGAAGTCCACAGCCCATCAGTCATAATTGAACTAAATCTGGTTACACACTTGCTCATACTTGCTCATACTTATATTGGGTTCTACTTTAAGAATCAGGGTGGAAGAAAAAATTGCTTCCAGCCAAATCCTCCACATTCATTGATCACTATTCAAGCTCTTCTTTTGCATCCATGGAATGTCCAATTCATCTTAAATAATCTAGAACTTTGTGAACAGCTTTTATCTGCAGACATTGCAGTTCATCTATTGGAGAGTAGCAGGAACAATTGCTTGAATGGACGAAGCTTAAGGTAATCGACCTATGATCTTAGGGCTAGGTATCTCAGGGATACCACTGTGGGAGCAAATGCCCTTTTCAATTCCTTCTTTATTGTTATAACCTTGGACCTGAGAAGGTGTAAAACGGAATTCCTACAATCTATCAGACATCTCAAAAACTGCACTTTCAGCATAAGGTTTACTTCTGACTTCTCCCAAATTATTCTGAATCCTAGTGCCTGTAATAAAGTGCTGTAGATATGCTCTCTTGATAATGGATAAATAAATAAACTAAGGTTTTTTCAGCTGGGCCCCAACAAAGCGTCTTTCTCCCGTCTGGCTTCTATCAGAGAAGAACTGCCCCAGACCAGCAGTCTAGAAGCAATTCCTGTGATATACGCATAATTAACAACAAACCGGCAGTAGTTATAAGAAGTAGGAAGGGGTGGGAGTAGGAGTTTATATTGCCCACCTATAGGGGAAAGCATGGCAACCTGACCCACACTATATATGCCCATCCTCTGTCCACACTGCTGAAGCCAAAACTTTGGAGAACTTCATTCCTTTATTAAACCTGGATTTTCCTTTGTGAACAGGGTGGGCCACTTTGATCTTTACAGTGTTGGTTGCTACCCTAGACCCTATTTGGTATGGTTCTGCTGAGCACATTAACTTCAAACAAGTTGTGAGGGTGACCAATTTCTGCAGTGGTCTTTTCCAACTGGGGCCTGAGCCACTTCCTATTTAGCCAAACGCAATGCTTAAGATGTTGCTTTGGAGTGCTTCAGTCTGGTTCAGTTGGGAGCATAGAGCCATTTGTACCGTCTCATTTACTACCCGAATAAACTTTTCAACAGGAATATTAACATGCTGGAGGCCCTGGATGCAGAGGAGTTTTCTCATTTGAAAAGATGTAAGCTGGGTGCTATTATTGCTCACTATGGCAGAGGCACATCTTGTTTTGGGAGGAATTGGATGGCACTTTCAGTACAAATCTCACTCACAAATGCCATCTCAATAATAAAATGTGTTTTCGATAGTGCTTGCTAGTCTTACTACTTCATCGTACTTTAAATTACTGCAGATAGTATTGCCCAATTAGTGGGAGTAGTTGATGAGAACAAGAGGAAATGTCTTGCCTCTGGCTAAGCTGTGAAACGGTCATGTTATATCCAGGACCAGCCTTTGCCTGGGCCCCTCAAGCAACTCCAAAGCACTTAATGCTCAGACCTGGGGGACAATATTTTATCACTGTCGCAGCACCTGTCACTGTCTACCACTCTATCCATACCACGTGGCGCAACACAGGTTCGAGGGGAGGAAGGATAGCTCAGGGACAACACGTTTGTCTTGGAAGCAAGACAATGCAGCGCAACACAGGTTTGAATCTCAATCCCATGCTTAGAAACCACTTGCTGGTATTAAACGCATTATAAATGAAAAATAAAATAAATAAATCCATGTCCTGGACACCAACGATTCTCTGGGACCATCCCTTTTGTAGGCTGTGGTGCCTGGGTGCCCTATGGATGTATTCTCTATAGTGTGTTGCCTAGTTCCTTCATGGGGAACAAATATCTCACCCCTTTTAAGCAGACATCCCTCAACTGTCCACTTATCTACAATTTGCATAATTGGGCACATATGCTACTCCACCCCTTTGATTCAGGGCCATCCTTCAAGACATGGGGGGTCATTACGAGGTAGGCGGTAAGGGGTTAACGGCGCCAGTAAGGGTGCCGAAGCCATCAACCCCTTACCGCCCCATTACGAGTCTGCTTGCGGGACCCGCTAAGGACGCCTGGTAAAACCAGGCGTCCTTAGCGGGTACCGCTAGCAGACGAGGATGCTAACAACGGGCCTGTTATTAAGGAGCCCGTTGTTAGCATCATCCCCATTCCCATTGAGCCCTATGGGGGCTCAAATGGGAACAGGGATGGGTTCCTTGAATGAGGAATTACCGGGCCCTCCAAGGTCGGAATGGCCTGGTAATTCCTCATTCAAGGAACCTGGTACCCGGTAAGGGGGTAGCCATGCCACTAATAGCGGCATAGTTACCTCCTACCTTGTAATGACCCCCATGGTATTTTATCTGTTGCATGGTGTCATCCCATCCTTCTATGTCTATCCACTTCTCTTTGCAAATTACATATCTACTAATCATCCAGATGTCAGTTACGCCATATTTCACAAGCTCATCTCCACCTTTAGGCACATGGTCACCCTCTTGCGGGAGTCTGGGTAGGCAATCTGTTTCTCGGTTTTGAATGCCTCATTTATGCTTGACAATGTATGGAACTCCATAAAGCGTAAGGCTATCTAGCTAAGTTCGGGATACATGTTCCCCTACCACAACACTGGGTACTGGCACCAATTGCTTGTGATCAGTCAACATTAGAAAGGTGCTCCTTACAGGAACTGATGATAGTATTCCAGCTGTACAGAGCTTCCTGCTCGATGACGGAAACGTTTCTCTCTGTTTGAGACGGAGCATGTTAGGCAAATCTGATAGTTACTGCCTCTCCTGAGCTGGCCATCTGGGTGACCACAGCTCATAGGCCTTACCCACTGGGATCAACAGTGAGCGTTGTGTGCCTTTTTGTGGAAGGCCTCTTATCACGCTAGCCTTTTCAAATTGAATGACCACTTTCTGGGTCTCTCCCCATCGGAATATCTCTCTCTTCCTGCAGAGATGCCTTAGGGGTTCAACTATGTCTGCAAAGCTTGAAAGGATTGATTGATTTTGATTATTATTATGTATCTATATTGCATAACCGAATTGGGTAGATTAAACTGCATCTTGGTGCAGCTGATGCAACAGTGATGACTCAAGAGAAATAGATTGGGAGAAAAGGTAGGTCTTCAGATTCTTACTGAAGAGAAGTAAAGACTCAATTGATCAGGGAGTCATTAGGAGAGCATTTTAGAGGCGAGGACTGGCAACCGAAAAGCATTGATCTCTTCTGATAACATGGTGGGAGGAAGGAGCAGCCAAAGTGGGTGGGCGGACTGAAGCGAGCACGAAGGGTGATAAGGCTGATAAGTTGGAGCTAGCCATGGATACATTTAAAGACCAGGCAAAGGAGCCTGAAAGTGGTTTTCTGCCTAACTGGTAGCCAGTGGAGCGACCGGCACAACTTAGAAATAGAAGATGGTTTGTGCACCATAAAGAGTCATCTAATCACTGAGTTGGTGTAGGCAACTTGTAGACACAACACCTGTTTTTCTGGGATGCCTGCTATAAGATAGCATTAGAATAGTCTAATTTGGAGTTACTCAGTGCCCCCTCCATTTTAGGATGATCATCTGCAGAAATGAATGGGAGGGCAGAATGAAGAAGCAGGAGAAGAAAATTGATCATTTTTACCAGCTAGCGCACCTGTGTTCCGCAGCTATTATTGGCTTGCCAACAACAGTCCAAGGTTTTGACCTTAGTTCTGAAAGCACAGGGGAGGCCAAAATGTGAATGGGGAGTTGGGGTACACAGCAAGTTGTTCATTAGATGATTAGGATCGAGTGCCATGAGTTCTGTCTTGGAAGAGCTCAGTTGCAATTTGTTGTTGGCCATCAATTATTTTAATTCAGAGGCACAGTCTACAATAGTTTGAGGAGAATCAATAGAATTATTGCTACACATATAAATGTGGGTGTCATTGCTGTAAGAATGTTAAGCAGGAATACATTTGGAAATTATAGATATGAGAGGCTGGATGTAGATGTTGAGGGGCAAAGGGGAGCCCTGTAGGACCCCACAGATAACTGAATGTGGTCAGAACAAAAGCTGCCAATTTTCCCGATCAGTTAAAAATGATCTGAACCACCTCAAGCTCTTTTGGGACACCCCTGCAACTTCCAACAAAGATATCGGAAACCACGGTTTCAAAAGCCATGGAGCGGTCCAACATGATTAGAAGGGCATTCACCTTCATGAGTGTATTTTAAAAATATCATCCCAGACAGCCACAAGGGCGTCTTACCAGCTGAATGAAAGCCAGATTGAAGTGGATCAAGCAGATTATGCTCTTTGACATGTTTTTGACATGCCTTTGACATTACATGAAGAGTACCCATTGTCACCACAATCTTGGCAGGCCAAGGCAGGCCAGCAATGGGCTGGTAATTCTGCAGAGAGTTAGGGTCAAGCGAGGGCATTTTTAGCAGAGGGGCAACAGGGGAGACTTAAAGGCTTTTAGGCACTTGACCTTGATCTAAAGAGAGGTGTACAAATGATGTGCTCACATTTGTTAGTGCCTGGGCCTGATTACAAGCAACGCTTGGTAGGAGAAGGTCATAGGTAAGATTTGTGGCTTTTAAGGCCAGAACATATGAAATAATTAAGTCTGATGAGATCGAGGAAAGATCAATCGATGGTGGGCTCTTTACCCTGATCAAGTTGCCTAAGGTTATCCTGGATTTAGTTAATCTTGTCAGAACAAATGATTGAATTTATTAGCCCACTTCCTTGATGACAGAAGATTTGTGGAAGCACATGTGGATTGCAGGAATTTTTTATAGTATAAAACATCTCCTTTGGTTTGTTAGCAGCGCTGTGAATGAGATTCTGGAGATATATAGATTTGGCAGTAACATTAGCCTTCTTATAGATGGATAGAGCAGATTTAGCTAGATGAACGAATAGCGGAATAGCCCATTTGCATGATTGTCCCAATCCTTTTCTTGTCTTCAATAATCTTGTTTCAGTTTTCGAATTGAGGCAGAGTTAGAACAATATGTATGTTTTTATGTGTCTAGTCTCATGGGGAGGCATTGCGCTTACATTAGATACACACTGAAGATTTACTATATGCATTGAAAAAAAGATCTTGCAGAGTGTCGAGATGGGTGGGGACTAAAGCAGAGGTAAGATCTTGCTCTGAGATTTTATTCAGGTATTTTTATTGTGCATGAGAAAAGACTAGAAGACACGTGCAAGGCTGCAATAGGTTGGGCTAGAGGCAGGTAGAAGGAGAAGAATCTGACAAAATGGTTAGGCCATGAAATGGGGATAGTATCACAGATGTTAATACCAGTCCCTCTACAAAGAATTAAACCGAGGCAACGGCCCTTTAGGTGGAAAGTGAAAGAAACCATAGAGGATATATCGTGAGCTAGGAGATGCTGGGTTGTTGGAAATATCATTCTAGATGTTAAAATCACCCAGAATAAGCATTTTGAGTTGCAGAGTGTTTAAGAAGCAAGAAATCATTTAAGTTATTCGAATATGCATGCACCAAGGCGGGCAATATCATAGGATAACTAAATGAGAAAACAGGGGATAAACAAACGTTGAATGAACAGATTTGAAGGATGACTTTTTAATCAATTTTTATTGAAATTGGTTATGGTCCAAATTGAGCTGCAACACCCCATCCTCTGTGAGTATCCTGGTTAATCCACTGGTAATATTCCCCGAATGGTAATATTCCCCGAAGCCGAGGACTGCCAACTGGTCATCCTTGTTACTAGCAACTGCTGGGTTGGATCTCAGTCTTCACCAATGACTCCTTTGGCCGAAGGCCATTCCTACCAAGCATGTGTCCAAGACATTCCACCTCCTCCTGGTACAGCATAAGCTTTTCAGCTTTCAGAGTGATGCCCTAGTGTAAAACTGATAGAATTTCCTGGAGTGTGACTGTGTGCTCTTCTACATCCTTGGCAGAAACCTTTTTCCAATGAGCCTTTGAAAAAATGGATGCCACAAAAGCGGATCCAAAAGCGGTGCATGGCTATCAGAGTAGTGAACGCAGGTGAGATGCTTGCTCTCATGAATCAAACAGACATGATGACAGATGCTTCGTAAATCAGAGTGGAGAAAACTGTTGCAGACCCAATTTCACATAACCACTAAAGTACGGAAGTGGATAGGGTTCACAAGGATTTCCTAGGTAACTCAGGATGAAAATATACACCATTACCAATTAAAGGGTATCTTCCCTATTCTGACACACAGACGGATGCTTTGATCTGACTTTCTACAGAGTCCCCCACTTCGAAGATTCCAAGTAAATACAGTATAACCTTTCAACGTGTCTAAATTGTGGTCATGGTCAAACACTCAAAAGAACATTCCCTTTAGAAGGTAATATGTGGCAGGACATTACACAACAGTTTAATTTAAGTACATTTTATTCTTTATTCATAAAAAAAGAGAATGCACTTGATAGAACGCCATCTCCCTTTTTACAACTAATTTCTCTCTTTGGTGTATATTAGCTTTGACATAATACATAAATATAGACATGATAATGTACGAAAATAATTAACTTTGCAAATGCCCAACAATTTAACGAGTGTGTTCAGATGCATATTTCTTTATTGGAATGTATACAAGTTTGTGCTAAGCAGGGCTAAGCTGCACTCAATATCATAACTAATTATCAGGCAGCTTAGCAGATGTTATTCATTAGAGTAAAAATGTTAATGACAAAAAATGATCAATTTGTCTTATCTCTCCAACTATTCTACGGAACTCGCAGTTTATTTATTTTTTTACATTTGTTTTATTCATTGGGCCTCATTACGACCCAGGCGGCAAGGGGTTTACGGCGGCGTAAACAGCACCGACCCTTACCGCCTGAGTACGAGGTCCCTTAGCGCCATGGCGGATTTATCACCTGCTTTTAGCAGGTGTTAAAATCCATGGCGCTAAGGGACCATGGAGTTAATTACGCCACCGTAATTTACGGTGGCGTAATTAACGCCTTCCCCACTCCCATTATGCCCTATGGGGAAAAAATGGGAATGGGGAAGGGTAAATGGGGATTGGGGACTTACCGCCCCGCCAAGGTCGGAATGGGGCGGTAAGTCCGCCAACCACCATGGCGTAAACATAGTTTAAGCCATGGTGGTAAAGTCACGGCCCAGGCGGTAACTTACCGCCTGGGTCGTAATGAGGCCCATTGCATTTTTTACAAAGCGCCAACTTTGCCCATAGGCCTCGGAGCGGTAACTGTAAATGAAGGTTGTACTAAGGATTCTTAATCTGTAATGTTTGCTTTATTCACTGCAGTTATGTCGATGAGCTGAATGGGATTGCCTCACCAGGCATTTAGCTGCACACTCCCTGCCACACAATACCAATAGTTTTGTTTGGTTTGGGCACAAGCACTATTGACAGTCACAGTGAGAAACTCAAGACTTTGGCCTCATTACCAGTTGGGCGGTGCAGTAAAAATGTGGAGGTAATACTGTTACCCCGCATTACCACACCACTCAACTACGAGTTTGGTGGAGAGGTGGAGGATTCACCTCCAGCTCACAGCTGGAGCTAAAACCGCAACCTTTACGCAAAAAAACAGCCATTTCGGCAGAATTATCCACAATGGAAATCCCTCATGGAGTCTCATGGACCCCAATTAATGGGGACTAACACTGCCTACCACCACTTGTAGTTTATACAAGGGGTTTGTCCTGTCCTCAAAATATTGTTAATGCAATCAATTCTTGCAATAATTATTTGAATCTTCAAAAGCATCCAGCAAAACAACTATTGAGTTTGTGTCACTGGGAAAAGAAACATCCAACCACTGAAATTTAGCTACATCTGCCTTTTTTTATTTGGCTAGACATGACATGTAGATGTCATGTGCTAGATTTCATGTGCTTTTAAGTAAAGCGAGTTACTTTTTTATGGGAAAGTGCTCAGACAGTATGTGAGAACAAATCTGTAAATAGTGCATACAATCAACAGCAAAAAAGGGCACAATCATTCCTTTGTTTTATGCATAATCTGGTACCCACATCGGCACGACCAGACCAAATATTACTTCATATCAGTCAAATCAAGTGCGATAATTACAAGTTCATTGGGTACTGTTTGCATAATATATCCATTCCAACTAGTGTTATAATTGCAACATCTTATACAAAATTAGCAAAACATTGTGTATAGAGAATGCATATATTACAAGCTGATACACATAGGACACCTGATGTGCTCTGCATGGAGGTGCCACCGCAGTCACTTAGACCAAGAAGAGTGAATTTGGGTTTGTTAGTCTAGTGGCTGGCTGTCAAGTAGCAGGAGTCTGGTGTATCGGTCCACTGTGTGTGGAACTAAGACCTGAAAATGGGGTCTACTAAAAGCTGGCGTTTGAGGGATGACCAAGAAACTGGTCGACATCTAGATGTAAATAGAAAAAGTTCATGTGGTCCTTGTTCGTGTCTGCCCCTGTGGAGGGGGAGCATGATGACCACTGACGTTTCGGCTTGATTGAATATCAACCTTCTTCTGGGGCCAAATGTTAGTAGGTCTCCCTAGGGGTACAAATATATGTATACTCAGTGTTAGGCATAAGGACGGACCATACCTGGGTAAGGATAATAAAAAGATTAAAACACCCTTTGATTAGGGTAGAAGCAAGTGAAAGGCCACAGGCCCTATATCCAAAGGACTGACTTTAAATTGAGCTGTAAGGAAGTGGAGCTCTCAATATTTGTCTTCAAAAAGATGGCAGACAAGTGTGGAAGTCAATGTCTGGAAACAGCTCCTGTCTCCAAAAATAGCGAGTAAGGCGGTCTGGTGTAGCCTAAGTAAAGAATGGATATTGGAAGCTAAAAGTTAGAAATGGCCTAAATGAATGGATAATGAATGCGGCAGGTGGCCGATATCAATTACCTTGCTGGCCCGGAAGTAATGTCCTGGGTTATGAGTCCCCTTGCAGGATCGATCCTATGGACGGCTGCCATAGCTCTGCAAGTGGGGGCAGGAAGGGCCAGGGAAAAAGAAAGGATGGGAACGGGTCCATGTTAGAATTGGTGCCCAGAATTCGTATGTGTGAATAGTTCCTACCCCTTGTGATTGGAGGGTGGCATTAACCTTGCATGCAGCGTGTGGCTCCTGTAGAGCGGTGGAGGGGTCTGGGTGCGATCCGCAAAGGGAGAAAGCTGGAGCTGTTTCTGCGTCCATACTGTGCATACGTAGAAGACAAGTGGCTGGGCGTTGCGCATGCGTGCCGGGAATAGTATTATGTTGCCTTGGAGCCCGCAATGAAGCGAGGGGCACGTATGCATTCTGTGCGGGTCCATGGATGCGGAAACGGGCGCAGGATTAAAAGGTAGTGAGCCTGAGTATCAGGCTTAATGAGCTGTGCCGTGATGGCGATGGGGATAGGCATAATATGTCCTGCCAACACCAGTATATACCTTCTGGATCAGCTATTGATGTGCCAAATGGACCTGGGGTGGGAAAAAGGGCTCCCAGTAAGAGCGTGATTGCCACAGGGCCTGCAATCCTAAGTGTTGCCAGCCCTGGTTGTAGGCTGGGGAGCCTATAGTTGGTGGTCTGGGAAGACGACATATTGATGCATCGTATTAGGCGTGTATTCTGGTCTCAGCTGGAATCCTGACAAGAAAGCATGTGAATGTGCTTCAAAAGTGAGAGGTTCTCACAGATGATACTCTAGAGGTGGTGCTTCATTGAGGTCCCTGGTGGTTGTTTGTAATTTAAAAATCCACCAGGCCTCTTTGAAGTTTAGTGCATTAGCAATATTGGAAGTTTCCAATATTTTATCAATCACCCACCATCTGTAATCTGGTGGTAATGCCGCCAGTCCAAGTGGCTGTAACGGTAGCTCCATGTGGTGGTATCTCTGCAGATTACCACTGACATACCACCAAACTTGTAATGAGGACCTTTAATTTAGATTTAACTCAAAATTGCAGTTTTAGTCTGACTCAGTAAACATTCTCGATACTATTCAAATAAGCCGCTACTCTCTGGCAAAGTAAGCTAAGATATAAACCAGGGTTGTCCTCTCCGCTGGATAATGTTAATTTCCTCTCCTCTGGAAAATATTAATTAGACCTTTAGCCAGGGAAACCTAGTTTATTCAAATGACGGATAACAGGAAATTAAAGCTGCAATATTTGAAATACCAATTCAAAGGACATTCATTTTCTGTGTATTCAAGGAACTGGGCTTCACGGAAACTACTGCACAGATTTCCAAGGTCAGGAATGAAGTTGCAACATTATTATTTCTATGGATCAAATACGTGTACTGTGAGGCCCATTGCCTGTTGAGAAACAACAATAATAATGACAAATTAACAAGCACTTTGTGCTCCCATGCCAACAGACCTTAAACCCTGTCCCCACTGCTGAATATTTACAGTAAAGTACCGGAGTGCTGGCAACCATTTCTCCTGTCCCCCAAACCAACAGAAATTATACATAGGCACTCACCACAAAGTAGCCCATGCTAGCTGGCTAAGATTCAGACTTTCGAGAAACTGGCAGGCATGGAATATCTTTACAAGAGAATCCAGTCCCTGAAGGGCCAGCTACTCCCCTGAACAACTTGTGGAAAGTGAAACAAGCAAGAGAAAAAGAAGCCACTTCCTTCGAGTGGGCAGGACTGTAAACCATGTGCCATTTTCAGTAGTGTGTGTATAAGAATAAGAGTTCATGTGTAAGCAGTTTCACCATGCTATATGCAAGCTTCTCACTATAGTGTGTAAAGATTCTCAATCTATCATATATATGTTTTAACATGTATTTACATTTCAGTGAATAGCATGCACATTTTAATGATCAATATATATGTTTCGACATGGAATCTACAAGTGTCAGTTTACAAAATGTCTTTTATTATTTTATAAATGTATTACAATATAGCATGTGTGTCTCTTAGTAGATATTATAACCAGTTTCTCATGTCATGTATGCATTTCAGCATTTTGTGTATATGAGTTATTAGAATGTAACATGCTCATCTCACTATATTTTATTAACAGGTTGCTAGGCAATGTATGCATTTCATTCTGCACAATATGCATTTCGATATAAAATGTATGGATCTCAATATACTGTGTATGAATCTCAGTATATATTGTATATATCTCAGCATACGGTGGATACATTTCAATATGTGATATGTGTAGCTTAATATACAGTATATTCCTATCAATGTACAATTAATATATCTCAGTGAACAGTTTGTTTCAATTTACATTGTATGCATCTCAGTATACTGTATGTGCATCTTAGTATATAATGTATGCACCTCAGTATTCAGTGTAACGATGTCAATATATAATGTATTAATCTCAAAATGCTTTGTATACATCTCAGTATGCAATGTATGTACCTCAGTGTACAGTGCATATGCTTACACACTTCAATATATCAGATATGAATTTCACATTACCATTTATACCTCGCAGTGTACAATGAATATATCTCCACATGCAGTGTATCTATTTCAATATGTCATGCATGTATCTCAATCTACAGTATATACCGCTCAGTATAGAATGCAGGCATCTCAGTGTGCAGTGTGTGAATTATGCCTGAAAAGACTCACCTATACGCGACAACTGGCTTGGTTCTAACCAAGCTGAAACAGATTTGTTATTACTCTCTCCCTCTTAGCAGCTAAACAAGTATGTTTTAATTTACCCTGATGTGTTCTTAGCAGGCCTGCCTATCCCAACATCTACTAAAGTTAAAATACTAGGTGTTTTCTTTTATTTAGCTTTATCGAGTGAATCTCAGACAAATGTTTGAGTTCTTCTATTACTTGATTGTTGCCTAATTAGACCATTTCCCTGTTTCTAGGCACCAACCAATCTATAATGTGGCAATTACAGTTAGCACAGAATGCGCAGGACATATTGTCACTTAGACTTCCAAACATGGTCATATCCCCCTGGTGCTCAGAGCCCTTCACTGGCTTACACAAGTCCAAAATGTGATTTAAGTCCTGGACCTCGGTCCATACGACCATGTATGATCAAGTGCCTGCTTACCTAAAATCACTTTTCCATTGGTATGTGTCCAGTAGAGTTAGGCTCCACTGTACCTTAGACCTTCAAAATCCCACATTCCAGAAGCTCCAGAAGAATAGGACCTTCCCTTACGATACAGGTTGCCAAGGCTGGGCCTTGATACTGATGTCCTGATTCTTTTCTGTGAACTCATCAAAAGCCTGTTTTCTCATTTCTGAGAAATACTACTGCTGCCACCTTGACATCCCAATAATGCCCCACTGATAATAAAAGCATTTTGCAGTTATACTCACTTGTGCCAAACAATGTTCTTTAGTTATTTCACTGGTACCCAATTGGAATCCATTGTGTTTCAAATAATAACCACTCATGTCAGATGAATATTCTGCAGATGCCCATCTGGTATCTCATATGCACCACTCAAAACATGGCATTTGAATATTAGAAGACCTTTTGGCGTCCCATTTTATTTTCCACTGATGTCCAAACAGTCCTCTATGGATGGTGGACAGCCTGATCGTCCACTGACTGATGCCCAGTGGGTGTCCCACTTATTACCATATAATGCTTTGTGAATGCCTTCCATTGATCAAGGTAAAATTCTGTGTGCACATGCCTCTGCAAAAATGTGCAAGGATTAGCAATACCAACAGTTTTGTTTGTAGGCACGAAAAAAGGGATTTGCCAGGTACAGCCGTAATGGTATTAACTACCCATTGTTGGTAGCCGATGCTAAATTATGCAAGTACCTGGGCATCTAATAGCAGTGCCTGACATATGCTTAAAACCTATACACAAGCCAAAAATGTTGGCTTTGCCACTGCTTGTTTTGAACAAGACTTCAGTGAAGGACATGCACAGTGCTTATAAATCAAGTGCCTGATGCATGCTATTTCTATTGAACCAGTAGGATGTTTACGACTCCAATTAAGTCGTTAACTCTCAGAACACTGCTTTGAAGAAACACTGCCAGGCACTTTGAATGCAATGTCTGACGGATGTTAAGGCTTGATTAACGGAGCTCAAGGGCGGGCAGTGCGGGCAGAGGCAGCCATGGGTGGAATGGCCATAGGGGTTAGCACGGCCATGGGAAGGCAATCAGTGGGCACACAACCAAACACCTACAGACTCTGTGTCCCTCCTCATATGTCATTGTCATTCCATTCTATCTGCACTCCAATATAATAGTTTCAGTTTATAGGTGCCGCAAGCAACATCTAATAGCCAAACTAATCCCAATTTGGATACATCGGAGAAAATACACAGGAGATTCCTCCCCAAATCTTAAATACATACAATCCGTATCTCCCTTACAGTATTTCATTTAAGAATTTAACTACTGCAATTACAGATTTAATCTTGTGTCCTTCCATCAAAGTTCTCCACCAAACTTCTGAGTCGAGAATATGAAATTCAGATAGCAGTACGTTTTTTCTTAATCCATGTAGGATTGGACACTAATAAATGAAGTGAGCCTCCAATCTCTGCCAGTTGGCTAGACGTTTTCAGTCTCCAGTTGTTAAATGTGGGATTCCAACAGCTGTGAATTCCTTGGACAACATTTCCAAAATGGCTGGGCGTGAGGGCATGAAGCATTTCCTAAACAGAGCCAATCTGTTCCATTCCACAGTCATTTTTAGTGACGAGAGCCCCAATTCCCTCAAGATAATTTGAATCGGTGTGGATGGGGGACACACAACACCTTTTTCCAGAGTATGTCTTCCATACGGACTCCATACGGACTCAGCGATGTTAGGCATGGCCTCTGCTCCGTGTGTCACGGCTGGAAACACCTTTGATTTGTAGAATAGTAGTACCGGCATTATCGAAAAGCGACCAAACTTGCGGTTTAGGGCAAATGCTTGGCTTGCAAGGCCTTTAATGTTTGCTTGTAGATGTGACACCATTGGGGCTTCTTATCCCTATCCATCCAAATACCATGAAAAGTGATTTTCCCCTCTATTTGAGTTGCCAAAGCTCAGGATTTTAGTTTTCTCCTTACTAATTTCGAGGCCGTTAGATTTAATATAACTTTGAAGTGAGTCTAATTGTTTTTGTAGACCTACAAGGGTTTGGTCGATTAAAACAACATCATCCACATACAATAAGTGGGGTAGCTGGACGCCACCTGCCTTTGGGGGAAAGGATCTTGTTGAAATGTTGGACTCTTCTTTCATGTCTGCCAAGAAAAAGTTGAAAAGAGCCGGGGCCATATGGCTCCCCTGTTTGACACCCTTCAAAGTGGTGATTTCGTTGGATAGAAGGCCAGATTTGTTCAACCACACTCTTAATGATGTGTTAAGGTGCATTGCCTTTATGGGCTCTAGTAAGGCTGCAGGGCAATAATTGGCTTCAAATTTTGGTCATAATTTGCAACGGGCGATCTAATCGAATGCCTGGACCAGGTCCAGAAATACCATAACGATCTTTGGCTTGCCTGTGTTGCCCTTCAATAAGTTGAGAAGTAGTATGTTAACAGAAGTCACAACTGCTTTAACAAAACCCGTTTGAAAGGGCTCGTTGCAGCTTACTTGTGTGCACCAGCTGTGGAAATTGTCCAGGATTATCGTGCCGTAAAGTTTCCCAATGACGTCCAGGAGGGCAATAGGTTGGTTGTTTTTAGGGTTCTCCCACTCTCCTCTTTTGAGGATTGGGAGCACTATCACCCTCCTCCATGAACTAGGGATTAGATGGGTTGTAGTAACTTGAATCAGCAAGGTGTATATAAAACTAGCCCATACTTCGAGATGTTCTTTCAACATATAGTTGGTCACACCATCCGGCCCAGGTGTTCTCGAGCTGTTCAGCCTTCGAATGTGTTTTTCAATATTGCTGATATCACTAGAAAAAACCCAAGGCTCGATCCCCTGAGCAGGGAAACTGATTAAGATGTTGCTTGGTTCCACGGCATAACGTTTTTCAAAATGGTTGGTCAGCCTGCTTCGCTTATTGGGTTGGTTTGTTCATCATTGGACACAGTCCCCTCCGATTCTATCAGCGTCCAGAAAACCCTCAGATCTCTGCCTGCCAACGCCCTGAGCATTTTTTCTGAGTCATCCTGATACATGAGCCGTCTTGTGGAAAGCAGCCAAGTTTTATATCTTCTCTTTTCTATAAGAGCAGTGTCTTGGTCCTTAGTTGAAGCAATTTTTCTAGCCACCTTAGTTAGGCTCCTAACTTCTTTTCTTTATGCCACCAGTTCCGCGTTAAATACATGTAGGTGGTTTGCAGGCGGTTTGGTTTTCTTCATGCATTTGATGGAGTATTGTTCCAAGAGTGGGTGTATTCTACTGTGGGGCCTGCTGTTTTGAAATCCACCAAAAGTTTCTTTATACCATTGTTGTATAATTTCAGACGAGACCCACCATTACAAACAACGACTGCCATAGACAGCCTTTCCCGAGTGTTCGGTCTAGAGGCTGTCCATTCTAAAAGTAACAGGTGGTGGTCGCTGTTGGTTGTTTTGACCACTTGGAACCATGTCACCAAGGGAAAGAAGTTGCTGGAAGCGAAGATATAATTGATCACAGATAAGCGATCCATGCTCTCCCAAGTCGGCTCTGGGGGTATGTCACCTCTGATATTATCATTCAGCATGTGCATGTCTTTAGAATCCATCAAAGTACTCCACATGGCACCTCTAGTGTGCCAGGAGTGCTTAAGGGACATGACTCGACCGTGCGACTTGCTGATTAATCCTGGTGTATTTAAGTCACCACACATAATAACGTATTTAGTCTGTTGGTTCATATATGTGTCCTTGATCAATTCAGCACTCTGATCTATAAAGGCCTCATTCGAGGCAAGCATGAGAATCCAATAAACATTGATTAACTGGTTTAACTGGTTTCCCTGCACTTTGAGGCTGATCCGGGATCTCCCAACCAATCCGTTCTTGCGACAGAAGGCTCGAAGAGACAGTCTCTATTAGGTTTAATGAGCTGCCGGATTTGACCGCTGTTAAGAGACCAGCAGATGGACGCCCTTTTCTTCCTTTAGTGGCTGGGCTTAGTGACATTTTAAAGCCGTCGAGGATGGGGGTCTTTCGCAACCAAGTTTCTTGTAGGCAAAGCAGATCGTAGTCACCCAAGTTTATTCCACTGGATTTAGTCAGATGGATAAAGCCTTGGGTGTTCCAAGAGGCCAGTTTTAATTCACGGGAATCTTTTCACTGTATGTGCTGTCCGAGGCATCAGAGCTGGAATTCGGCTGAATGGCTAGAGTTTCTCTTGGAGTAACAGTGCTCTCGGCAACCATGACCAATCCAATCTTTTACTTCTCGTTGGTTGTAAAGCTGGAGGTGCTTTAGTGCAACCTACTTGGCGAGCTGATGATTCCAGTTGAATTGTGATGTTCAACCTAGACCCCAAGCCGACTGGTACCCTGTCTGAGGATAGTGGGTCGAGATAACTTGCGGCTATGTTTACACTGTGTGCTTCACCTGCAGTTTCTCTATTTCCTGAATTTGCAGAAGTTGAATTATTCTTTTTCATGGCCGATTGTGACAGTTGCGCAGGCTCAAGCTCCTAGACCCCTAGCGAGGTCAAATCGAAGCCCAGAATCAAAAGACTTTCTGCCACTTCAATCAACATGTTTTTTACGAGTGGAGATGTAATGTGAAGGTCGATCGAGTCCGTCCGGCACTCATCACCAAACTTAATGATCTTCAAGTCCGTAGATTTCAGTTGCCTCAAGTTTGGGACACAGTGCAGTAATTCGAGTACTGTTCTGTGGTTGAGAATATGGTTGTCATCCCTGTCCAGTATTCTCTCTAATTTGAGAGAACGTAAGTTTGGATTTTGGTTTCCCGCCTTCCTGGATCCGGAGGTATGTTGATGTCTAATATGCGTCTGTCCCACCATATGTCCATGCAATCTTTCCTGCTTTTATTCTGTCATAGGAGAGGCGGTGGTTGTGGCGGTCGGGCTGGTTAGGTGCTTGCTCGAGCACTTCCAGTACCTTTAAGGCCGGCGTAAATGTCATGGGCCTGGCCGACATGGGAACCAGAGTGCACATTTTCACCTACTATTCTAGACCAGGTTTGCTCCGGGGCAGATGTTTACTGTCAGTTTCCCCTTTGTGTTGTTGGTTGGCAGCCAGCCTTCTCCTTTTCTCTGACATTGTGAAAATGGAGGTGTAACAGGGACCCCAGTGGGTGAACATGGAGGGGGGGCACCCCTGCCAACCTTGTGGAGGATCCTACTGACACTCTCGCCGTTGGTTGGATACCGACTGTGTCATCCATCAAGTAAGTGGAAAGATCCAAGACAATTTGGAGGGATGAACTCGTTATCTTCAAGGTGGAATCACATGCAGGCGGTTCTTCCGAGACAGCAACAGACGGCCCACAAGTGGCGGCGCTCTGAGATCTGCAGGTTTTGAATTGGATTTTCCTTGGGGCAGGTTTGGGCACTCTCCGCATGATGTTCTGTTGTTGTGAGGGGGGCAATGTCTTTTAGTACTTGGTCAAGGCAAATGCAAGTCCCGTTTCTGATCCCCATTGGTTCGGTTATCCCTTACCCCAATGATTTTTTAAAACTTTCACAAGTTTGACCTCTTGGGTCGCCTGTTAGGTCCACTGAATGAGAAGCACTCAACATCTAAGTGGATTTAGAAAAACATACTCATTGAGTGAACTTTCTTTATTGCTTCTCGCTTGTAGAGTCGAGATTGGGATGCTCTCGTGCGACTCGGTTTTCGTTCGCCATGACACACCACTTCAAAACGATGAGTTTAGAGTGCCTTATTGCCAGTAGAGTTGTGTGATCTTTTAATGTGTCGTTAAATTGTTCATAAAGTTTGGTGAATGATGCCAGGGTGATGGTGATAGTTGACATCATGGTGAAGAAGTCTGGTTTTTCTCTTTTTGACAAAGCATTTGTTTGCAACTGACTAGAGTGATGCTCATCTGTAGTTCCGATAGATATGGACTGGTCTTGATTCATCAACAGGGAGCCTTCTCCAGACATGAACAGACTGTTGGTAACATGAGGAGTTTGTTCAAGGGCCGACTCGGTGGAACCTGCCCCCACCACATTTAATCCTGGCTGTACTGGATCTGGTATCAGCTGGGAACACTTTGTCTTATCCATTCCATCTGGCAAGAGTGAAGGGGTCAGGACTGGATGCCGTGATGGCGACTCCGGGCCTCAACAACACCCAGGGATTGAACTTTATCCCCTAATGCAGAAGGAGTGATGACAAGTTCCAAAGTGGAAACCTTCCTCAGGGCATTTTGAGGACCTTGCCTCAAAGTCGCTGTAGTTTCACCCATGATGTTAATGTGGCACTCGAGTTCCGACATCTGCGATTGTCTTTTGCCAAAGCCAAAATGTTGGTTGGTGTTTGTCCGGTTCGTGTTTAGCAGCAACTATTCTTTAGGCAAGTTAGTCTTGACAAATGGAGAGAAGTTATATGGGGTACCCAGTTGACCTATTAGGCTAGTTTCCTTTAACTTTCCAGGGGGTTCTTTGGGTTGTTTTCCACAGGACTCCAGTCCCTCCAGCATTTCATTGTCAGATAATTCCCTTGTACCAGATCACTTGTTGATGGGACGATCTTTGTCGCAAACATCAAGGGACTCTGGAGCTGGAGTAGGCGCCTCACGGGAGCAGTTTACGATAAGAGCGAGGCTTGTTCGCCGGTTTTGTTGTTTATTTGATGCACAAGTTAATTTTGCCAGTTCGTCTAGAGGACAAAAAATGCGAGAGTTGCTTCATGTTCTTTGTAAAAGGCATGTTTTTTGTATGTAATTCCTGTGCTCTTGTCACCCATTTTTATGGTGACGTGCCCCTCCGTACAACCGTTGCCTACAGTTGAAAAGTTGTCCTTCTCGAAAGGCAGCGTGCCCGTTTTCGGGCAGCGAACTGCCTCGCACAAGTGCCTTGTGGTGTTACCCAGTGGGACAAGAGTCATCACAATCAAAGCTACACAATAAATTGTACTATGAGGGTCATCGACCCGTGTGGGATGAACATTCTGATGTTAAGTCCTGAGTGGTCCGCGGCACTCTGTGTATTTGGACTGCCACATACAGCACCACAGGGGGGAGGAGGCACAGCCCCCCTGTGGCAGAGATGGGAGGAACATCCTGTGAGCAAACCATGCCAGTTTTGACAACCTCTGCCTCCCTCTTCAACTCCAACTCCAGTCTGGAGCAATGTATATATCGAGGTTCAGAGGTCTTAGGTTTAGAAAGTTAGTCGGGCTACATGGGGTTAAGATTGGCGGTGGCTCTATTGGGATTGGCTGCCTTACTCCAGAGATGCTCTCATGTGGATCGTACAGTTCGTTAGTTCTAGGGCTGCGCCTGGGTGTCCCTGAAAGAGGGATGGTTGGAAAAGCCCTGGATCGAAGTGAGTCTGTGGGTAAGTTCAAAGGGGTGCCCCTACTTCTGAGCAGACTGTTCGACATCGATAAAGAAGTTGTGGCTGAACTCTCAGAAGCTGGCATTTCTTTTAACGCGTGGGGTTGTCCGATCACCGGACGGGGAGTTGCAACACAGGTAAAAGCCTGTAAAATGGGGGAAGAAAGCAGCACAACGTTCAGTTTTGGTTTTGCTTGTAGTCTTACCCGCAAAAGACTCCAGATTCTCCGTTTGACTGTGGAGTGAAGACCTGTTGGTATCCTTGATGGCGGTTCACTTTCTTTCTGGCTTTTTGCACTCCTCAGGATCTTGCATTCTTCCATTGGCCGCCCCGGCCAACCGGACAACAGGCATTTGACCACACTCTGCTACGCTCTGCTCTTCAAGGTGATGATGAAGGTGGGCAGGAGGGGGAGGTCTGTAGAAGAAATTCATGAAAGCCTTCACAGGTCTCAGGAAACGCAACAGGTAGGCAGCAATCCGGCAGCAAATCCAGCATACCAGACACTCGACCACATCTTTTTTTAAGAGTTCACTTGTGTCCGCAGCTTTGCTACCCAACCCAAGCTGTATACTAGGAACCAGTATGACATGTTTAATGTACAACTGAAGCATAATATTAAGTGGACTGCCAGTTAGTACTGTCAGGCCACAATTTAAAAACAGACAGCAGTTTTTTCCCCAAAATACATTATTAATGTTTGGGCTCCATTTTCAAGAAGACTTAGTGCACCCTTAAGCATGGCTCAACCACCTCATTAGGGTCTTCTTAGATATTGATGTTAGCTTTGGACTGACACTCCAAGAAGAGATTAACAGGTGAAGAAGAAGCAACAGGTAATTTTATAGTTTTATAATCAACTTCACTGTCTTCAGGCCATCTTCATCTGCAAATGTTGTTTTCTAATAATAATCATTGAGTGCGTGAGCTAAGCAAGCCCTCAGTGTTATCCCCATTTTCATGGAGGTTTTTCACCACACTAGCCATGATATGGAGAATCCTTACACTCATATTCTAATTCATGATATGTTTTGAACTTCAAAAGTATGGTACAGAACTAAAAATATTCCCTTTTACTCTTCCCTTTCAGGTTCGCAAGGCAAAAGCACAAGATGCCAGAAGCCAGTGTTTTTCATGTCCGCTCTCTGCATTCTCTCTGCATGAAATGCTTTGCTCGTACTAAGTTACGAGTTAGCAAAGAATAAAAGCAAATCAAGACAAGATCGCACAATGATGTGTTCATGTGAAAGTGGAGCTGCAAAAGAAAAAACCCAAACCATCTAGTAGTGATGCTTCTACTGAGGAGCAACAACAATGCGAAAGTGAGCACATTGAGGCTCTTGCTGAGTCCATAGAAGAGCCCACTGAAGGGGCATTTCCTGTTCCCACTTCAACTAGCAGTGGCCATCTACAAACTGTGGCTGAGCAGTATTCCCCGGCACCATGAGGTGAAGACAACAAGCAGCCTGCAAGAATATCGGAAACAACATCAGTGACCATTGCATGTTTTTCCACAGATCCTGCACTATGGGATTCTACCACAAACAAATGACGGTACTATTGGATTCAAAAAGGTTCAGCAGCCTGTCAAAACCTCAGCAGCAATTTGTTCAAGTCAACCCGTGTTTATCAACTTGGTTACCAAAAAACGAAAAGATGTTTAACACAAGCAGTATTTAAGAGACAAATGCGGAATGGTGAACTTGTAAACCGCAAATGGTTGATATACTGCCCATCACATGGTTCAATTTACTGCTTTGTCTGACGATTGTTTTTCCTGTACTGATTCTTCATTCAGCACAACTGGTTTTAAGGCTGGAAGCATGCATCATCCCGCATTTATGAACATGTAGTTGGTCCTGAGCATGAAAAGTGCATGGTAAAACTAGCCACATTGACTCAGAATGAGCTGAACAGTTAAAACGTGGACAAAAGTACTGGCAAGATGTGCTCAATAGAGTTGTAGCAGTTGTAAAGTTCATCCTGGGGTCTAGCAATCCGAGAAAATAATCAGATTATAGGATCACAGCACAATGGAAATTATTGAGGGATTTTGGAGCTGATTTGATCCCTTCCTGGACGAATACATCAAGAAATGTGGCAATGCTGGTAAGAGGAATCCCTCCTATCTATCACTAAATATTTGTGAAGAATTCCTCACACTGATGATCAGAAAGGTTTGCTGCAATTATTTCAGAACTGAGATAAATAAACTATTATTGGACCCCATTATAAGTGTTCCAGTCCGGTAACAACGGTACCGGTAAGCTTCTCGGTACCATTGTTACCAGACCAGCAAACTACGAGTTCTGCTCACGCGTGCCATCCCACCCTCAAGGTCTGACCTGGCGGGCGTACCGGCACCCGCGAGCAGAGCATGTCGGATGCACCAGCACCATTGTGAATGGTGCTGGTGCATCTAACCTCCCCATTCCCCGCGAATGGGCATTTACTGGGTCCGGTGGGGCCATAATGATCCGGTAATTGCCCATTCATGGGTGGTGGAAAGAATCGCAAGTTTGGCGGCAGCCTGCCGGTTGTACCAGCAAGGCTACTGACAAACTTTAAATGAGGCCCATTCGCTCCACTTTGGGTCACATCGATCAGTTGACTTTTATGGTGGGATATGTAAAGGAAAGATTTCTGGAGTTTATTCCAATTCATGGGCCATAGAGCAGAGTACCTTGCAGATGTTGTCATCCAGTTCTTGGAAGGGGCAGATATCCCCATATTAGATTGTCATGGCCATTCATATGATAATGCATCCAATACGGCAGGACAGCACTCAGGCTTGCATGAAAGGAAAAAAGAAATCAACAAATGTGCTGTTTATGTTTCCTGTACAGGACATTAATTGAATCTAGTTGGTGTCAAGGCTGCTGAGTGCAGCATGCATGTAGTTTCTTATTTTGACTTTGCTCAACATTTGTATACATTTTCTTCTTCTTCCACTCATTGCTGGAATGTGTTAGCTTCTTCTGTAGGTCCAGCTCACAAGATTGTGAAGCGCTTGTCTGACACTAGATGGTCAGCTCATGCAGGTGCTGTGAATGCTCTGTGTGATGGATATGAAAGAATTCAAGTTGCTCTTTATTCACTGAGCAATTATAACACACAAACAAAAGACACCGCACACAATGCACTAAGTCGTCTTAAAAAAATGGTCACACTGGAAACCATTTTTCTGACCATTGTTTGGAATGACATTATGTTACGTTTCAATGAAACACGCAAAATTGTATGGAAATAAGATATCAACCTTTCTGTTGCAGTGAACATCATCCAGATATTGACGTTGTGTGTACAAGAAATTGATGAAGGTCAAGGCAAAGGCGAAAGCTCCAGAGGCAGATTCCAGAGACCAAAGTAAACGTGTGAAACAGCAAAGCTCTGAACTAGCTAGCTTTGAAGGAGCTGCTAGTGACACTGTCCTTCAAGGATGGCAGAAATTTCACATAGAATCATACTTGCCAATCTTGGACTCAATAATGAATGGGCTAACAAGACCGGGAGATGCTTACAAAGATATCAGCAATAACTTTGGATTCTTCATGAACCTGAGAGACCTGAATGGAAAATAAATCTGTGAACATTGTATAAAGCTGGCCTCTTAATACCACCAATATCGTGAGAAATCTCACCTAATTTCTGACTTTCAGCAATTTCAGCATTGTGCATTTGAAAAGAAAGAGACCATGTCAATTTCATCTCTTTACAAGAAAATAAAAAACGATAAGCTTGACACTGTTTTTCCAGATCTAGAAATTGCATTAAGAATATTCCGCTCTATGATGGTGACAAATTGCAGTGCCCAGAGTTCATTTTCTAAACTGATGTTGCTAAAAAGTGAGCTACGAAATCGTATGCTTCAAGCCAGATTGAATTCTTTGCCTCTGTTTAGCATTGAGTCTGGAATGGAACAACAAATACATTTTCAGAAATAATGATTTTGCAGTCCTCAAATCTAGAAGGAAACATATAGTTTAATCTTGGTAGTGTTGCAGGAACATCCGCATTGTGCAGAAGAAAGCATATCCTCACTATCATTTCATTCTTTCTATGATTCATTGATTTTCTTTGCTATGTGGGCATGAACTGAAATGCTAAGTGAATTTTGATGTTTGTTGCATGCTTTTTTCATTTCTGTGCTGTCTTGTCATGTAATGTTTTTCCAAGTGCTAGTACTTAGGACACATTCATACAGGAAAACAATGTTCAGGTTGAAATGTTAGGTTTTCATTTTGTTAAATAAATGGTTGCTTAAAATCCTTTCCTTTATTTTTTTTACAAATTCATTTATTATTTGACAAAAACAAAGTGAAAATGTACTTAATATAGCATTTTCTTGGGGATACAGGTCACAGAGATGTGTAATGTTTATATTTATTAACAACTTGATAATCCACTTAAAGCTTAGACAAGTATCTGTTGAATTTGACTTGAGGTTTGTAATCCCTTCATTTTTCAGATTGGTAGGAGGTGTAACGCTCACCTGGTATCCACGGGGATGTCACTCAGCCTGTTCTGACCTCTTACGACCTTGAACCCATCCCTGGAGTCTACTCGACTGGAGACTGGGCCTGAAACACAGGATTGGTAGAGTTTAACTCCCTATTGTCTCTGTGTGCTTGAACCCCTTCTTCCCCGAGTTCCAACCCTTCCCTTTGATCCACAGCTCACCTTGTTTTCTTGGAAAGTGTGCTCTCCACAATGCTTTCAGCGCAGGGGCGCGTTGATTGATGCGGGCTCGTTGCGGCCTAGTTACTTCACTGGCAAGAGTCCGACAGGTAAGTATAATGAGTCTTTTGAACAGTTCTCTAACTTCGTTCCTTTCCTTCCTTAGATGATGGCCGGCGTCCGGGGATGGCGACGTGCTGCTGAGATGAATAGTGCTGAAGGTGAGTGAGAGCGCGATGCGCGATGCGACCCTTTTGTATTTGTATTGAACTGAGTTCTTTTCTTTTTCTGTGTCTTTTAGGTGCCGCAACGTTTTCAGCATGGATTCCGGTTATGAAGAAGAAATGCAGCGAGTAACCGCGGTATGCTGCGCCTCTAGATGTTTCCACGCTAACCTGGAGTGTCTTTTCCCTCTTGCAGATGGATGAGAAGTTCCGGAGACAGAGTTCCCCCAGTGCGGCTGGGATTCAGGTAAGCGTCTGAAGCTCGTACAGTCTTTAAAAATAAGCGAAGATTTGCTGAAAGCTTACTAATGCCTTTTTTCTGGTCTTTTCCCTGTTCCTTAGGAAGCGGCGTGCTGGGATGGGAATGACACCGCCGAAGATGCCCGCAGAACAGAAGGAGCGATGAATGATGGGCAGAAGCGCCGCAAGGTAAGGCTGTTCCTAACAGTATTCTTGTTCTTGCAGGAGCTGAGGCAAGAAGAAAGATGCAGGCCTACTGGAGACCGATCCGAACACGGTGCGTGTCACGCTGCAGGTGCAGAAAGCACAAAGCATGTTTCTCAGCCTGGGCGTGGCTTAAATAGTCTCTGGGTATCCCAGGTGTCTCTGGGCTGAACCGCACCCAAAAGACTAGACTGCACATGCAGTTCTGGGAACCAAAATATGTGGGGGCATCCATCTTGTCCCCATCAGTGCACTACAAGTCCAATCCCCAATGTTATCCTATGGGAGTGAGTGAGTCTGGTGCCACAAGCGCCAAGTCTGACTCCAAGATGGTCTTTGGAGGGATGGAGCGGCCCTTGAGGGCCATGTAGGTGATTGTGGCCTGGCTCCAGCCTGACATCTTGGAGGGCTGGGGACTTGAGGGGCAGGAATCATGACAGGAGGACATGGGTTTTGAGGGGGTGACATGGGTTTCAAGGGGGGAGGGAGTAGGACATGGATTTCAGAGGGGGACCCCAAAGTTGCCTGTGCCCCGGGCCCTACAAACTGTTAAGATAGCCCTGATTGGGGGACTGTTGTAATACAATTGATGTTTTTCCAAATTGGGTTATTACAATGCTGCAGAGGTGTGGGGATATGCAACCCTATTAAAACAGTGTTGGTGGACACGCATTGGGGAAGGAAGGGGTTAATTGGTATTATAGAAACTTTGTTAGAGCACTTGTGCAGTAAATTGCCACAGTATACAGATACAATAATTAAGTACCACATAGAGTGGGCGCAGGGCATGGCACGAGCAATGTTCAAATATTGGCCTGGAGAGGTTACCTTTGAAAGGGATATTGTAGGGAACATCGACTCATAGTTATTGGCCACACACAAAGGGAAGACACTGAAGAGTAAAGAAATATTAGAGTTGTGGAAAATGTTTGAGGAGGACGAGGAAGCTCCTTCCAAAACAGCAGTTAACAGTAATGACCCTGTCGCTGTACTATCAGCCCTGATTCCTTATGTGTTTTTCCCAGCATTGCAACCAGCAACTGCAGGCTACCCTAACCGCCGTCATGTACCTCCAGCCGAGGATCAAAAAGGGGCAACCAAGAAGAAAGCCGCGGCTAATATGACTAAGTGGATACCTCCAGTAACAGAACTACTACCCCACAGCAGCAGACACTGTTAGAAGCACACTACATTCGGAGATAGGGAAGAGCGCATGGAGGCAAACAGAGGACATATTGAAAGAAGAAGAGGTGGAGCTTGTGAGCGCCGCGTGGGAACAGGCAGAGGGGCGGCACGCAGCGATCACACCAGACACTTGGACAAAAGGAACAATTATTTTTAAAATGGACAGTAAGCCCAGTTCAGAGGCAGAGCTTTCCACTGAAGAACCAGTGGATTGTGATTCCACAGATGATGATTGTCAAGTAGAGGAGGTCGAAGGGGAAGAGGCAGCAGGAGGAGATATGGGAGATATGATATTCTGGGGTTATTATAGTAATAGGGAAATGGCTGAGTAGATAGACAGAATTCAATAATGGACAGGATATGACGGGGTAATGTTGAGCAGTAATGACCACGGCGGCACAGCATTCAATAACTTTTACGCATGCATATGAAAAGTGTTAAGAGATATGTACCCAGACACCTCAGACATGCAGTCTATTTTAGCAGGTACTGTGGGACCAGATGAGGACCCCGCATTATACATACAGCAGATACAGAAGATGTAGAGGTTGGAGATGCAACCGCCATGAGACAGGTGGTAAGAATTGAGACAAAAGGATGAGCCAAAATACACGGAGAGGTATTATCAACAGGGGGGAGGGTATGTCCAGCAGGGAGGGTATTACCCACAAGGGTATTATCAGCAAGCTGGGTACAGTTTACAGGGTGGATATTTCCCACAAGGAGGGTTTTTACCAGAAGGAAGGGTAAACCTCCAGAGAGGGAGAGGATTTGGATATGGAGGAGCAAGACCCAGGTTTGAAGGTCTGTGTTTTATTTGTGGGAAGGTGGACACTTTGCACAAGAATGTAGGAGCAGATCCCAAGCACGGTATGGCCAGGATGGACCCCCCCCAGCATATCAGACACTTAACAATGCCCCACAGCCACAGATGCAGCCCCCTCTAATGAACATACAGCCACAGATGCAGTCCCCTCTGATGCAAATACAGCTGCAGATGCAGCAGATGCCACCCGCACACCCACAGATGCAGCCCTGCAGATACAAGTACAGTTTCCCACAAATGTCCAACACACAATGCAGCAGCTGCCGCCCAGTAGCCCAAGCTCTGCAAAGCACTATCCAACAACAGCAGTTGCCTCAATACTCACAACCAAACACCCTCCAAGCAAAAGCACAAACACCCTGATCTACCCCTTCTGCACTTCTAATGTTGTCCCTATCAATTTGAAACTATGGAATGCTAGATCCCTTTGCAACAAATCTTCATCAGTCCTTGATATGTTTTTGTGACAAAATCTTCATTTTCTCTGGGCCTCATTACGATCCAGGCGGTAAGTTACCGCCTGGGCCGTGACTTTACCACCATGGCGTAAACTACGTTTACGCCATGGTGGTTGGCGGACTTACCGCCCCATTCCGAGGTTGGCGGGGGCGGTAAGTCCCCAATCCCCTTTACCCTTCCCCATTCCCATTTTTGCCCCATAGGGCATAATGGGAGTGGGGAAGGCGTTAATTACGCCACCGTAAATTACGGTGGCGTAATTAACTCCATGGTCCCTTAGCGCCATGGATTTTAACACCTGCTAAAAGCAGGTGTTAAAAGCGCCATGGCGCTAAGGGACCTCGTAATTGACGGTAAGGGGTCGGCGCAGCTAACGCTGGCGTAAACCCCTTACCGCCAGGGTCGTAATGACCTGAATACCATCTATTAACACCACTATTTTTGCTACCTTTTCAACGTTTTTACATTCTTTTGCCAAACCCAGGGTCTATCTGCCCACGGTAGAGGCACTGGTATTTTATATCAATCCTCTTTTATACTTACTCCTACAACTTTGACTCTTACATCCATTTATTCCTTAGACTTTTGATATACTGTATTTTCTAGGCCTTATCCTATCTAATTTGGCTCATTTTGCAAGGACATTGATGCACTTCTGTTCTATATATTAGCCTCTACCAATCCACTGATACTTTTAGGAGACTTCAACCTCCACCTTTCGTCAGCACACTCTACTCCCACTGCTCTCAATTCTTGATTCTAATTTTCTGGCTCCTCTGCTCACTCTTCCCTCTCATGTCTCTGGTTTTTGTTTAAACCTTATATTGACCTCTTCTCTTGCTACATCTTCCATGTCCTCATTTCCAGTTTACCTCTCCGATCATCATCTTGTATCTGTTTCAATTTTCCAACTCCTCTTTCTTCTGTTTTCCCTTCCTTAACTCCTTTGTCACACTTTTGTCATAATCTACTCAATTTCAATACTCCTCTTTATGCCTCATCTTGTATTTCGTCAGACACAATTGAATGGGTCGGTAGAGAAGAACACTATATTACCCACCACTTTTAAGCACATGGGGTAAACAAATTTCCCTGAAGGTCTCGAAGCTATCAGGAGAGTCCTGGACCAGAGAAATGACATCAGCTCCACTCCCACAGAATTTATTTTGGAATGTACCAGGCTGGCCATGGCCGAAAGTTTCTTTCTGTTTAGAAGTCAGATGTACAAACAAACCAAAGGGGTTAGCATGGGGGCCACCTTTGCCCCAGATGTGGCTAACCTCTTTATGACCCAGTATGAAAATTATAAAATTTTCTCAGAAGAGAACCCATTCCAACTTCACATTGCTACTTGGAAGCGATATATAGACAACATCCTGCTTATCTGAAACAGATCATCAAGGGACCTACTGCTATTCCATCGGTGGCTCAACCAACCGAACCCTCATATCAAATTCACAATACAGTGGGACCATCACACTATTGACTTCTTGGATCTCCATGTGTACAGAACAGGGGACAAACTGAAGACTGAACTGTACCGGAAATCAACTGACAGAAATAGCCTGCTCCATTTCAACAGCTACCATCCCCAAAGGTCAATTTCTTCGCATCAGTGGAAATTGTACAGACACAGACAAATTAAAAAAACATGCTGAAGACCTCCAAATGAGACTCACACAAAGAGGTTACCCACGAAGAGCCATAAAAGACGCTAAGAAAAGACCAACCCATACTCCGAGCGACGTATGTTTGGAAACCAAAATCAAAAGCAATCTGGACCGTCTGGTCTATGTCATCACATACAGTCCTTTAAGCAATCTTATACAAAGAACCATTAAGAAGCATTGGCATTTGGTTAAGAACCCGGGGACGCTGGAAAAGAAACCATGTTTCGCATGTTTCGCATTCAAAAAGAACAAGAATTTAAAGGAGTCATTGGTCCACACCTTTATAGAACCTAGTGTACAGACAAACACCTTGTGGAATCTTCCGCCCGTCAAAGGCCATTTAAAAGCGGAAACTGTGTGGCCTGCACTCTAACTGCACAGAAACAGATCTTTGAACACAAGAACATCAAGTGGATCCTCAGAAACCACACAAACTGTAACACCAAAGGTGTGATATATATTATAGAATGCCAATGCCGGCTACTATACGTTGGCAAGACAATTAGGGCAATCAAAATGAGAATTTCAGAACATCGTTCCTGCATCAGGAACAAGATTCCGGATAAACCTCTGTTCAAACATTTTGTGAAAAAACAGCACAAGGACACAGACCTTCAATGGTTTGTACTGCAAAAATTAAAACCCACCATATGAGGGGGAGATATGAACAAAATACTAACCCAGTAAGAGCAAAAATAGGTACACAAGTTGAATACTGTGAGGGAGGGTCTGAATATCTTCGTGGAATGGAAGACTTTTCTTCGCCCATGGGAGGAGCCAGGACTCACACTAGGGATTTCATAACACATCAGAACCTAGGACTTTCATCAAGGGGACGATACCCGTATCATGAATATTTCCTAGGTCTGAAGACACAGGTACGGTAATCAACTGAGTGTACCTTCTTTTGCCATCAGTCATTCTTGCAACTGTGAATATGAGAAACTGAGGGAACCTTTTTTGCCATCAGTCATTCTTGCAAATGTGAATGTGAGATATCATGTACTGTGACATAACTGTTGGGCACATTAACATTGGATCTGAGATCTGTACATTTTGTAACTTTTGGGATGAGTGCAATACTATGTTTTCAATAGGTTTTTCCACCACATGTAACTATACCTCAAATACTCTAATGTGATGTCCTAAATGTGGTTAAAATTGTTGCATTTGTGAATATGAGTGCCCATTGACACGTGTACCCGGGTTTTGCCCTGCTCATTTCCAGACCATGACCATTACCCATAGAATCAGGGTATTCTTCAATTCACAGGATTCCATCATGGATCCATCAGCACCGAAGCCATACTGGCTTAGAACACCCTTGTGGCGTTCCCAGTATGGCCACTTCCTCTATGTGGCTCCAGCTTCAGCCCTGAGGATGTTACATAGACCACTGTAGGGACGTATAAGGGACACCTAGATTTTTCTTACCCTCCATTAAGTGTCCATCATATTTAAAACCGTTACGGGTCATGCCACTGGGTTTCCATGGCAACGGTTCATAAACATTGGAACTATTACCACCATAATTCCTTGCAATTATTTTCAATCACCCATAAGTGCACTTAAACAGGTATATTCAACATCATACAAGAGTGCCACCTCGGCACTTTCAAAATGGCCACTGCTATAAAGACAGCGGTGGCCATGACAACGGCGTCCATCTTGAGGAGACGCCGCACCGAAGGAACCTGATCCTAGGACACAGGTTGGTTATTTGATGCAGTCAGTCCACTGTCTTTGCAAGTCCGCGCACCAAACGGCACACATTTAAGTAACTCGATCCCCGCTCTGCTTTTCCCATTAGGAATCTTAACCTTTCATGCATCCCTCTTCCCAACCGGCAGTAACCATCCATCTGCGCTGCCGATACTACTAAATCAAAGAGACCCAGCGGCCAGGTAATCATTTTGCCTGGCGACTGCCAGATGGTGTGCGTGTTTTTTAGGTAAACATCAGCAACAAACAACATTGATCAATCCCTTTTGTTTACAGGTGCCCAGTGGTGCTCCTCTAATAACTAGACCCATAACCCAGCTGTAACCATGCAGGTAAGCAGCGGATCGAATTACACAATGGTATTTGATACTATATTTTGTGATTTCAATAGAATAAAATTGAGTTACCCCCAACAGATTGGATCTGCATTGTACCCAGCTAGTGAAATACCGACACCAGATTGAATCAAGTTGTCAGCTTTTACAGCCTCCCGTGCTTCAGCCCTGAGCAGACAGGTAAGCGCCTTCCATGTATGTAGATAGGCACTTGTAATTAGCACATTAAGGGTTCATTCTAAAATACCTTGCACACTATGCCACACCCTGTGTAGCACCAGCCCTCACTGTAATTTATTTGTTCCTACAGAACACCCAGAACACCAAGACGTCACAGTCTACCTGTCCAGATGAAGGCCCCCTAAGAACGGCTTATACTCAAACCCGTGAAGGGCTGAAACACCGTGGTGTAGACCTTGACTCGCTGAGTCATAGTGGTAAACACTCACTGTTTGTTCCTGTAACTGTATCCACTTGTTCTTTGTTCACATTTGTTCACTTGCCATGACCCCTGCCGTGACCAATCGCGACAGTAGGATTTGTATGTTGTAAATTCTATGTATTCAACTCTAAGTCTAGTTTCTTGGAGACATATATGGTGCAATTGATTCTGCCTTCTAAAAGATAACATTGCTGTTCTCTGTGGTGTCTCTCAGAAGACATATGTATATAATTGTTTCAGAAGTACAATGAAAAATGTTTGGAAACCATGAAGGGGTTTGTTCATTCTTTTGACCAGGGAAATTTGTTTATCCCATATGCTTAAAAGTGGTGGGTGGTATAGTGTTCTTCTCTACCTACCCATTCAATTGTGTCTGACGACAATTTCGCCCTCCTGGGTAGAATTGGGTCTTGACCAGGAGCCCTCCTTTTGATCATCTTGTATTTCTACTTTACCCTCTCATTCATCCTTTGCATCCCTGTCAGCTGACGAGGCTGCCTCAACACTTTCTTCCTCAGTTTCCTCTCCGCTTGATATGCTCTATCCTGCCTCTGCTTTCTAGCCTTTCCAAAAGCCTCCTCAATCTTGGCTTTCTCCTCACCTCTGTACCATGCAACGGGTTCTCTGTCGATTAGAAAGATGCTGGCTGAAGTTAAAAACTGCAGCAGAGTGTAGCTCCTATTCTTCCTATCATGCTCTCTATGACAATCGCCTTCTTTCAGCTAAACAATATTATTTTATGACCTCTTGCACACTCCGTCATCTCACACCAGATGACTTATTCAAACCTTCTCCCACCTTCTTTCTCCCCGTACTCCTGGTTATTCAATTAGTTCTACTCTCTCATATTTCTCGTCTAAGGTGTCTTCCTTTCGCTCTGCCATTGAATCTTCTATCTTGCAAACAGCTCCTTCTCTTCCTTGTTTACTTCCTAGGGTGACATTTACATGTTTTACTCCAATCTCCAACGAGGAGACTTCTCTCCTGCTGTCCTGGGCTCACCCAACCACTTCCCCAATGGACCCCATCCCATCAGCACTCATTCCTAAAGTCTACCCTTCTCTTGTTTATTACCTTACAACTTTGTTTAATAGCTGTCTATCCACTTCAATCTCCCCTTCTCTATTCAAACATGCCTCCATTAAACTGATCCGAAAGAAACCTTCTGCTGGTCTGTCCCTTGCTTCCAATTTACGGCCTATCCCGCTCCTGCCCTACCTTTCTAAAATCCTGAAAAGAATTGTTTACTCTCAAGTCTCTACCTTTTTGTTTCTCATAATTTGATCCTTCCCTGTTTTCAATCAGGATTTTGCCCCAATAATTCCAGTGAGACTGCTCTTCTCTCTGTTTTAGATTTGTTACTGTCTGCACGTTACCCTAAACACTCCTCTCTTCTTATCTTACTTGATCTTTCTGCAGATTTTGATACTGTCGATCATTCTCTTCTACTGACTGCTCTCTGCTCCTTTGGTTTTGCTGTGTCTGTCCTTTCTTGGTTCAAATCATATCTCTCGCAGGGGACATTCTCAGTCCACTGGGCCTCATCTGACACGTCCCGCTCACTTTTGGCTCTGTCCTCGGTCCTTTTCTCTTTTCTCTCTATACGTCTCCACTTGCTGATGTTATCTCTTCTTTCGGTCTATTGCATCACTTTTATGCTGATGATACTCAGCTCTTTCTACCTTTCCCACTCTTCTCCTTAGACATCCACAAAAAAACTCAGTTCCTGTCTTCTTAACATTAAATCCTGGATGACAGCTTACTTTTTGGTACTCAATGCTACTAAAACTGAAGGAGTTTTCTTTCCCGTTATCACGATTCCTCTGCCTCTTCCTCTCTCTTTTATATAATTTCCTCCATCTCGGTTAGCTATCTCTCCTACAGCTCGTAACTTGGGGCTCTATTTGGATTCAGATGTGTCTTTCAATCATCACATCTCTTTATCTTCACATGCCTGTTGCTTTAATTTGCATAACATTCTGAAACTTCGCCCTTTCCTGACTTTTGTGGCCACTAAACTCTTGGGATCTTCTTTCATTTTCTCTCACATTTGTTACTGTTGCTCTGCACTCTGACTCGTCTAGCATCACATGAATCTGTTTTTAATGCCTCTATTCAGGTACTTTTTTTCTTAGCTCCCTGCAACTCTATCTCTTCTTCTCTCGCTAATCTCGGATGGCTTTCTTTCCATCATTGTCTAAAATGTAATTTCCTGTGTCTAGTCTTCAAATCTCTCCATGGTCTTGCACCTGAATAGCTTTCTTCTCTCGTTACATCCTATACCACATCTTGCTCGCTTCGTTTTTCTTCCCATTTTCTTCTTTCTGTCCCTCATTGTCCCTGTGCTCAGTCTCACTTTCGATCATTCTCGTTGCTTGTACTGGAATGCTCTTCCTCTCTCTTTTTGATCTATTTCTCTCTATTTATCTCCATTCTACATTCAGAGACTCCCTGAGGTCTCACCTACTCCATTCTGGTTAGCAATCTCAATGTAAATGCAGGTGTTGTCTGTGTTTGCTTATTTTTATTTTCATTTTACTGTACCGTTTTGACCTTATGTAAAGCGTTTTGGTGTAAAGTGCTATATGAAACCCAAATAAATACAAAATACAAATACAAACAATGGGACAATAATTTGTTACCCAAGAATGCCATACCACACTACGCAGGAGTGACAGTGTTCGGGGGAAGCACTTTCTCAATCCCAGGGGCATCCATGACCGCCCAATAGGACAGCCACAAGAGAGCGCTGACATGTCTAGTGCTTTCTCAAACTGCCGACCCAGAGGAGGAGCCAAAGATTGAAGTGCAGATGGGCAGCAAGGAATTTATATTTTTGCTTGACAAAGTAGCTACCAAGTCCTGTATAAAGGAGGAAAGGTTTCCCCTGTTGGACAAAGTAATGGACACACAGGGTACTTCTGGTGCTGTTGTAACGGTTCCTATCACTGAAGATTTACCTCTTATCATAGGCACATAAGAAATGGTAGCACCCTTGCTCTATTCACGAGAAATGCCAATCAGCATATTAGGCTGAGACATTATGAGCAAACTAAACATGACCATTTTGTTTTCAGAAAATGGTATCATGTGTTCCACTCCAGGCATCTATGACAAACAGGTCACAGCACTGATACAGGCATTCTGCGCACACAGCGACTCTGCAAGGTACACCGCTTTACCCAGAGTAATTCCTTTATGGAGTACAGGTGTTGTTAGGGTGGGTACCCAGGATTAAGGACCAAACATTTTTATTACCCATCAAATTTCTATTCAGACCAGTAGTGTACAAGGAAGTAGCACAATGCACCACTATCATCATCCACTTAGAAGAAGCACTCGCAAAGAAAGACATCATGGTTTTGCAGGGCACAGATGACGAAGGTACTGAATGGCGCAATTATACATTGACCCAACACAGAGATTGACAGACTTGATGGATGAGCAGCTCTTTACAAATGACGATGGGGAAATGGTGTTTCAAATATGCATACCATGTCAGTTTGTTGTAGAACATAGATAGGTTCCTCAGAAAATACTTACTGTAAAGGAATTATCAGCACACTTACAAGAAGATTTAAACAAGCTGTCCACAGAAATATGGACCAGCGGCCTCATGATGTCAGCCTGCTGAAGGGAATTGGGCTGTGAAGATAGCTGAAGAATATTTTCCCTTTTCTTCCATTCTAATTGTCAGGTGATGACAGGTGCCCTCACCGAGGATACCTCATAAGGACACATCCAGTGCCTTATTATAGTGGGCATTTAGACCCAGTAATGCAGGGTCACTTTCCATGTGAACAGGAACTCACAGCAGTGGCTTTTGCCATACAGAAATCCTCAACGATCCCTATGGGCTGTCCAGTGACACTCTATGTGCAGCATGCAGTATTTTCCATATTGAACAAATCCATGTGTACCGTTACTGCCCAATGAGCTTCGGGGCATGAGGTAACAGTGCCCAATCTTTCCATTAACGTAGTGCAGTGCCACTTTGTTAATCCATCTACATTTCTCACAGAGCCAATGCAGGAAGGAGACTATGTACACGACTGTACTACCTACCAGGACATATTAGATGATCTCACTACAGTTAAAGAAGATCCCTTAGAGGAGGGTGAGATTCTTTTAATTGATGGGTCATCGAACATCGATCAGAACTCTGGATATTGACACATGGAGCAGCCGTAGTGTGCTATGAGGAAGGGGAGTTTGAGGTGATATCAAAAGTAAGACTGCCCATACAATATTCTGCGCAAGCAGCAGAACTGGTGGCATTAATAGAGATGTCAAAAGGATGTTGTGTGACCATCTATTAAAGTTCAGAATTTGTTACATCCACAGTGCAAGAAAAATAGATGGCACACCAGTGCAACATGCAGATTTCCTTTCCAGATGAATAGAGGTACTGCCTGTTTCCTCAGCACTAGCAGTTGTAAATGTGCAGCGTACGCCAAAGGTACAGACTTAATTTCCTGGGGTAATGATGCAGCAGACACATCAGCTAAATAAGCTGTATATCTACCACACATTACAGAACAAGTCCCCATGTTCTCAAACATTTCACAACAACAAGTACCTTGCATGGACCCTTATAATGCTCTGCCTGTGGCCCAGTAATAGAGCTAGAGGGACATGCCATGCAGTGAAAACAGGACCTATGGACAAAGAGAGGGTGGTCCCTATCACCCACAGATTTAATATGGAGATAGAACAGTACAAGGAAGTCCGTAATGCCCCAGGAGTTTCTTGTGCTTGCCCTGGGTCAACTGCATTACCCAGCACACAATCCAAAGAGTATATTGCGGCGGACCTCCCGGAACTATGGTTCATTCCAAATTTACAGGAACATGTGGCAGAATTAATAAACAACTGTGTCACCTGCCGACGGTACACCGCTGAACACACACTCAAAACAATAAAAGCAACCCTGCCATGCCCTTCAGGGATGATCCGGCATTTACATATCGATTTAGTAGACATGACTACCAGGTGTAAAAACATTCTCTATTTGGTTGTTGTGGTGTGCCCATTCTCCCGTTGGCTTGAGGCAGGAGCCTGTGCCCATGCAGATGCCAAATCAGCAACTACACTTCTAGTGCATGAGGTTTTCTCTCGCTGGGGTGTTTGTGAGGTGTTGAGGTCCGACAATGGACCACATTTTTTCAATGACCTCTTCAAAGAGATAACTTCCCTATTGTGTATAAACACAAATTATGCCCTGCATACCACCCTCAGGCCAACAAAATTGTAGCGCGCCTCAAGGGCTTGTTTAAAGAATGCCTTGCAGAGATGTGTGAAACGCATTGCAAGAGCTGGCTGCACTGTTTACTGCTTGCTTGATTTGCCATGCATAACCAGCCTGGCTCTGACCACCTCATCACTCCGGACGATATTGTTACAGGCAGATGAATGCAGGCACTGCTCACTCCTACGTGTAGAATCTTAAATGCATGCAGCTCTGCAGAGGTGATGGGTGAGGAATTTCAGGGGTATCATAAAGAACTTACCAATTCCTTAAAGTTTGTTTCGACACAGATTGCAGCTTGAAAAAAAGGCTGTGCGTATCATCTGCAGAAACCCCAAAACCACAAGAGGAATAATCTCTAGTGCAGCAGCCACAACTGTGTCAGGGGGAGAATATTTCCATGAATTACCCTTTTTTCGTGGGACCTTTCATGGTCCTGTACGCAACCCTGTCGGCAGTCAAGGTGGAGGGCCGGCGGGTATGGATCCATATCACAGACGTCCACAGGGACAAAGGAAACAGCCCCTTTCCAGGAGAAGACTTGGTCCTCATTACAAGTTTCCCTGAACAATGCCAGTGATTCTGTCAATAAGGTGGCTAGTGATGGAATCACCGTGGGTGCTGCTATTCGAGAAATGCTGTCACCGAATTGATGGTAACACTGGCAACAATGGGAAATGCTGGTACTACCGGGAGAAAACATGCCAGTACTAGCATTTCCGTCTTCCATTGTGATGGACACACCGGCAGTGTTGCTTCCGATGCCGAAAACACCTGCAACGGAAACCGCATCAATGCAGGAACTGGTTGTCATTTTGGAAAATTCAATCTATTTAAAATCTGGTATTTCCTGTTGCCATCCATCTAAGGTAAAGCTGCCAAGATTTTCAGAGGATCCAAATCAAGGCTGCCTGAAGTCTGGCTCTGCAAGCCCTGTTTCTCAGAGGCAGAGCTGACAGCCCATACAGAACACATAGTGGCAAATGCAGAGGCACGGTTTGGCCGGGACAACCGGTGCACAAACCAACTTTGCAAGTCAGCCATATGGGAGGAGGTGGCCAGCAAACTAACTGTAGTGGGGCCCATCCCCAGAACCCTGAAAGACTGCTGCAAAAGGTGTGATGACCTGCACCTACGGATGTGCAACCTATTGGCAGCCTACCATTGTGAATCCATGGCCGAAAGAGGTGGGGTGGTCTCTCCCCTAAAGCTGATGCCTTGAGAAGGCTGATGAAGTTCAATTATGTATCGTAAGGGGATTGAGGAGCGTTGGAGCTACTGTGGCCAGAGCAGGGACCCAAGGGGATGGCAGTGAGTACAACAAGCCACACCTGTATGCCCAGTATTACACAAATTGTGAACACACCCAACAGATCACGGAAATGTGTTGAAGGAGAGGGGAACTAAGTGTGACGTCAACAGCAAAAGTCACCATGCACACTTACATGACAGGGGTCAGGTTCAAAGTAAGCCACGCAATTGCATCATACACCAAAAGTATCCATGCACATGAGCACTGGCCATATGCACAATGGCATGACTGGACAAATAGCACAACTTCACAGGTCTAGCCAGCAGGCCAGGCTGAACAGCCAGCACCACAGGCACAGGCAGCAGGCCAGGCAGAACAGCCAACACCACAGGCCCAGGCAGCAGGCCATGCTGAACAGCCAACACCACAGGCTCAGGCAGCAGGCCAAGTGGAACATCTGACACCACAGGCCCAGGCAGTGGCACAGCCAAGACTCTCATACAAAGCGCCCATCATACATCAGCCTCCCCACCTATCACAGAACCACCTCTGAGGAGGCTGAGACAGCAGTTTAAGGGGAAGGCACTGATGCCTCACCAGACCACACCACATCTGCCTCCCCCACTTTCAGTCCCTCAACCCACTACTGCTCTCCACTACCATCAATGCCCAATATACGTGAGATGGACGAACGGATTCATTTGATGGAGGCCCATCATAATGAAATGTCAGAAATTATATGCAAGCATCTGATGTGGGAGTGTGTATAAGCAACCGGCCTGCGCTGTCCCTGTGCCCTGGGACGCACAACATCAGCCCTCGTTCTTCTTGCACAGAGGATCCGAGAGGGCAATGAGGGGTTGTGGCACTCTCCATGCAGGCCAACCAGAGGCACATAGGGGCTCAGGGATCAGACCACCCTCCACTACCAACACCTTTCTAGCTCTGTGCAGAGCAATCCTAGGCACCATTCACAATGACTAACAGGCACACCCACCCATGCCAAGGGCCGTACCATGAAAAGGCCCAGGGAGTGTGGACAATCACATAAGACACTTTGGTGTTGGGGTGTGTGAGAAGGGTGTGTGTGTGTGTGTGTGTGTGTGTGGAGGGGCAATGGATGTGTGGGTAAGGGGTGGTGGGCACGGGGTGTTATCTGTAGTCAGTAGTTCATTTCAATACATATCATTTGTCACTTGCAATAATGAGTGGACAGTCCTTATTATTGTGTTTGAATTTATTGAGTGAGCACATCAAATGTAGTAATGCACAGTGTGAGGCCCTCAGAAGAAGTTGTCTAAGAGTTCTTGTTGTACAATACGCCCATGCCTGGCATCCATGTGCAGGTGCCTGTCCCTGGCTGGTGCTTCCTCGCCTTAATCATCTCTGCTCTCTAGTGGTGGCATATCCCAGTCTGAGGGCAGGGGTTTGTTTCCTCTGATGCCGATGTTATGCAACATTGCACAGGACAGGACTATCTGCCCCACTTTCTCTGGCCTGTACATAAGTGCAGCCCTTGACCGGTATTGGCATCTGAAACATGCCTTCAACAGTCCAAATGTCTGCTCAATGGTTGCCCTGGTTTGCCCATGGGCACAATTGTATGCCATCCCCTCTGGCATCTGCAGATCCCTCAGTGGGGCCATTAGTCAGGACAGTAGCGGATATCCAGAATCACCTGCAAGTGGGGGAACACAAGGTGAGCCATGGCATGCATGTTGCAGGACTGACGGTCTCATAGAACGTTTGTGTATTTCTTGCTGCATCATGGCTCTTGGACCACCCTGTGATGGACAATGTGTGTCATCCATACTGTGTTGTGTTGAACTCCCTTGGATGGATTGCTGTGGGTGGAACTACACTAGCCACCAACAGGCCTTGCATTCATATCCCCATAGTAATCACCATGCAACCACCCCAACAGTGTCTGCACACACAGACGCCCGCACTGCAGTCTGGACATTCACTGACATTCATCAATGCAGCATGACAGCATACATGCACAGTAGGCCCAGAATACACATGACATGTTTGGCATCACAGTAGCTGCCAATGGCACTCCATGGATGATTTTGTCCATCTCCCTTTCAATACCACTGACTTAACACCCTGTGCTTGTTGGATTGCAGTCACAGTTCAGCACCTAGCATTCACACATGTGGCAATAGTGCATGACATGGGGCCCTTTCACATTCTCATTGACTAGGGACATGCATTGCAGATGGTGCACCGCAGTGGTGTTGCCTGTGACTGAGGGTTCTACACAGTCAGTGTATTCATGCACCTCGCAAGAACATGCCCTCTTGGGCCTCGGTGGGACAGTGCAGTGTACTGCAGTACTTAATTTGGTGGAGTGACAGTGTTGCATTCTGGTACCTGTAGTCTGTTGCCTGTTTTCATCCTCATGGTTTAGGTTTGCAATTGCCACTGACTGACACAGTCTGATGATACACTGGTGTATTGTGGACTGACAATTGGGCATGCACTGGTTGTTCCCGCTAATGCATGGTGGTTGTGGACCATCCATTTGTGTCATGCCCCACCCCCACTTTGGCCTGTGACCCAGGCAGCAATGTGTGTGTACTTGTCCATGTAGTCACCCAACATCCAGGTCCTTTGTCCTCTGTGCTGCGCCATGTATGCTGGCAGGGCCCTGTTCCCCAGAACCATGGAGTCGTGGGTTGTCCCTGGGAACTGAGCACAGCAGTGCATGATGGTCAGGTTGGCATCACCGGTCATGTGTACATTGAGGGAATTGTATTGTTTCTGGTTCCTGTACACCTCCTCTGTGGTGTGGGAGGACACCAGCTCAGCTTTTGTGCAGTCCAATGCACCAAGCACATTTGGCATGCCAGGGTGGTTGGGAGGTGATGTGCTGGCCCACATGGTTCAGGAGGACCTCCAGCACCTGTATCAGCACTCTGGAGAAGGCAGGCTCTGATATGCCTTGCAGCTGGCCCACAGAGTGCTGGAACGTGCCTGTGGCGAGGAAGTACAGGACCGACACCAGCCTCAACAGCGGTTATATGGCTGTCCGGATGCCAATCTTGCTCCTTATGTCGCCTTGGATTAGGTTGAGTAGTTCATGTATTGTTTCCCTGTTTAGCCGTACATGGTATGTGTCTTGCCATCTGTCAGGTCCCAGGGTGTGTCCCTTGTGCGGGGTATGACAGCTGGCCTCTCACTCGTCACTTGCCTCCCAGCCATCATCACCCTCCTCCTCCTCCTCCTCTCCTTGGCCTCCTGTCAATGGTGCTGCTCCAGCTGAATGAGCTGGAGCAGCACCATTGGTGCTGCTCCAGCTCATTCAGCTGCACTGCAGTGTGCAGCGCCTCCATTTACATTGATACTACTGAGAGAGGCAGCATGGTCGTGTTGTGGGAATGTTCTGGGTGTGGGACTTTTCTACTGTCCCTGGTTGTGTTGGGTGCACCTGTGGCCTCATTAACCCCACCTAGGACCATTTGTCATCTGGTCCACGGTGCCAGTGTTTCCGGCATGGATTTCTCAGTACTACCTGCATTTGTCATGCCGGTAGTACCGGAATATCCATGCTCGTAATCTGCCTCTGGTCGAGTAATGCCAGTGTTACTAGCAGGTGTCTGGGGGGTGCCGCTACTGCCGTTGTCTGTGTTTCCGGCACTGGTAGCTCAAGGTGTGGTGTTACCAGTGTCGGTGTTTCCAGCAGCCTAGCTCAGAATTAGCAGATCGGGTAATAGTGCTGGTACCCGCTGCTACAAGCACTTTATTACCAGACCACCAAACTTGTAATGAGGGCCAAGGGATGAGAGTAAAAGGAAGTACACTCCAATTTGCCTGTAGCAAGGGTCCACAGACTCCCAGCTCATGGAAGGCCCTAACTCCTTTCCTGATCCCAAAATGTTGAGGTCCACACAAGGAGCAAAGATAACTGTGGTTTATTAAAAACACACAGGGGTCATATGTGTGAACAGCATTCAGGCCCATCTCATCTCAGTCTGGCTCGCAGACCAGTTTTATACACCCGTGACGTAATAACCTTCGTCACTCAGCAAACTCCCTCCTAAACATATCGAGACCTGGGATTGGCCCATGAGGTGTAGGTCCAGTATAAGACCCTATTGGTAAGTTTCGCCATTGGAGATTGCTGTGTCAGGTGGTGTACTTGGATTATCCCTGAAAGTTGCTACTTGTGAAAAGTTACAGTGAGGGGGCACAGTGATTGGTTGGCAACCCTCACCATCTACCCCCAAAACGCAGTGTCCTGATTGATCAGGCTGTGGGCCCCCAAGTTTGGGACAAACTCTGTTCCCAGCTCGTGAGACACCTGTTCCCAGTACATGTCTACTATGTCCCAGCAAATTACAACTGTGTGTCTGCGTATTACAATGGTGTGTGAACGATTAATGCCATGAGAGCGCTCCATTCCCATAGCACAAGGTGTCTGGAGGTAACAATTATGTTGCAAGTTGCTGTCCAGCCCTGGGCCGCTGCTCATTCCCAGCCTTTGCATCTTGGCCTGCTCACAGCTCGGCTGGGTGACGTGGTCAGAGACCAATCTTGCAAGCTTGATTGCCTCAAATAATGTGTATTTTACAGGGAATATTCATTACTGCCACCTATGTCACCTTGGCCCAGGATGTGGAATGTCGCTTTGCAACATAGTGTCTTTGGCAGTCTGCTGTTCACACCAGGGTTTATTCTGCTAGCACAGCACCTTGTGGTTTTGGGAATTCTCGGATATCGTTGTGGCCTACTGCCTGAGGCCTGCACTGGCTTCCATTATGGAGTTGTCATAGTGTCCATAGGTTAGTGAGAACTTTACGGTTGGTCAGGTCCCGTGAGTGCTCAAGTCCTTCCACGGGGTTAATTGCATGTATGCATCTGCCAACATATACACAAGCACTTCTTTGCATCTTGTGTTTCGACGGTGCTTTAGCGAGCCTAATGGCAAAATAAAAATGTACTGACAGTGTGTGTGTCACCGTCCTCTATCTCATCAATCTGTATGTTCTTCATGTAGATTGGTGTGTCTGTGTGTCAACTGCGTGGATTGGGCATGTGCTTCATGTCTAACGGGGCTATGTTGTCAGGATGTCTCTAATGACCTGCACCATGGCGTCCTTTAGTGTGATGCCGTTAGTCAAGTCTGTCCATGCGGTTGTCCCAGCTCTGTAATGTGTCTCTTTGTCCATTCTGGGCAGGGTTCGCATTGCATCAGGAATGTATGGTCGGCCAGCAGGGTACCACTTGCAGTAGTTGTCCATGGCAGAAGCAGTGGGGATTGGCATAAGTTCATAGGATCAGCGGCCATGATGTTGCTGGTGCTTCTTCTGGTTAGGAGGTCGTCCAGGACTGAGTGTCTGCTCGGATTTCCCCTCATCAGTCTCCCCTCTGGTCGACTTGTCGACCACAACATTATGGTACCTTCTGTCATCCATCAAACGCCATACTTTTGTTATTCTACCCAAGTGTCCGTAGTGGTTAAAGTGATCTTCAAACAACCAGTACATGTAGACACAGCCATCTCCAGGCTTGCAATAAACCCACTTCTCTACATACTATCTTGGGTTGTGCTGATTTTCTAGCTTCACGGCTGCTTCTGTTATCTGTTGTCTCTGCCGTTCTCTTTCTTTCATTACTTTATCCATATGTTGCTCGTTATCCATGGCCATCAGTAATTTCTTCCCCAACACCTCCTCTGCTTCCTTTTTACACTTCGCCATGCAAAACGTCATGCCAAATAGAGATGCCACTCCCATCACTAATCCAGCTGTTAGTACCTTTATGTCATCAGATAACCAGGAATTTAGGACCAGATGTGCAAAAACCAGCTCTTATCTGTCTTCATTCCTTTTGATTCTTCTTCCATTTTGGCATACATTCGTGCCAGCTGTGCTACTGCTTCAGATAGTGTTCCGTTGTCCTCGTCATTTGCTGGTATAAATATACAGAAGGAACTTCCAATTTTGGTGCAGACTCCTCCTTCTATAGCCGTGAGGAGGTCCAGGACGTATCTGTTTTGTAGTGCCACCAGCCGTATTGCTCGGAGCTCCTCCTTATTGCATTAAAACCGTTCACTGTTGAATTGATAGTCATCATCAGCTCCCACCGTGTTATTTGGAGCCACTTTACATTGACTTACCTCTGAAATCCTGGGTGTATCAGTGCTGAGAAGAACATTGCAGTTCTGCTGAATAGTCTGTATGCTGGCGGTATGTCGTCGAGTGCCACCTCAGACCGTCCCCAGAAGTAGTTTCCTCTTCTTATTCTCTTGAGTGTTGCCTTCTTGGGTGTGGCGCCATCCTTAGCGTCTCGTATTGTTGGCAGCGATCTCTTCTTACTACGGTTGTCTTCGCCCATTTTGGGAAAACTGTTTATGTTCACTTTCGTTTTTGGTACTATCATTGAGGGTATGTTGACATGCGCCAAGGAACATATCCCTCCCCAGTTCGGTGGGCGTTTCTCATATGCCTTAGAGCCACAGGCCCAATAGTGATCCATCAGCACTGCTGTTCCCATTTCCATCTGTGGGATCATCTCTATTCTTCTGCACCCTTCGTTCTGTCCTACATCACTGGTGCCATCATGCTGGTAGCATAGGGCGTTGTGGTTAGTGGCATTATTGTGGGTGGCCCATTTTCCTTGTCCACCCAGGTTAGCAAGCTTGCACTCTTGGCCCATTCCTTGAGGCATCTGTAATTTTCTTCTTGAACCTTGGTCACAGCAGCTCTTGTTAATATCAATGCCTTGCTCCCTACTACTCCATCCTCCCATCCATCCTTTGTGTATACCTTCCCATACACCAGCACTTGTGGTTGTTCCCAGCGGCCGGGCTCTCCGCCAATCTCTTTGCTCCCCATTGGCAAGGTAGGTACTGCAGTGTCACTTCCTTTGTTTCTCCTTTCTCTGGTCTGTCAGTGATATAACGTAGGGCCTCCCCCTGCTGCCAGTAATTGTCCATCATCGGTAGAGTTCTGATGAAGTTTTCCTCATAGGGAAACGTGTCCTTTGATCTCCATCTTAATGTTGCTGTCTTCCCTTAGAATCTTACCAGTGTTTGGAACATTGCGAGGCACAGGAGGCATTATGCTGTGGCAGCTGACACTTCCGTTGCTACGTAGGTCCTGGAGGCACCCATGGCATAAGGGATTAATGAGAAGACATAGCAGCTCTCCCTTGCATCTTTACCGATTTTATACATATGTTGGTACCACATGTTATTAGCTATATGTTTGGTGTCAGTGAGATATGCGTCTACCCCATTTACATCGGTCCCCACACTACGCTTAGCTCTCCTTACCTTACCAATGGTTTCATCTGTACCACCTAACACAGTTGTCCGTGCTGCTTGGGTTAGGGACATTTTAGCATTCGATGCAGCGGAGGCATGCAAAGCTATATACATTCCCCATATTACAGCAGCTAAGACACCCACAGATAATAATAACCACACAGCTTTCATAACTATTTTTATTAACTTGACCATTTTTCCTTTGCTTTTGTTGACCTTGTAGCTGATGGGATGATAAAGTAGACCTCCTGAAAATCGATATAACCAGTGTTATGATGTTAGTAATTGTAAAATGTTAAGCTATGTGTACTAGGTAATCATTTAATGCCCAAGCAAACATTTCCTCCCATATTTTCCATACTGCTCTATGATTAAGGGTCGGTATAATATGGTGAAGTTGTGGGTATGTTTGTGCTAGATACTCAAGGAATGCGTAATAATAAATTTGGGGCGGTCGTGGTCCAGTGTGGGCGACCCTCTGTATGGCGTGAATATATTGATGAGACAATGCTTCGGGGTAGTCAGTAGGAGGTAACATCTAGTATCCTGTAACCTTATCCTAATTACTTATACAGCAACAATCACAGTCACAACAACCTGCATGTGAGAGAGAAAAGAGAGAGACCATCGAACAGTATTAACACAGTGCATTCTTAGTGAGATTGTGCGTGCAGTATGATAATTTCTACTGTAGTATTTGATTACTTCCATTAGAGGTACTCAAGATGTTGCACATTTCTTGATAGTCGTAGTCTGTTAGTACCGGGACAATGTTCATCTTATTTGTCAATTTGGATCAATATAGCAGTGGGGATATCAGGGGCTTGTGAGCGTCTGATCATTGGATGTCGGTGCACTCTGGGTTGCCTACGTTTAGGGGATCATCAGTATCTACAGTGCTTACGGTTGGGGCATCACATCTGGCTGGGACATTGTCTATTTCTGTGGTGTTGGCACTATCAGTTTCTCCGGGAAACATTTTGGAGCGGGGTTGGTGCCTTGTAAGATTTTATATCCTGCAAGTGATGCCAGACTGACCGACCTTCGAGCTTCACTGCCTGTCTTGTTACTGCTTCCACGGTGTGGGGTCCCGTGAAGCGGGGCACATTCCAGCGCCTAACAAAATTGTCTAGGACTTGGTCCCCCACTTTAATAGGTGACTCTTTTGAATCTTGGATGCTGCTGTCCCCTTGTGCGCCGTCCTCCAATTTCCCTTGTGTCCGTTTGATCTGTTGGGAGATAAAAGAGCCACTAAAAACTACTAAATTCACATGATCAATCATCACTTCACCAAAAATGTCTGCCGCCCCTCGCAATCCTTTCCTGCTCTTGTGGGTGGGGTTAGTGGGAGGCACATGCAGCGTACCATCACCACCTCATGGGGTGTGAGGTGGTGATCAGAGCCTGGCTTGTTTCTCAATTCAAATAGGGCCAAGGGTAAGCAATGCTGCCAGTTTCTTTTGGTGCTTTGCTGGATTTTAGCTATGCTTTCCTTCAATAATCCATTAAGGCATTCACATGCGCCATTGGCTTATGGGTGGTATGCACAAGCAAATTTATGTTTAATCCCTAACAGGGTGGTTATGTGCTGGAACATTTCATTGGCAAAGTGGGGGCCATTGTCAGACCGTAAAACCTCACAGACGTCCCATCTTGGAAACACTTCTCGGACTAGGAATTAAGCTGCTCTAAGAGCGTCAGCATGGGAGCATGGCCCTGCTTCGATCCACCTCAAAAATTGGCAAACCACCACTATCATATATCGATAGCCTTGGCATACATTGATCATATCCACGTAATCAAAGTGGAGGTGCAAAAAAGGCCCTTCGGGGTGGGGGATTACTCCTGTCATTACCCTTAAGGTATGTCCAGCAGGGAACTATTGGCATGTCAAGCGTTACTGATAAAATTGGAAACATGTGCATTTAAATTGGGCAGAACCATGATTCTCCAATGCGTGCTGCAACTACCTCTTTCCTGGTGTGCGTGGGATGGTGCAATTGTGTAAGAGCTATTTCGATTAGCGCACGAGGCATTACTACTTTTCCAGTGTTGTTTTACCAGTACAAGGCATCATTTGGAGACATTTAATGCCCTCTTTTTACCCAGAGTTCCTTTTCATCCATTGGTGCTGCTGCCTGTAATTCCATGATTTCTGTTTCAGGAAAGCGGTTGTACCCATCCTTCATTAACATTTGTCTCACCCCTCCCCTCCCTTTTTGTTTTTCTGGTATGTCCCACATCTCTCCAAAAGTTCATTCATGCTTCGTGTGGTAATCTGTCGCATCATTTCCCTATGAGATTGGATCATCCCCGTTAGTGTGAGCCTGACACTTTACTAATGCCAATTCCGCTGGGTATATGACATCCTCTATTAATTCTCCTGAGAAAAGCGCATGTTGCACGGGGGTCCCATCTGCCCTCCTGAACCCCCGTCTTAGCCATCTTGCGAGCCCACTGCTGATGTGACGTAGGCGCTATCAGAGTAGATGGTGACCCTTTTCCCTTCGCATTCCCCGAGCGCCAGTATGAGAGCCACTAATTCTGCTGCCTGTGCTGAGTAATGCGAGGGTAGCCGAATGCTTCTCACCACCTCGCTTGTCCAGTCTTCCCTCATCCTGACCACTGCTGCACCTGTTATCCGGATACCATCACCTTGATCAATGATTGATGATGCGTCAATGTACATTACCTCTCACCCCTCAAGTGCATTTTCCCCCACCTTTCGTGTATATATCTCAATAGCCTGTGTACAATCATGACCATGTTCTCCCTCTTCGTACTCTTCTGCCAGAAATTGCGCTGGGTTTACATTCTTGCATCACACTACTTTTAATTTGGGTCATGATAATATGATCTCATACCTGTTGCTCTTTGTGTTGTTAGTGTGCTTTTTGGCTTATGCAGGATTGCGAATAGGGTGTGTTCCACATAAAGGGTTGTGGAGCACCCCACAGTTATTGGTGATGCTTTTTCTACTGCGAATGCCACAGCAGCCAAATGTTGTTTGCACGGGCAGGAAATGTCCTAGCATCACTGCATCTAATTGTCCGCTGTAGTATGCTATTGGTTTGTGACCCATGCTTGTTTTTTGTTTCAGCATTGCTTTCATGATCAGCTCATCTGAGTGTGAGAATAGGAAGAATTCCTTTGTATAGTCTGGTGTCCCTAAAACGGGGGCTGTGGAAATTGCTTCTTTGAGCTCACTGAATACTTCTGTCATTCCCCTTGTCCAACAGAACTGCTTGTTGTTCTTCTGCGCCCCTTTTAATGCTCTGAGGAGAGGACAAGTATATGTGCTGTAATCGAAAACCCATGTTCTGCAATAGTTGCATAATCCTAGGAATCGCTGCAGTTCCCTTACTGTTTTCGGCTGGGGTGTGTCAAGTATTGTTTGTGCCCTGCTAAGTGCTATGTGTTTGCCATTTTATGAAATCACCTGGACAGGGTACAGCACCTCCCTTTGGCAGTACTGTAGCTTGGGTTTGTCCATCTTGTATCCCTTTTTCACCAGTATGGTGAGCATGATTATTGAGTCTCCCATACATTCTTCCTCAGTGATATTGCAGATGAGGATATCATCTACATACTGCAGTACTGTGCTTTTTTTTGTACGTTGGCCAAGTCCATCTGTATTATTCTGTTGAAAATGGAGGGTGATTCGCAATACCCTTGTGGTAGCCTGGTGTGTTTCCATTTCTGGTTATGATACATGAAGCTTGTTACGTCTTGTGAATCTGGGTGCAGGAGTATTGAGAAAAACATATTTTAAGGTCGATCACCGTGAAGCATGTAGTCTCAGCTGGAATGCCACATAGGATTATTGCAGGGTTAGCTGCTACTGGGTATTCTGCTTCTACAATGCTGTTAAGAGGGCGTAGGTCTTGTATAAAATGCCATGACCCCCATTCGCCTTGCGAACAGGGTATACCACAGTGTTGCATGGAGACTCTGATGCTACGAAAATACCCCCGTCGACAAGGGCACTGATCATCTCATAGATGCCTTAGTATGCTTCCTTGGTCAGGGGGCATTGTCAGGCCCTGGGTAGAATTACTCCTGGCTTCAGTTTTATCTTTACTCCTCCTATGCTTTTTATGCACCCAACGTCATACGGACTGGTGGTCCATAGTGTCTCGGGTACCTTTGCTAGATCCTCCTCGCAGAAGGATGGTGGAGCTTCTAAGGCCATTGCCAATTTCTGTGCCACCTCCTTGTACGTTATGCGTAGCCAGATGTACATGCTCATTCCCAAAATCATCTTGCTGTTTCCTTTTGCCTGTGAGAACAATTTCTAATCTGACACTTGTGTGAGTTGACACCCTTCTGCCAGTGCTATTATTGCTCTCCATGCCTTCCCTTTGTCGTCCAGTCCGTGTACAGCAACCCAACCGTCCCATGCTACAATCCCTTCTATATCAATCGTTATGCCTTCCTTTTTGTGAGCTGGTGTTTCTGGCCTAAAGAGGTACTCGCTGAGCCTCCTCCATACCTTCCTTACAATCCCAGACAGCCATGCAAGGGCCATATCTGTCCCGTACTGGAAAACCTCTGGGTCAACAGGTTCTTCCCTCTGTACACCTTGCCCACAGTATGCCTGGAGTATTTGCCTAGCTGTGAGCATGTGAATGCCTGGTGTGGAGCAAATTATACCTTTGTCTGTGAAGGAGATTGTCATGTTCAGTCTGCTCATTATGTTGCATCCCATTATGTTTGAAGGTGCTTGCTTGGAGTAAAGTAGGGGTAGTGATAAGTTGTGATCTCCTATTGATAAAGAGATGTTGTCAGTAAAAGGAACCACTTCTCGAGCCCCAGAGAATCCTTGAGTGTTCAAGGCATCACCTGACAGTGTATATTTCCCCTCCCATATGCATGACCTAGTCGCTCCAGTATCAACCAGAAAGGAAAATATTTTGTCACCTATAGCCACCCGTATGTGAGGTTGCTCCCCAGGGTTAGGTGTGACTGATAGGATGGGACACAACAAGTTTGTCTGTGGGCTGTCCCATTGTGGGTACAATGACTGTCCATTTCCTGTGTAAGGGTTATGCCCCACCGGTGTTACCCCACCTATCCTTGTCACGGGTACCATTGCTGCTGTGTCCATGGGTTGTGTGGAGTCGTCCTTTATTTGTGTCAGCTGTTGTACTAATTGTGTGTTGTGGTTGCGGTTGCGGTACTTGTGTGTGCTGGTTTGCTGGCATCGTCTGTTGTTGCACCTGGGGTAGTGAGTTGTGTTGTGTCGCATTTTGTGGTGGTCCCATCTGTCAGACGTCTTGTATATAATACCCATTCTGCCTATTCTGGTAGCTCTGCTGCCCTTGCTCGCCCCATCCTAGTTGCATCCCCCTGCTTCGGCATGTGTGCGAGATATGCCCTAGTTGCTCACAGGTCCAGCATTATTGTGGTTCTCGCGCTTGCCATGGGAACCCTACTCCTCCTTCCCCCTGTCTCTGTGGGTAGCCCCTGAACCCTACACCTGGATGTCCTCTCTGGAACCCTCCCCATCCTCTATAGCTACCTTGGTAACCGCCCATTCCTATGTACCATCCTCCCATTTGGGACATGAATTGCTGCATTCCATTGTACTGCTGCTTCTGTTGAGGCGGGGGCTGCGAAACAGCTATCTGTTGTTGTGGGGCGTGACTAGTTATGAGCACACCTTCTAGGGCGTGCTTGGATAGTTTCTTTTGAACTCGTTTTGCTTCATCTGCTTTTCTATCCTAAGCCTCTTGCTTCATCTTGTCTTGCCATAGCCTGCAGTAGTGTACTATTGTGAGTTATATTTCCGACCACGCTTTAGCCTTCATCCCCACCCATTCCTTCAGTTGTCTCTGTACCGGCTCTGGTAACCCTTGTATCAAGATGTGGTAAAAGTTAGCTATAGTTTTATCCCACGGCTCCTGAGTTTCAAGGTGCCAAAGCTCTTGAATCTCTTGAATATAACTGACGTGATCTTCACCGTCACGCATTTTGCGTGACGTGATCGTTCCTATGTCTGATGTGTCGGGATATTGTGTCCGCAAGGCCTGCCATACTGCTTGTCTGAAATTTTTGAATTGTGCTCCGTCGTGTGTGGGGTTGTGGGTCATCACTCCGAGGAACCCCGGCGTCTTGCAAATTTCATCCGCTGCGTCACCCAACATGGAGACCAATAAGCCCTTAACATCAGCCACCGCCAACCTGTGTCCCGCCGTCAGCTTCTCCATTTCATATATCCATTTCCCCACCCCTCCACTTAAGGAGGGTAACTTCAGTTTGATGTTTTCCTTGTCTGTGTGCTTCCAGCTCAGTTTGATGTTTTCCTCATCTGTGTGCTTCTAGGGTATATATTGTGGCCTGGTCCCACCCCTCTCCAATAGGGGCATCTGCGAGTATGCAGCAATCTCTTCTGGTGTGCATCTATAGTGTTGTATCTGAATGGGCCCCTTCTCATCTCCGGCTTCTGCATCTATGTCCATTACCTGCACTGCATGTGGTAGGTGTGGGTTGTTTTTCGTGTCCCAATGAGCCCGCCTCGTAAGCATGAGTGCCCCCTGGTTTGTGTTACTGTCACCCTATCTCTTCTACGCACAATATTCGTCAACCCGCATGCATTCTCCTCCCCCTGTATGCCCGAGTGTGTTATCTCGCTGCCTACCGAGTGTGCCTTGTATGGATCCGCGCCACTTAATGTGCTCCTGCGAGGGTCCTGCAGTTCTCTGAGGTCTGAAGGCAGAGGAGGCAGCACTTGGCTGAGCTGACGTCACAAATGATCTCGCTGGGACCTCCAACTTGTTAGGGTAATTTCTGGGGCCGGCAGAGCCATGCATAGGTCCACTGACTCCCAGCTCACGGAAGGCCCTAACTCCTTCCCTGGTCCCAAAAAGTCAAGGTCCACACAAGAAGCAAAGATACGCACAGGGGTCATATGTGTAAACAGCATTCAGGCACATCTCATCTCATTCTGGCTCACACACCAGTTTTATACACCTGTGATGTAATAACCTTTTTTTTTAAAAAAAAGTTTTTATTAGATTTTAAACAGACAAACAATAAAACCAAACAAACAGTGCATGTTCAACAGTTTCATTACACTTTTTAAATTCCCTAACCACTACTCCCACTACCCCACCCCCCTTGCGAGTCTATCATCTTGAGTCATCAGATTCCACACCCTGTGGTTCGGTGTCCTTCTCAACAGGTTCAGTCGGGTCATCTAATGACCCAAACAATCCGGCTATCAGTGATTTCCAGGCCATCAGGGACTCATTTTCCTCTCCCCCCCCATTGCTGCACGCCTCTTGCCATGTGATGGTTTCGGCTTCTGCCCATTTTTTCAGGTCTTTCCACCACCCCTCTATCCTCAGCAAATGGCATGACTTCCATCCCATGGCAATCCTTCTCTTTGAAAACACATAAGCCAGGTCCCTTAGTTTGCTTACATGTCTGTGCACCATGCCTGCGTTCTCTTCGTCGCACTTGGGGCATGCTTGTCGACCTGCGTTCTCGAACCTCAATATCCTCCAGGGCGTCATATAAGCCCTGTGTGTTATGTAAAGCTGTATCTGTTTCAGTCTCGCGTTTCTGGATACCTTCTTATGATACCTTTGCACCCTTTCCCACATCCCATCTCCCATTTGGGCACCAAACTCCGTTTCACAGTCCAATCTCAGCTGCGTGACCTCCTTCCCCAGTTTAGACATCAACATCTCGTACAGTCTGGAGACCTCATGGACCCCCTCAGCTATATCATATATAACGTCTATGGTGCCGTCCAGTTCTTCCTCCAACACAGTTTCGGGCCACATTCTCTTAATCCTCTGTACCATTCTGTGGTACGTGATGTACTGGCCTTCGTGCAACCCAGCCTCCTCCGGCAGCCCCTCAAAGGTGTGTTAGCCCTCCTGCCAAATATCCCCCATCGTTGCCACCCCAGCTCCCAGTGGGTCCGGAGTATCAGTCGCAGCTGAGCATCTGCCCCTGTCAATACCACCAATAGCATCTGCGGCGAGCATGGGGACGGGTTCCCCATCAATTGACATGCCCTGCGCCACACCTTCCACCCCAGCTGCATCATTTTAGGGCGCCCCACCATCTCCGCCCTGGGTGCCCACATAACTTCTTTCAAATAAAAGGGTGCACAATCCCACCCAAACCGCCTAAATTCAGAGGTCTCTTCATCAGATAGCCAGTTGGCAACATATTGCAACTGGCTCGCCACATAGTACGCCTCGTAATTGGGCAGCTTTATACCCCCTTTGTCATGGAAGTTCTGGAGCTTCCACAACGCCACTCTGTTTCGCGTGCCATGCCACAGAAAGACCCTATACATGCTATTCAGTTTGGCAATAAACCCTATAGGAATCAGATACGGAATATTCCCGAAGTAATGTAGGAGCCTTGGCAGGACCACCATCTTTAGCATCGCTCCCCGCCCCATCATCGCCAAAGGCAGCTTTGCCCAAAACCGCATGCATTTCTCAATTTTTTGGATTTCCACCTCTGTATTACACCTATGCTCCTCCCCCGCAGTGTGATATATATCAATCCCCAGGTACCGAAAAGTACTAACCGCCCACGGTACCTGTAAAACCGGTAACCTCTCCGCTGGAACCCCTGTATACCCCCCAACAGGAACAGACTAGACTTCTCGGGGTTCACCGCTATGCCTGATAGCACCGCCTATCTCCCAAGCACTTCCAAAATGTACTGGAGGTTCTCCTCCGGATACCGCACATACAGCAACATGTCGTCCGCATATAGGGAGACCAAGTGCCGCTCCCCGTTCACCTCGATGCCTATGGTGTCATATTGCTGCCTCAAATAGATCGCGAGAGGCTCCAGGGCCAAAATGTAGAGCATAGGGGACCACGGGCATCCTTGTCTAGTACCCCTACTAAGCTGCCACCTCTCTGATATCACAGATCCTATCTTTACTCTGGCCAGCAGTTCACTATACAAAATCTCTGCCCATTTTACATAGCCAGGCCCTAACCCATAGTGTTTCAGGGCCGCCAGCAGCCACGGCCACTTGACGGAGTCGAAGGCCTTGATCGCATCCAGGGACATGATTGCCATTTCCTCCTCACTTCCGCTGCCAAACTCAATGATCCTCTGAAGTCGCCTATGATTGTTGGTGATGTTTCTATGGGGGACATAGCCCGTTTGATCCGGATGTATTAACTTACCAATGACCTTTTTCAGTCTGTTCACCAAGACCGCAGTTAATATCTTGCCGTCTTGGTTCAACATTGACACAGGTCTGAAGGAACCACAGCTGCGCCCTGGTTTATTTGGTTTAGGGAGAGGTACTATAACAGCCTCTCTCAATGACTCCGGCAGGCGGCCCGACTCGAACGCCTCATTTATCATCTCTAGCAGCGGGGGGAGGACCTCTTCTATATATACCTTGTAAAATTCACTTGGAAGCCCGTCTGTCCCTGGGGTCTTACTAGTAGGCAACTGCCTCACCACCTCCCCCCGTTCTTCCAGAATAATCGGCGAGTCCAATTCCTCTCTTTCCTCCTCACTTATCTTGGGCAGCCCCATATCCTCAAGCGTTTCTTCTATCATTGCCCGGCTACTTTCCCTGTCTTCCCTGTATAGCACTTTATAATAATCCACAAACGTTTGATTAACCCCCTCCTGGGTGTCCTCTACGCTACCATCTTCCCTCTCTATAGTTCTGATTGTGGCTCTAGGGGTCTCGCTCTTATATAACCACGCCAAAATCTCCCCGGTTTGTCACCTCCCGCATGCTGTCTCTCTATGTACCTTTTATAGTTAAGGTTGCACAACCTCTCCCAGTAATCCGCACATTTTTGCTGCAGCTTTAGTATCAAATCTAATTTCTCTGCTGTATCGTCGCCGGCTTTTAAGGCCTCTTCCAATTTTGCTTCCGTCTCCCTCATTTCTGTTGAAACCCCACCCTGTAGGCCCTTGGATTTCGCCATAACCACTTTAAAGGCCTCCCATAGTGTCCTCGCCGAGCCCACACTCCCAGTATTGGTTTCAAAATAATTTACTATCTCCTCCTGTAAATCTTCTCTAAAGAAGGGGTCTCTCAACGCCTCCGCTCGTAGGCGCCACGTCGGGATCCTCGCCCTCGGGGGCAATATTGCCACGTAAGAATTAGGGGCGAGTGGTCCTAGAGGACCCTGGCCCTGTACTCTATGTGCGCAATTTCCGCTATCATTTCTGGTGATGCGAAGACATAGTCCAGCCTTGTTGATAACTGCTGTGGGGCCGAGTAATGCGAACATTGCCTTTCCCCAGGGTGCCATACTCTCCATGCATCTTCCAACCCAAAAGTCATCAAGCAGTGACTGTAGCGCCCTGGCTGCAGGGGCCGGTCTGTCCAATTTCCCATCCGATCTATCCACCCTCGGGTTCAATACACAGTTGAAGTCCCCTCCCCAGATCACCGCGCTTCCCACACACACGCTCAGGTTCGCACTCAGTGTCCTAATGTACGCCGCCATGTTCTGGTTTGGGGCGTACGTGTTAACAATACTTATCTCCCTATTCTCTACCAATCCCCTCAGCATAACCATCCTCCCGTCTGTCTCAGCCACCACCTGCAACCACTGAAACGGGACATGTGGCGCCACCCATATAAGTACTCCTCTTGCGTAGGCCGAGTACGAAGAGCCCACCAGCACCCCTTCCACTTTCCTGCAATCGTGTCCATCTTCTCACGTGTAAGGTGGGTTTCCTGTAGCAATGCAATATCTATTTTCTGCCTGCGCAGATACAGCATAACCTTGTTCCTTTTTAAATAGCTATTAAGCCCCCGCACATTGCATGTGAGTATTTTAAGGTCCCCCATGGCCTGGTATGATCCCATTCCCTCCCCCCCAGGTGTCGTTTAGCTTTGAGTTCCAATCCAATCCATATAGGCTCGCATCCCATTCTAAAACCCCTTTAACCAAAAACACACCAATGATCCCATCCCTTCCCCAACACTCTCCCCCCCCAACTGTTGCCCAGCTCCATCCCTGGATCTCAGGCTCCCCCGCATCTAGCTCTTTCCGGCTTTCGCCTGTACTCGAAGCTCATCAGGGTGAGACCACCCTAGTGGCCAACCTACTATAACTACAACTACAATTCGGGGTGTAGGGTACTACTGCCCTGCCGCTCCAATAGCACATCAAAGAACTACACATTGCTATACAGTTTAAATATATGTAACCGCCACTATATTCAAGTCCATCAAGTCTCTCGCAATCCGCAACATGTTAACCGATATCAGCCTCCTACAGCCAGGCCCATCGTTCTCAGCCTTCGCCTAGGATGTTCGCTCGCCGCCATAGCAAAATGCATACCGTATCTGAGTCACTTTTCACGTCCATTTTGTGTCTCCTCCGTGTCTTGATCCGGGCAGCCCTGCAGATCCAACCACGTTGTCGCTTCTTCCGGAGTGTCAAAAAAGTGCATTTTGCCCTTATACACGACCTTCAATTTCGCAGGGTACAGCAGCATATATTTGATCCTAACCGCCCGCAGCTTCCTTTTGATGGTTACATAGCTGTACCGCTGCCTCTGAACCAGCATGGTGTAATCCGGGTATGCCGTGATAGTGCTCGAGGCCCTCTCGATTGTTCTGCCTTTCCTAAAATACTCCAATATTTTTTACCGGTCTTTATAGTTCAGTATCTTGGCAATTATCCCTCGTGGAGTGGCCCCCGGTCTCGGCTTCCTCATGAGGGGTCTGTGTGCACGCTCGACCACAAATCCTTGCGAGAGTGTACCGGCCCCGATTCCTTGTAGGAGTAAGTTCTCGATATAATCAGTCGGGTCCTGGCCCTCCTCGCCTTCCGGCAGACCCACCACACGAATGTTGTTTCTCCTCGCTCTCCCTTCTGCCTCTTCTGCTCGAGACTCCAAGTTGGCCACCTGTTGCTTGAGGACATGGATCTCTTTTGTATTGTTGGCACCGGTGTCCGTATTAGATTTCTCCGCGCCCTCCAGGCTGCTTGTGCGTTCCGCCAGTCCCCTGACATCCTGTCTCAGCAGGGAGACTTCGATGCCCACTGCTTCAATTTTAGCCTCCAGGGAAGTACGTAGGTCCATCATCGCAACCCCCCAAGATTCCTTCAGCTCAGTAATGGCTTCCAAAATCTGACGATTATCAGCCGCTGTCGCACCCTCAGCCTGTGCCATCGGGCCTTTGGTTGAGGTGGCTGCGGGAGACAGTTGTGCTTTCGCAAAAATGTCCATCGTGGGATGTTTGGTCTTGTTCTTGCCCACGGCCCCTCGCGCCGCCATTTTCTGGTTACCGTTGGGTCTCCCTCTCACGATTCAGCGTCCAAGTGTCTCCCCAGCCGCAATTTCCGCTCCCTACCGACTGTCGCGGTGGTCTGCAGGTAGCCGCAAGCTCCACTGCCTCCCGCCGCTGCCCGGTCAACGCTGAGCGAGCGCTTGTCGTGCTGGTCGTGGTGCGGCCTGCATTTTCACACCTCTGCTGCCCTCGGGCCCCTGCCATCGGGGCCAGCACCCAGGCTTTCATGACTCAAGACTTACGGCCCCCAGGGGTTTTTGTATTCTGCCTTCATCTCGCCATTGTCGTTCTTTCCCCGTGGCCGCTGCCTCTATTCGTCCTCTTCAGGTACCCTGGTTTCGTTTATTTTGTTGTCAGCCATCTTGTGTGACAATGGACCGAGCCGCCGCCGTCGTTCGTCGAGCAATTCCTCCAGACTCCCGCTTACGATTTTTCTCGATCTTTATACAATGAGTGAAGCATCCATTCCCATGTGTGTGTGATCAATTCTGGAACCAGTGGTGCACACAGTTTGTACGGATCATCTGTCGGAACCTCCGGAGCTCCACGGAAAGCACGTCCTACTCCATGGCTGCTCAAGCCACGCCCCTTGATGTAATAACCTTCATCACTCAGAAAACTCCCTGCTAAACCTACCGAGACCCGGGATTGGCCCCTGAGTAGTAGGTCCAGTATAGGACCCTATAGGTAAGTTTCACCATTGGACATTGCTGTGTCAGGTGGGTACTTGGATCATCCCTGAAAGTTGGTACTTGTGAAAAGTTACAGTGAGGGTGCCCAGTGATTGGTTGGCAACCCTCACAATCTACCGCCAAAACCCAGTGTCCTGATTGGTCAGGCTGCGGGTCCCCAAGTCTGGGACAAACTCTGTTCCCAGCCTGCGAGACACTTGTTCCCAATACATGTCTTCTACGTCCCAGCAAATTGCAAGTATGTGTCTGCGTATTACACTGGTGTGTGAACGATTAACTCCATGAGAGCGCTCCATTCCTATCGTAGAAGGTGTCCAGAGGTAAAAATTATGTTGCAAGTCGCTGTCATACCGTGGGCCTCTGTTCATTCCCAGCCTTTGCGTCTTGGCCTGCTCAAAGCTCGTCCAGGTCGTCGGAGACCACTCTTGCAAGCTTGATTGCCTCAAATAACATGTATTTACAGGGAATATTCATTGCTGCCGCCAATGCCACTTTGGCTCAGGATGTGGAATGTCACTTCGCAACATTGTGTCCTTGGCAGTCTGATGCTCACACCAAGGTTTATTCTGCCAGTGGTTTAGATTCATTCGAAACCTTCCACCCATCACTTTTGTGGTAAGTTTGTTTCTCCTTGGGAGAGAGGGTATGCCCAGACGTGGGTCCCTTGCTCGCTGCGCTACAGGGAACCAGGCTGCACCTCACTGAGGAGGTCCAACAAGGCCGAAAAATGTCTGGGGTTGCTTGGTTTTCTGTGCGGAGGGGACCTGGCCTAGCAGTTCGGGCTGGGCTGCTACTTTCGGTGGTGGCAGCTGCTGACTGATTTGCACACGGCTGATCCCCTTTTGCAAAGGCGCAGACGGGCTAAAAAATGGTGGTGTGGAAGGTTGCCCAGAGCAATTGCCAGTGGTTTAGATTAATTTGAAACCTTCCACCCATCACTTTTGTGGTCAGTTTGTTTCTCCTTGTGAGGGAGGGTATGCCCAGACGTGGGTCCCTTGCTCGCTGCGCCACAGGGAACCAGGCTGCACCTCACTGAGGAGATCCAACAAGGCCAAAACATGTCTGGGGTCACTTGGTTTTTTTGTGCAGAGGGGACCTGGCCTAGCAGTTCGGGCTGGGCTGCTACCTTCGGTGGCGGCAGCTGCTGACTGATTTGCACATGGCTGGTCCCCTTTTGCAATGGCTCAGACGGGCAGACGGGCTAAAAAACGGTGGTGTGGAAGGTTGCCCAGAGCAATTGCCAGTGGTTTAGATTCATTCGAAACCTTCCACCCATCACTTTTGTGGTCAGTTTATTCTGCTAGCACAGCAGCTTGTGGTTTTTTGGATTTTCTCTGAGATCATTGTGGCCTACTGCATTCTCCCGAGGCCAGCTCTGGCTTCCATTATGGAGTCATCATAGTGTCCATAGGTTAGTGAGAAATTTACGGTTGGTCAGGTCCCGTGAGTGCTCCTGTCCTTCCATGGGGTTAATTGCATGTAAGCGTCTGCAAAATAATAAACGTACTGACAGTGTGTGTGTGTGTGTGTCACCGTCCTCTATCTCATTGAACTGTATATTTTTATGTAGATTGGTGTGTGTGTGTGTCAACTGCATGGATTGCACATGTGCTTCTTATCTAATGGGGTTATGTTGTTGGGATGTCTCTAATGACCTGCACCATGGCATCCTTTAGTGTGATGCCGTTAGTCAAGTCTATCCATGCGGTTGTCTCCAGCTCGGTCCTTTGTCTCTTCGTCCATTCTGGGCAGGGTTCGCATTGCAGCAGGCACGTACGGTTGGCCAGCAGGGTACCGCTCGCATTAGTTGTCCACGGCTGGAGCAGTGGGGATTGGCATATGTTTATCAGATCTAGCGCTTGTTATACAATGTTGCCGCTTGCAACCTTGACTTCAACACAGACCGGTCTTGCATCTGTTTTCCCAACTCACCGGCTGTGTTGATCTCTCTGATGCTTCTTTGGTCTTGGAGCCAAGGACGATACACTGATGGCTGATGCTCCTCCCCACCTTGGTTGGTTACGCAGGAAGGCCTACAGTATCTCTGACACACAATGCAGGATTCTCGAGTCTGGTTTCCTAGCCCTATATCTTGTAAGTGATTTCAACCCGGCGCTTCACCTATGTCAATGCCTAGCATGGGATTCACAACTGAAACCCTTAATTATTTATTTGTGTCTATAAGTTCTTTTATTTCTGAACGATGTACCACTTATATCACGCCCCTCTCTTTGAATCCCCCCGGTCACACTGAACCAGGAAGCAGGCTGGTTTGCAAAGTTAAAATATTTATTTTATATTTCACAATATATATATCACACTATTTTAATGGGTATACAATGATCACCAATGGGGTGATGTCATAAATCTCTTCAATCACAAGGAGCAATTATGGGGAAAAATAATGCAGTACAGAAATAATACTTTGGTGTGTGTTCAGTCGAATGGCAATGTGATTACTATTTCCCCCTGCACACCCTTCAATCCCCCCAATATGCAATATAAAGAGATAGAAGAAAAGAAAACAGGTTTCAGGAATGCTGAATTCAAGCACACAGATCAATCCCAATTTCCCACGGTAAACCCAGAGAGAGAAACAGGAATGATTGCAAACTTGTCAAAAATGGTTTTAAAGTTGCCTTGAATGAAATGGTGAAAACACTGAAAATGGTCTAAATCACTAGAATTGTTGTATGGGTTCAGACAAACACTAGCAATGAAATGAGAGAAAGAAGCAAGTTGAAAACTTAATTTTGAGGTCGAGTGCAATGAAAAGCTATTATAGATTTGAGCCAAACGACCAATTTAGAGCAAACGTTTCTGCGTTGGGTTCTTTGGAAAGCTGTGGATGTTAGCTTCAAGTAGACACTTAAATTTCGTTCCTAGCATAAAAGCTGAAGAAGTTATGGACGTTTTTGTGGAGGTCGTTTTTTTCAGAAAGAGGCAAAATTGTAAAACAAAGATGTGCTTTTAAAAGTACAAACAAGGTTTCTTTACACTAGGGATGGACTTATGAAGATGGAAACTACACGCCAGCACAGCCACCAGATCAGGACGTCACCGATCAGGTTTTTGCCTGCCGAGACGCTCACCTTCTTCAGAAAATATATCAGCGCAAAGATGATTTTAACACTACTAGTACAGAAGATAATAAGAGTTCAGGCAAAACAAAAAGGGTTTCTTACAATACAGTTCTGGATATAACAGAGGATGGGTTTGATATGGATGACTTATGGACAGGACATATGCTAGTGACAGGCCTATACTAAGGATACTCACTATATTCTTGGACAGAACCGTCAGGGATTCAGGTCAGTCAAGATTTCTGACAGGAATTCTGCTGGGTACACTGGACTGGATAGCAAGGCACTCTGGTCTGCAATCAGCAAGGCGCTCTGGACACCGCACAGTGGGACTGGACTGGATCTCACGGGCTCTGGTTCACAGCTATCTGGTTACGGCACAGCTCTACTGGGTTGGATCTTTGGATTCTGGGAATAATTCTTAGCAGGAAAGCAGCTACAGCACAGCCAGGCTGTTCTTTGGTTCCCTTTAGAGGTCTGGGGTAAAATCTGGTTTCTGGATTTTTAAAGGCCAAGCTGAGAATGGTGCAGCTTTGGAAATGGGCCTTTCTGCTTTCAAAGTTTCTGGAATCTGGATTCTGGAAAATGGATTTCTCTTGCAAAGTGCTCTGCCAGCAATCGGTTGGTGGGTGAATGTGTGTGTCCTTGTGAGTACTCAGCTGTCTCTATTTATGTATTTACTAAAGGGGTGATATGCTGAATTATCCTAAGTGCAGCCCCTAGGTATTCTATTGGCTAGAGTCTTTCATCTCCCTTGATTGGAGAAGAAAACAGAGTGTCATCATGACGATGTGGTTTATGATGCAGGAAAAACCTCCCCTTTGTTTTTGCACATGAAATCTACTTTTCATATAATACATATTCACAATTTTACAAACTTGATGGCAATAGCATATCTATATCACACATTTTGTGGAGCAAGTATTCATCCAAGCCCCATCTCTGTAGGATCTTGGGTCTGGATTTGACACCTTTTCGCACTTTTTGTCCGGGATACAATATCTATTTTGTCCAAACTTGGTACACATGTGCGCATTGCATAGGGGCATAAGTGTGTGAAGTTTCATATTTCTGGCACCAATGCATTTGCTATAAAACCGCAATTTCTACAGTTATGTCCCAGAACATAGCACAGAGTTCTGGCACCTCTGAAAATGTGCACCCAAAATTTAGATTCAGAAGTCCGGGGTTTCCATATTTCTAACAACTGTCCACAAAAAATGATCAGTCTTATTAGAAGTCTGATTTCTGTCCATTTGTGAATCAACAAAACTGTCTATCCCGGCCTCCAAAGGTTTCTTGTAGCTCAAGAGCAATCCCTGCCTTCTTCCTTCTGGCAGAGAGCACTGTTGACACTTTAATCTGCATATCCTTTCAGCCCAGGAAGGTCCTTTGTCTCTCCCAGGAGCAGCAGCCCAAATCTCCTCCCCTCTTCATCAACGCCTGAATGTGATTTCCTGGCCTTTTGGTGGTAAGCAGAAGGGAGGTGTCTTTCCCAGTGGGGGAAGCTTCTTTGTAGTTTTGGCTGAATCAGGCATACTTTAAAAGTAAATTTGTTACATTTTTCTTTGTTGAAAATAAACTTACAATTTTAAAACAAACATCTAGAACACTGATTCTAGGCTCTATATCATGGAGTTTAAATAGTGACAACCTAGTTTTCTCTTGATAGCAAGTCACTTAGATTTGAGACATTAGATCTTAATGGTACAACTTTTACAGTTTTAAAACAGGCTTTTGAAACAGTCACAGGTGGCTGCTGGTACTGCGCCCAGGTTTTGACAGCTTTCCCAGGCAGGCAAACTGGCTGTGGATGTTTTTGTGACAAATTCAACTTTCCTGGTTATTAAAAAATGCACAATAATTCCTTGTATTCCATAGCATGGGACATCCAACAAGAAGATTGGATGTTTGCGCGTGTTTGCGACCAGCATTCTGTATTTTTTAGCAACCAAGAAAAGATTTGAAAGCAGATTTCGGATTTCTTTCAGCAAGCACTGCTTTTCATCTGTGCTCCATTTTCACATGTTGGGCAGCCCAATGACATGTTTCAGAGTGCGGTCTCCATTCCAGCACTGACAACATGCATGGTAGATTTGGCAGCCATCTTTTTGTGCTTGGTGGAGCACAATTTCCTTAGATTTTGGCGCTCATGGGATTTTCGCTGCAATTTTGCTGATTCTGGTGCCACCAGCACACAGTGATGCCGCAGGGCAGAGCTTAGTGGGTCAAAACATCCTACAAAGCACCCCCTTATGATTTGACTTTTGACCGCTCGTCAAGGGGAAATCGTGAGATTGCGATGTTCAGTTTTCTATTTGGTCCAAGTGGAAAAAAACATTTGCTGCTTCTCCCATCAGTGGTGGATCGACAGGTTCTCCTCGTTGGTCCCAGATGGAAGCGTCTGGAGTGATACCCCGGGCCCCTTGGACCTTTCCTCCTGGTCCCCGAGTGGTCCTCCTTGGTTTTCGTATCCATGGTTTCAGTCCTAGGATGACAAAACAGAGCATATTTGTAGACATTTCCCCACCACTATTCATGTAGTGGGGCAGACGCATACATTTGACATGTAATGACGATCTTATCTATTTGCAGTTGATTACTCATTTTCACCAGGTGGAATAGTTTTATGGTTGGAATTCTAGGGAGCTGCAATGCCCTCCTCTGGGTTTCCAGATGAATTCTCTAGTTGCTGCCGACTGTGCCTAGGATGGCAACACTTCAGTTGGTTGATGTGGACCCACTTATCTTCCCCTTGTGCCAAACTGTCTTTGGGGATACGGATATTGTAGGCGACTGGTGAGATTTTGACTACAATTTCAAAAGGACCCCTCCAGCTAGGCAAAAATGTGCGCTGTTTGGCCTGGTTCCTTTGGAAATTGTATAAGTAGACCCGATCTCCTACTTGGTATTCTTCTCTAGTAGTCTTTAGGTAATAGTGGGTCTTCATACTGTCGGCAGATCTTTCTAGATTTCGCTGAGCATAGGCAAAAGCATGTTGGGGGGTTTTCTCAGATTTTCAACATACTCATGAGTTGTGGAGGCATTTTTCAATGTCTGCTCTTGGGTTCTGCAGAGCAGATGCTGGGGAAGCACCATCCTTCGTCCAGTCATCAGCTCAAACAGTGACATTTTTGTTGCAGAAGGAGGGGTAGATCTGATAGCCTTTAGGACAAGAGGTAGTCGGATGTCCCAACTTGGGCCAGAAGCTGCCACAAACTTTTTTAATATGCTCACAATTGTCTTGTTGTATCTCTCTACTACACCACTAGAGGCTAGCGGTAGGCAATGTGTAGTTTACTTTTGACCCCAACTATCGCCCACATCTTTATCATCACTTTGCCAGTGAAGTGGCTACCTCAGTCTGACTCAATCCTTTGGGGTAGTCCAAAATGCGAGTAGATGTGATTGATCATCAGGGCAGCTGCTGTTTCTGCCTTGCAATTTGGGGCCGGGAGACATTCCACCCATTTAGTGAACAAGCATGTCACGGTCAACATGTACTTGTTCCCCCTAAAGGAGCAAATCACGGGCCGATAAAATCGACTTGTAAATCTGACCAAGGCAGTGTCATCCCCCTCTTTTGGAGAGGCGCACAGTGTGTGAGGAATGTCGGCTGAAATTGTGCACACACAAGACACCCCTTCAAGTATTGGTCGAGGTCCTGCCCCATGTGTGGCCAGTATGCAACCTCTCTTAAGATTTCAAGTGTTGTATGAAACCCCCTATGACCGGCTGTGGCCGCATCATGGGCGTGACATTGCATCAGGCTTCGGAATGAGGTAGAGACCACCCACTGATCATGGCCAGCTAGGGATCTCCTTACCAACAAACCATCTTGGATTCGGAACATTTATGGACATTTCATGAACACTCTGAGGTCCTCTTTCCCTAAGTAATCGGTATCAGTCAGGGGAAAGTTCTCAGGGTCCTCAATGTGTTGAAAAAACTTACCAATTATTGGATCCCCTTTTTGAGCCATAATCAAATCAGCATCTGGGGTCTCCTTACTCCATTGTGCAGTTGAGAGTTCATTGTGAGCATTTGTCTGGGACCTAGTAATAGCAGTGACCTGGATTTCCCCCAACAGGGACTCAATCTCAAGTATATCCCCTTGGATGGCTCTGGTTTTGGCCAGCTGATCACTAGGTCATTTCCACTTTTGTCTGGTCCCTCTACTTTAGAATGACCCTTGATCTTTTTCCAGTAGATGGTCATCCCATTCTAGGGGACCAGATCATCAATATTTTGGATTAATTTTCCATGTTTCAATGGTTTTTTATTAGCACATAGCATGCCTCTGGTTTTCCAGTTAACCAGATGCTCCACGAACCTGTTCCGTACATAATCCGAATCAGTGATTATGACCAGTTTGTGGACTTGGTGTTGGACAGCAGTGAGGATGGCTTGATGCACAGCAATCAACTCTGCCACTTGACTACTTCGGGGACTGATTTTGTACCCAGCGGAGGGTTCTGGGGCATCATTCACCCATGCATTCCCTACGTCGGCCACAAGTTCTTTTTCCCAGTTGTTGTCAACATGGTAGGAGCATCCATCAACATAGTGTGTATTCCCTCACACTTGTCTTCTTCAAAGACTTTGGCCCTCATTACAACTGAGGTGCTAAGTGCACCAACTTTACCACCATGGTGTAAACTACGTTTACACCATGGTGGATGGCGGATTTACCGCCCCATTACAAGGTGAGTGGGGCGGTAAATCCTCATTTCCCATTTTCCCTTCCCCATTCCCATTTTTGCCCCATAGGGCATAATGGGAGTGGGGAAGGCGCTAATTACGGCACCGTAAATTACGGTGCCGTAATTAGCACCAAGGTGCCTTAGCACCATGGAACTTAACGCCTGCAAAAAGCAGGCGTTAAGGTGGGAATCAGGCGTTAAGGGTTAACGGTGGCGTTAACCCTTAACGCCTGAGTTGTAATGAGGGCCTTTGTGTGGAGAATTAAGGTATGCCTCCATGTTGTCCTTGATTTTAAGACTTTCGTCCTCGAGACAGTTTTCTCTGGTACCATCATGCAAGTCAGCCAGACCTTGCACGAGGGGACTCTTCTTGTTTTGGCCATATCTGACCTCCATAGGAAAGCCTTGCATTGACAGAATCCAGGAGGTAATTAGGGAATTACTCACATTTCCGGCCCAGATTCTCTCACTTTGGAGATATTGCAGAGGCTGGTGTGGAGTCTCCACTATGATGTGTTCCCCCTGGATAAATGGGTTTTAATTCTTCAATGCCCACACCGTTCCTAGGAGTGCCTTCTCACAATCGTTGAATTTTTCCTCCACAGAGGATAAAGTTTTATTTACTCGCATATGAGATTACTTTTTTGACCTTGTCATGCTTTTGATATAATACTGCAGTAACGCATGTATTTGAGAACCCTGTCTCCAAGAATAACTCCTTCTTTCTGACAGGGTAAGCTAAGCAAGGCGCTTGTGAGTTGTCTTACTGCCTCGGCCTGTTCTGGACCCCACTCCTACTTGACCCCCCCTTCAAAAGATGGATAGGGGTCTTGTGATCTCTGCGTAATCCTCAATGAACTTTCTGCTGTAATTAGTTAGTCCAAGGAGGCTCCTCAGTTCCCTCAGAGTTGTGGGGTCTTTTAATTTCTGAAGTGCTTCCACTTTCTTTTCCTGGGGACAGAGACTCTGAGGAGTGATCTCATGCCCCGAGAAATTGACACGGGTTCTGCACCACTGTGCCTTTTGAAAGGAGAGTTTTGCTCCGGCAGCCCTCAACTGTGTCAGAACATAACGGATCTCCGCTATGTGTTCCTCCACAGTTCAGCTTTTGACTAAAACATCATCTACATAGGCCAGGTTACCCCTTTCACCCAGGTCGGGCAGGTCCTTGTGTAGAAAAATGTTAAATTCATTGCCGCAGTTAATGTATCCGAAGGGAGTCCGGATCCATGTGTACTGCTGCCCCCCGAAGGTGAAGGCCAGCTTGTATTAGCCTTCCCTACTGACATGTACAGTCCAGTATCCATTGGTCAGGTCTATTGCAGTAAATACCTGTTAGCCCTGGATCTGGGCCAACCTTGGCCAATGTAGGGAAGAGGCCATCGGGAAGTATGGACCCGTTTGTTGAGCTCCCTAAGGTCAGCAAAGAGTCTCCACTGGCCGTTTGGCTTCAAAATCCCCAGCACCGGATTATTGAAGATGCTGTGGACTGGACGGATTATCTCACGGGACTCAAGGTTTTTAATTATTTCGGTAAGGGACTCCATTGATGCGAGAGGCAAGCGATATTGCTTCACTAACACTGGAGTCATGCAAGGGTCTGTGGGAATTGTTGTGTGGATGTCGCTGAGACCACAGTCATATGAGTCCACCGCAAAGAGATATTGAAAATCTAAGAAAACTTGTTTCAATTGTTGCTTTTGCTCCAGAGCCTCACAGGCATCAGCTAGGTTGACTCTCTCTTCAACCATCTGCCTGAAGCCTGGAAAGACTTTTGGTTTTGCTATCTCAACGGCCTCCTCCATCTGTGTGGAGAAGTCCCTGGTCAAAGTGCTGATTTGGACTGGTGGCTTCAGGTGGGGAAGGCAGTCCTCGCGGACTTGGAATATCACCTCATCCCTCCTGAAGTCACAGGTCACATCTTCCTTACCATAAGGGCAGGAAGTGTACACCAGGAAATTCCCCCCATGTCGGGTGAAGATCCTTTCTGGTGTTGTCATCGTCGCGATCACTGTCAAAACAGTCCTTGGGGATTGGTTCTAACAGTTCATTGCCTAAATCAATGGAAAAATGTCAGTCATCAACCGCCATTCCAATAATGGTGCCTGCGGCTAGAGTGTTACTCTTTAAATCGCTGTTATCCACCTCTATTGGAATAGTGTCATGTTCTATGTTGACTAGTGGTGTTGGGTTTACCCCCAACCCTTGCGGTTGGAAGTGAGCATTAAGATGAATATAGGCGTCAGGGTTTTTCAGTTTCTGTCCTCTTTTAACTTTCACTTCCAGGGAGAATTGTCGGGTCCTTTCTGGGATGGTGACTTCCTCTCCAATCTGAATTTCAACTGCATAAGGCAGCAGTTGAGCTGACCTAAATGCTTTCTCTGGGTCATCAAAGCCCGTGGGATTACCCGCTAATCGGGACCAAGCCTTGAAGTTTATTAGGTCCAAACCAATGGCAAAGCGATTGAGAATGTCACTGACTAAGTAAAATGCAGCAGGGACATCTCGCACGACCCAACAATTATGTACTATGCTCTTGTTGCCTATGGAAATTCTGAGCATACACCTGCTAGGTGGGAGATGTTTGGAAATGGGTGTTTCCAGGTCAATTTCCCATTTGTCTATCAGTTTAAATGTGGGAATGGCTGGATCATTTGGGAGTTGGCGGGACATGGCTTCGCTGATGAAGCTCTTACCGTTGTTCACACACGCTCAGGCGAGAACAGAGTCCTTCCCTTCTTTTAACTGAATAGGGATGAACAACTGCTCTCCAATTTTCTGAATATCAGCCAAGCTTTGAGTTGATTTCTCATCTTTATGGACTATAGGAATGGGATTTTCTAATTGTGAATTTGTAAAGAACTTCAGAGTGTTTCCTTCCAGTGTGGAAGCAACCCTAGACTGGAAGGAAGGTTGATTTTCAGAAATAGAGAGGACCCCCCATCACCAGTTTGCTGTCCTACTGCTATTACTGAGATATAGAGGAGAAGAGTCAGCGGCTACCCAGGCCTAAGGCGTGACAGGGGGTCGTAATACTCCTTGCAGGAGAGCTAGGAGAATACTAGCTTGACAAGGAGATCACCGTAGAGTTAAAAAAAACAGGAAGATTTATTTTGACAAGAAGACATATTTACAGAATTCTTTATGTGCTGTGGCACATCATGTATGCATACTTGAAGTACATTTATAGTCTGCATATCGGTGGGTTAGTAATTAGTGACAAAACTATTCCATGTATTGTTTACATTCACTCTCTCTTCCCCCGCGTGTGTGTTTTTTCATGATTTTTCATGTTTTTTCATGCTCAGATGCTTTACAACTATGACATTGCAGCCACACCAATTACATATTCCTTCATGGTATGATTATTTTGATGACTCTCGATTACCTCGCTTATACATTTCATGTTTCGGATGTTTTACAACAAAGTCACCATTGGGTCTCTCCCCTTTTTCTGCAATATCAGAATTGTTTATCCTAAGGTCTCCAGATGAGATGACGTTTGTGTTAACTATTATGACAAAAAACACGCTCATGTTCGTTTCAAACAGTGTACAGCCCTGGCTTTATGACCAGCTCACATACAAAATGCTGTCATACATGACTATGCCTGTTTTTCTCTACAACCAGTATTTATTGTGTCTAAATACAAGTTCATGCACTATTGACGTTGTTTTGCCTGAGGATTGACGCCCCAGCGCTATGCATGCACACTAGTACTCGGACACTGCCCTTGTGCACATGCGCAATCGCGCCCTGCTTTAGCCTCGTTCTGGTTAAATAACTGTCCTCCAGGGCACACATGCGCACAAACAGCCTGCAGTAATACAGCTCTTTCTCAGTTCGGCACAGGTAAGAACTAGTCCGCTCACCGTTTTTGATTCACTGCCGTTCTTTCAGCGCCAATCCACAATGCGTCTGGACTCTCTCACTCCTTGATCCCTGTCTCAATGTTAATCCACTCTAACTCATTATGGCCTAGTCACCTGCCCTCGGTCGCCATTACAATTCCACAGGGCAATTATAACAACAGTCCTCCCCAACTCCTGCACCAACCGCACATGCACGGCTAAGCTCCTTGCACCTTGATGCACTGTTAAACACTTTCTGAGCTAGTCACGTCTCTACGGCCGATTTTTGCATACAACTGCATAAGCACAGTTATCTGCCTCATTTATGCACTCAAAACCCACAAAGGTCACTCATTTAGATGGACCTTACTCGAAAACTAATCACGAATCCATGCACGACAAGAGCTTACCTGGACCCCTACCTTTTAACCAACCGCCAATTACCGCTTTGTCATTTTTGAACCCCTCCAAATAGATTTGGGCATCTGACTTCTGCAGACTGCCCCCCCTAGCCGTATTAATCAACAAGTGGGCAAACAAACCATCGCCATGGCGTCGACTTACTTGCACCTGGTAGGTCGACTCCTTGCAGCTCCACTTTCATTATTTGCCAATTCTTACATCACCGTATCTAAATGCGTTCTCCATTCTTAAACTATAGGTTGACGCCCATCTTACTTAACTAAGTCTGACCACGACTTGATGTCCTGAAGAGAGTTCGGTACTACCTTGCAGCGCTGCTCCAATTCATCCAGCCACTGCCCTTTGTAACCTACCGAACCAGAAACACCAATTAATGTGTCGCCAATGTTAATGTATTGTGAATGTAAACATTACATGGAATAGTTTTGTCACTAATTACTAACCCACCGATATGCAGACTATAAATGTACTTCAAGTATGCATACATGATGCGCCACGCCACATAAAGAATTCTGTAAATATGTCTTCTTGTCAAAATAAATCTTCCTGTTTTTTTAAATCTACGGTGATCTCCTTGTCAAGCTAGTATTCTCCTAGCTCTCCTGCAAGGAGTATTACGACCCCCTGTCACGCCTTAAGCCTGGGTAGCCGCTGACTCTTCTCCTCTATATCTCTGTACCTCTCAACCCTCTAGAGTCAGGCCCCCACCAAAAAAGAGGGTTCCGCCCATTTTTTCTTCCTACTGCTATTACTGTCACGTCTGGGATTTGGTTGTTCTGGAAGTGAAATTCTATTTGGTCAGGTTTTTGTTCAACCATGTGGCATGTGCCGTTTAAATTAACATGGCTGACACTCTGTTTCAATTTTATTGGTCGGTTAGTCTGGGTCCAGAGGACCTTGTTTACACAATCTATGAGGGGTGACAACCTTCGCAGGATGTCATTCCCTAGTAAACAAGGTGTGCCCTCTGGAGTCACAACTATGACCGGGTGCTTCACATTTTGTCGCCCAATTTTAATATCCAAATCCGCAGTCCCGTCGACGGGAATTTCCATCCCCTTGAAGTTCTGAAGTTGTCCAGGAAGAGGGTGAGAGGAATTTGGTATTTCTCCCCCCTTCCTGAATTCAGTTGGTCAAAGGCCATTTTTGACAGAAGGGTAGCTTGGGATCCAGTGTCCACCAGTGCCAAAATTGTACTCTGCCCCTGTATTTGGGCCGGGGCATAAAATCTTCCCTCCTTTTCCTCAAGGGGGCAAAGATAAGGTACATTTTTGGACAACTGGTGGGTTAGTTTCTTGGTTTTGGACAGTGATAGAGAGGAGATTTGGGCAGGATTCTGTTGGGAGTCTTGGGAATCTGAAAGAAAGAGGTGACAGCTAGATATGGGGGAAGCTTTGGGTTCCCCTGGTTCTGATTCTGAGCTGCCCCCCTTTTTGGAGGCAGTCACCAGGATGGGTTTGAACCAGGAAATTTTCGTGCAGGTGAATCTGGGGTTTGATGATGGGCGGTACTAAGTCATTCCCCACATCTAACCAGCCTGGATTTGTATCCTTTGGGACCCATTTTTCTTTGGGAGGAGTTCCCCCATCTCTGAAGGAGAAGATCCTTTTCCCAGGATCCTCTGAGGATCCCTCTCCTTCAAACTGGAAGATTCGTACCTCTTCCTCAAAATGGGTCTTTTTAGACTCTTTATTTCTCCTACCCCCCTCTGCTCCTTGGGTTGCAGACTTTCAGGGGCAGAAGATTTTGGTTCCAGTTCCTGGGTTTCCAGGGGCTTTCTACAAGTGGGGAAGGAAGCTTCCTCCAAGGCTTTACACTCCCCTTCCCCTTGTGCCTCTTCCCTGGAAACCGGTGGGTTGTCGGGGTTCTTCGCCCATCATTGCTCTGGAGCACCAGGTCCTGGGTTGGAGGCATTCTGTGCCGCCATGCTCATCTGAGGGTTCTGTTGAGCCCTCAGCATGCAACCCAGATCCTGTGCCATGTTTTGGAACTGGGGCTCTAGTTGGGACACCCGCTCTGGCTGGTACGGGGTCCTCATGTCTCCCCTGGGCTGATCCTGGGAAGGGTAGCTATCCCTTCTCCAAAAATACCCCGGGTTAGGAAAATTTGGGTACCCCTCCACCCTTGACCTCCCCTCTCCCGGATTAGGTTGTCTGGGCTAGTATTTGGGGGATTACTGCCCTCCTGGGGGAAGTGAGAAGGGAAGTTCCCTGGGTTAGCTGCGGTCTGGTTAGATCCCCCCCTTGGGATGGAGGAGTCCACACATAACCCAGGATGGGTCTATTGCCCTTGTTACGAGGGCTGATGTAGTCAGGGGAGTTAGGGGTCTCATTGGTGGGGTTGCCTTCGTGGGGCCCTGTTTGTGATTGGCCCAAGGGCCTTCTGGGCTTGGGGTTGCTTTGATTCTGTGCAGGCAGGTTTTTAGGCCCCCCCATCTCCAAATCTAAAATGGGGGCAACCTTCACCTCCGCCACTTTAGCAGCAGCAGGGGTGTTGGTTGTTTTGGGGCTTTTGGGATTATTTATGTTTTCCACTGGCTTTTGCACCTCATAAATGTGTGTGGCTTGTTCAATGACCCAGCCTAGTGATCTTTTCTCGTGAAAGTCTCTCACTAGCTGGGTCATGATGTACTTGGGGAGAGCATGGAAGAAAGTATTTACAAACTCTTTGCTGTCAGTGCGCACTCTTCTAGTGGTCTGCGCAAAGGCACGCTTTAATTCTTGAACAGATTCTTGTGGGGCCTGACCTTCCCCACATTGCAAGTTGTAGGCTGCCTTGCGAGCCTCCTGAGGATTCCTGTGTACAGAAAAATGTTTCAAGATGGCCGCCCTATAGGTGGACCATCTGGAATGATTTTGATCCTCCAGCCCTGCAAACAAGCTGGAGTACTCGGAAGAGAAGGTCCACTTTACTTAATGAATACAGCTTTGGCTGTCCTTCAAATGGAAAGTCTCCATCATTTGTTCAAAGAGCTCAAGGTGCTCCAAAACCGAATATTTCGCATTCTTATGATATGGCGTGATGACACTCCTAATGGCCTTTATTTGTTTTAGGGGATCCTTGAGCAAGGCCCTTTTGACCTTGTTGGCTTTTTTGGTTCGGGTGACCCTGGTCCACTCATCCTCTGACTCAGAGTCACTGCTACCAGAAGTGCCTGTCTGGTCTTCTAGGCTCTCCCAGATTCTACGAGCTTGGGAATGGCTGGCAGAATGTGGGTGCCTAGTTTCTTGAGTCCAGTGGTGCTCAGAGGAGTCTTCTGATTCCTCCTTGCTCCCAGGATTTGCTGAGTATCCCCCAGCCCCCTTTGTTCTAGCTGGGCAGAAGTTTTCAGGATGCCCTTAGTGGGCCTACTATTATGGGGTTCCCCACTAAATTTGACCATCTAGTCTCTGGGTAAATGGTGTTTTGGAGGATCCATTTCTCTGACCCTCCCCTCATTGGAGTCTCCCTGATTGATTAGAGAATATGGCCCTAGCACTTGGGAACCCATCCATTCCTGGGAGGTGCTGATCTATGAGCCCCATATTCCTTATCGGATTGAAGTCTGCCATCTCCGTGGCAATTGGCTCATGTGCGCGAGTGGACATGATGGTGGCAGAGTCCAGGGGGTTGAAGAGATGAAAGCTTCTGGTACTATGATTCCTGCGGTTATGCTCAGGTGTTTCCCTTTCCCACCAGATCTCATCTCTCTCAGCCCCTGCTCACTGTTGCCATGCAAGGACCTGACCTTTCCGTTCATCTATCAAGGCCTTGCTAGTCTATATCAGTTGTTCCTGCATAGGTACCTGTCTGTGGAGCCTGTCATTTTTCTCACATAGAGCCTCATTTTCTCTATGTGCTTCCTGTGTCATTTTAGAGTACTGGGCCAATTTTTGCTGCAGTAGGGTTACCTCCCGAGTCCTGTCCTTACTGGCCTGGTCACTCTTTGCCAGAGCATCCTCCATCCTCCTGGAGTGCTCTAACAGTTTTGTATAATCTTTTTGGAGCTCACCCAGTCGCTGGAAGGCCAGGTGATTTTCTTCCATCTTATCTTTTAAATAACTGACCTCCTGGCCTAAGGTGTCCCTCTCCTGAATAAGAGTACCTCTCTGGGCAGCCAGGTCGTCCCTTTGTTTTTGGAGCGCACCAGCTTTCTAGCGTTCTCCATCAAATTCTGTCTGGGTGTCAAGGTCTCTCAGGATTAATTTATTATTCTCTTCTTTTTCTTGGTCTAAGCGGTTTTTCAGGGTGACTACCTGCTCTGCGCATGCTCTATAAAAATGTATTTGTGTTACGCTCACCTGGCTCCCACAGAGGCGTCGATCTGAACTGGACAGCTGCGGTCTCCACCAATGTGACGCATAGAGCCGAGATGACGGACTGGACTGGCCAACCTAGCTCCGTTTGCTTGGCCCTTAGGAATATTCTTCTGCAAATGGAGAACGGGAATTAACCACTCGTGGAGTTGAGCGTAAATCCCCCACCCCGCTGTTCTCCCCACATATCACCTTTGATGTCCCCTCTTATAGTCTCACCTGATGGTTTGAAAAGATGAGCTCTCCATCCTGCATCGAGCGCAGGGGCGCGTTGATAACCAGTTGCTTCACTGGCTCGAAGGAATTGGTGAGTTCCAGAACAATATTGACTCCGAAAAGTATGTAGTTCGTAAGAGTTCACATGTCTGACTTTCACTCTTGCCCGATTCCTTGCAGTTTGCAGCTTGACCCCAGCGAAGAGTTCCTCTTGGGGGGTTTATGGGGGGTTTACTATTGCCTCTGTTTATTCCCTTGGCTCACCTTTGCTGTTCTTGTGTTCCCCTTAGGTGCCAGAGTGCGGTGGGAACGTGCAGAAGGATGCTGTGGATCGTGAGGGTGCTGCGAAGGCCGGTGAGTTCAGCGCGGTGCTGCAGCAGGCGATGCGGCGCACGTAAGATGCTTCTTTCTTCCAGCTCGAAGGCGCGGTGGATCTGGAATTCTGGTAAGGATCGAAGGTTTTGCTCTTATTTTAACCTTTTCTCCTTCTGTTCCTCCCTTTTTCTAGGAGTTGCAGACTCGAGGCGGGCGTGGCAGAAGACTGGATGCAGGCTTGCAGACACGGTGAGCGTTATGCTGCTGGATGCAGAATAATGCAAAGCGTGTGCTGCTCTTCGGACGTGGTTTAAATAGCCCCCAAAGTAGTGCCAGGTAAGTATTCCTCCCCAGCCCCACCCGAGTAAAAAATAGTCCCTAGGTAAAATAGTCCCTTCCAAGCCTCATTTGGCTTGGAGCTCTGCAGCTTGGTCTGCATCAGGTAAGCTTGCAGCATGGTCTGCATCAGGTAAGTTCCACTCTATGAGCCTGGCGCCTATGGTGCCAGGACTGACTCTCCATATGAGCCTGGTGCCATAGGTGCCAGGACCGCATCCAAACAGCCCCTAGCAGGGGTTTTTGGGCTTGCTCAAAATAACGTGATGCCTGGGTTGCTGGACCTGGTCTGGTTCAACAGGGGTAGGCATCGTGACAGCACTCCCCCCAAGGCCCCTCCTAAAGTCGTTCTTCGCTGTGGTTTTGGTTTGTCTGGGAAATTTCGGTGGAATCTTTTCACCAATCGAGGTGCATGCACGTGGTCACTAGGTTCCCAAGACCTTTCCTGTGGTCCGTAACCTTTCCAGTCGATTAAATAAAAAAGTTTTGACTTCACCATCTTGGAGTCCAGGATGTTCTTAACTTCAAATTCGGGTTCCTCGTCTATAGGGACGGGGTCTGGTGGCTTGGTTAGTCTTGTCCCTGGTTGCACTGGCTTCAAAAGTGACACATGAAAGACGGGATGAATTTGCATATTAGCAGGTAAGTCCAACTTGACGGCCACCGGGTTGATAATGGCCTTAATAGAGTAAGACACCAAATATCTAGGGTTAAAGGTCCGCATTCCCTTGAGAGGTATGTGTTTTGTGGCCATCCATACTTGGTCCCCTATCTGGTACTATGGAGTATCACTTCTATGCCGATCAGCATCTTTCTTATATTTCTCCTTCGCCTGTTTTAAATGTGCAGTTGCCTCCTTAAAGGCTTGTGTAATCGTAGCGTGTAGATGGTCCACTGCGGGCATTTCTAAGTGTTGGTGTGAGTCAAGGTCTGAGGTTCGAGGGTGGTGCCCATATAGGGTAAAAAAGGGACTTTGTCCAGTTCCAGAATGTACTGAATTATTGTATGCATATTCGGGGATCCAAAGAATGTCCTTCCAATTACTCTCAGTTTGATGTAACATACAACGCAGGTATTGTTCAAGAGTCTGGTGGGTCCTCTCCGTTTGACCATCGGTAAGGGGGTGGTGACTGGTCGATAATCTCATGTCGATTTGCGCTAATTGACAACATTTCTTCCAAAAATGTGAAATGAATTGACTGCCCCGGTCAGAGACCAACACGGATGGAAATCCATGTATGCAAACAATGTTTTTGAGGAATTCTTTGGCCAGGATTGAGGCTTAAGGTAGTCCTTTTACAGGAATAAAGTGGGCCATCTTGGAAAAAAGATCCACAATAACTAGAATGGTGTTAAACCCATTACAAGGAGGTAGCTCATTAATAAAGTCTAACGATAAGGTGTGCCATGGTGTAGGTGGAATGTCTAAAGGTTGTAAGAGTCCAGCTGGTTTTTTCTTTTGACTTTTTTTTTGGGTGCAAATACCACAAGACATCACAAATGATTTAATATCCTTTCGCCAGGTGGGCCACCAGAATTGTCTTTTAATTTTAGCTTCAGTTTTTGCAATACCTGGGTGCCCCTCCATTAGGGTATCATGATAACGGGAAATGACTAGCTCTTATAGTTCCTTGTGTGGCAGAAATAGTTGCCCTTGGTAATAAGGCAGATCATTGGTGACAGAGTAGTCCGGGCCTTTCTTTACCCAGTCCTGCAGGGCTGTAGGATCAAAGAGTTGCTGGATCTTTACCTGAATGTCCTCCAGTGTCTGTAGAGTAGTCATGCCAAGAATCCTTTGTTTGGAAATTATAGGTACCGGTTATGGGTTCACTTCTGCCTCTCCCATCCCTATTCGGGATAAGGCGTCTGCTTTACCATTCTTACAACCTGGTGGATTGGTTATCACAAAATCGAACTCGGCAAAGAACAATGCCCATCGGAGTTGACGTGACGATTGGGCCTTGGCTGTTTTTAAATACTGTAAATTCCGGTGATCACAGTAATGGTATACCTGGCAGCGAAAAGGTAGTGCCGCCAAGCCTTGAAGGCGGATTTAATGGCTAATAACTCCTTGTCGGTAACTGCATAGTTTAACTCGGGTGCCGAGAACTTTCTGGACCAAAATGCTACTGGGTGAAGCTGGCTAGTTTCAGGGTCCTTTTGAGACAGGACAGCTCCCATGGCTAGACTGGAAGCATCAGTTTCCACTATGTATGGAAGTTCAGGGCTTGGGTGCTTTAACACAGGTGCAGACGTGAATTTCGCTTTCAGCTCCTGGAAGGCTTTTTCAGCTTCTTCAGTCCACATAAAGCGTTTATTTTTTCGCAAGAGTGCTGTGATGGGATACGACATGTGAAAAATCTGGGATGAATCTGCGGTAGAAATTGGCAAAGCCGAGCATGCTTTGTACTCCTTTAACTGAACTTGGTGATGGCCACTTAAGGATTGCGTCCACCTTTCGTGAGTCCATTCGGACTCCCTTTGGGGTCAGGATAAACCCAAGGAATTCAACTTCTGTGGCATGAAAAACACATTTTTCTAGTTTTGCATATAGTTTGTGCTGGCACAATTTCTCAAGGACTGCTTGGACGTGCTTCACATGGTCAGATTCTTAAGAGGAGTATACTAGAATATCATCGATATACACGACAACACAAACGTCAATGAGTTCACGAAGGACATCGTTCATAAAGTACTGGAAGGCTGCGGGTGCATTGCACAACCCGAAAGGCATCACCTGGTATTCGAATAACCCATACTTAGTGCGGAAAGCAGTCTTCCATTCGTCGCCCTCTTTTACACGTACCAGATGGTATGCCGCCCGGAGATCTAATTTAGTGTATATACAAGCGTCCTTCACTTGGTCTAGTAGTTCAGGGATCAGAGGCAATGGGTATCGGTTCTTAACAGTTATCTGGTTCAAAGCGCGGTAGTCTATGCACGTTCTGAGGTCACCTTCCTTTTTGGGCACGAAGAACAAAGCTGAAGATGCAGAGGACTTGGATGGGCGAATAAAGCCATTGGCAAGGTACTGGTCTAAGTATTGTCGTAGGTGAAGGTTCTCAGGTTCTGTAAGGGCATAGATACTGCTACAAGGGGGTTGTGCACCGGGTATGCGATCGATTTGACAATCGTGCGATCTGTGAGGAGGTAAGGTGTTTGCCTGTTCCTTTTGGAAGACATCCTGGAATTCTTGGTATTCTAGAGGTAGTTGCATGACTGCTGTGGTTACTGTGGCCAGGCCTGCGTTCTGATTTTTCTTTGGGTAACAGGTTTGTGCACAATCCGGGAAGGTTATTCTCTTCTCTCGCCAATCAATACAAGGGTTATGTGTTTCCAACCAAGGTATCCCCAGTATTATTTGGAACTGTGGGGCTTTGATTAGATCAAACACAATAGTCTCTCGATGCCCATCCTGACCCAATAGTGTCATCTCTGCGGTGGAATGAGTTACGGGCCCAGAGGCAATTTCAGTTCCATCGACTGTGGTGATGACATCTGAGGTGGTTTTTCGGCAGAGTGGTAGATTCATCCTGGAAGCCAATTCATAGTCCACATAGTTTCCTATGGCCTCGCTATCAATGTATGCCCTTACTGCGTGTATACGCGATGGCTGCCCTGGATCTACGAGGACCATTGGTATGATGAAATGCGAGGTCTGAGTATCCTTCTTCAAGCTCGGCAAGCGGACCTCTACGCTTGTCGGGCGTGGTCGTTTCCCGAATCAGGCTCTGTTTGATTTTTATCAGCAACTCCGACTACTTTTTTGGATGGTTTTATAGGGCAATCCCGTAGAAAATGTCCTGAGGCCCCACAGTACAGACATAATTGCATCTGCCATCTCCTTTCTCTTTCCTTCTGGGTTAAGGGTCCTTTATCCCTCCGATTTGCATGGGTTCTGAAGCATCTGCTCCTTTGGGGTTAGCGTGGGTTTTGACCAACACCCGATTCTCAAACTTGGCTTGATCAGCCTTCCTGTTCTGAAGTCTGTGCTCTAACTGGACCACTAAGTCTATATATTCAGCGCAGTCTTGAGGTGGGTTCACGACTTGAGCCAAGACATCCTTGAGTTCTCCTTGAAGCCCTCGATGAAATAACCTGATTCATTTTACCTGAGGCCATCCAGTTTCCACTATCAACCTATTAAAGGTTGCGATGTAGGATAGAAGGTCCAGATACCCTGTCGTAGGGACAAAAGTTCGTTATCCAAGGCCTGTCCTTGGGAGTGCCGGGCAAATAGTCTTTCCATGCTAGTTTGAAAGCCCTGAAAATCCCGAAGAATTGGGTCATCCTGCGTAACTAGTGGAATTGACCAATCAGCTGCACTGCCGCTGAGATATGACAATACAAAGCTACCTTGGCTTGATCGTTTGGGAAGGCTCCAGGTCTGCATAAAAAGTGCAAGCAGCATTGGTTCATAAACACGGCAAACCTTTTGGGATCTCCAGCAAAGCGTTCGGGTGGAGCTAATGGAATATTTCCTGGTAGGTTTATTTGCACAGGGTTACTCGATAACACAGGAGCTGGATTTCCTCAGGACCAGGTAGGGGTGCTTGTTCAGCCTGGCTTTGTAATAGTTTCAGAGCAAGGTCATTAGTTTGCTCCTTTGACAAAATCAGTTCTCTCCTAAGAGCATTGGTTTCTTGACGGGCGGAATGCACTTCAGCCCTCAGTTCCCCTAGTAATTGGCCCAATTGGTCAGTCTCTGAGGTATCGATAACGCCCGGGTGGGAATTTGTGGGTAGTCTTCGCGTTCTGTTACGCTCACCTGGCTCCCACAAAGGCGTCGATCTGAACTGGACAGCTGCGGTCTCCACCAATGTGATGCGTAGGGCAGAGATGATGGACTGGACTGGCCCACCTAGCTTTGTTTGCTTGGCCCTTAGGAATATATTCTTCTGCAAATGGAGAAAGGGAATTAACCACTCGTAGAGTTGAGCGTAAATCCCCCCACCCCGCTGTCCTCCCCACAGATCGCCTTTGATGTCCCCTCCTATAGTCTCACCTGATGGTTTGAAAAGATGAGCTCTCCATCCTGCATTGAGCGCAGGGGCGCGTTGATAACCAGTTGCTTCACGGGGTCGAAGGAATTGGTGAGTTCCAGAACAATATTGACTCCGAAAAGTACGTAGTTCGTAAGAGTTCACATGTCTGACTTTCACTCTTGTCCAATTCCTTGCAGTTTGTAGCTTGACCCCAGCAAAGAGTTCCTCGTGGTAGCTGACGAAGTTCAGGTAAGGATTTGGCTTATCCTACACAGTTCAATAAATAAGGCCAAAATGTAACCTGTTGCTTGCTCCCTTATTCAGGTGTGGAGAGAAAATATGAAGTTCGGGGAAGAATGCCTCCGGCGGTAAAATTAGGTAAGTCTATTGCGGTGAGAAGAGTTCCCCTTGTTTGTCCCTTTGTCTCAACTTGTTGTCCTTTTGTTCCCCTTAGGGGCCGGGGTACGGCGAGGATGCAATGGAGACTGCACCGACCCGTGAAGAGGAATAGTACCGCCGGCGGTAATCAGGTAAGTCTATGGGGGGTTTACTATTGCCTTTGTTTATTCCCTTGGCTCACCTTTGTTGTTCTTGTGTTCCCCTTAGGTGCCAGAGTGCAGCGGGAACGTGCAGAAGGATGCGGTGGATCGTGAGGGTGCTGCGAAGGCCGGTGAGTTCAGCGCGGCGCTGCAGCAGGCGAGGCGACGCACGTAAAATGCTTCTTTCTTCCAGCTCGAAGGCGCGGTGGATCCAGAATTCAGGTAAGGATCGAAGATTTTGCTCTTAATCTAACCTTTTCTCCTTCTGTTCCTCCCTTTTTCTAGGAGCTACAGACTCGAGGCGGGCGTGGCAGAAGACTGGATGCAGGCTTGCAGACACGGTGAGCGTTACGCTGCTGGATGCAGAATAATGCGAAGCGTGTGCTGCGCTTCGGGCGTGGTTTAAATAGCCCCCAAAGTAGTCCCAGATAAGTATTCCTCCCCGACCCCACCCGAGTCAAAAATAGTCCCTAGGTAAAATAGTCCCTTCCAAGCCTCATTTGGCTTGGAGCTCTGCAGCATGGTCTGCATCAGGTAAGCTTGCAGCATGGTTCCACTCTATGAGCCTGGCGCCTATGGCGCCAGGACTGACTCTCCATATGAGCCTGGCGCCATAGGCACCAGGACCGCACCCAAACAGCCCCTAGCAGGGGTTTTTGGGCTTGCTCAAAATAACATCATGCCTGCTTCCGGGGTTGCTGGACCTGGGCTGATTCCCCGGGGGTAGGCATCATGACAATTTGCTGTTCCAGCTTTTTCTGGTTCTGTAGTAGAGAGTCCAAACTTTCTTGGTACTCCTTCTGCAGGGTCAGTACTTTGGTATCCTGCTCTACCTTCTCCTGCTGCAGGATATCCATATCTTCTTTTATTTTTATCAGGTATTGTCTGATTTCATTTTCTGATTCATGGCTCTTTTGTAGCCTTTGCTCTGCAGACTCCAGATCAGTATGGGCTTTTTCTAATGATTGTAGTTGCTCGTTTGCCAGATATAGTTTCTCTGCATATTTCTCCTGTATTGCTCCAATGTGGAGGTACAGATATGCCGCTATTTTGGCAATTTCACTTGCTCTTCTTTTACCTTAGGGGCCATATACAGTTTACTCAGTGCCATATGTAATGGACCCTGATCCTGCTATATATTTAATCCTGTTGAAGTGGCCTGTTCCTTAATTTCCTGCAACCACACATTCTGATCCTGCTCTGCCCATTCACCCCTGACAAATAATTTGTGCAGTAGGTGTTCTTTTGCCATATTGATTTCTACCAAGGTCGCCATTCCGGAAATATATAATTTCCTTTCTGATTTACAGGAGTTTATTTTATTTTATTCTTGCAAAACAGACCAATTCCTTAGAGTGTTCCTATTGAAGGGTGCTTTTCACAGTGTAACAGTGTGGTAGCCCAACAGGGTTTATGTACCCTGTTAGTTAGCACGCTGTATTAAGCTGTCACAAGTGGTATGTCTAATTCAGAAATCCCGGCATCGAGCCCCCAATCTTGTAAGTGATTTCAACCCGGCACTTCACCTAAGTCAATGCCTAGCGTGGGATGCATAACTGAAACCCTTAATTATTTATTTGTGTCTATAAGTTCTTTTATTTCTGAACGATGGACCACTTATATCACGCCCCTCTCTTTGAACACCCCCCCCCCGGTCACACTGAACCAGGAAGCAGGCTGGTTTGCAAAGTTAAAATATTTATTTTATATTTCACAGTATATATATATCACAATATTTTAATGGGTATACAATGATCACCAATGGGGTGATGTCATACTAAACAATCTCTTTAATCACAAGGAGCAGTGATGGGGAAAAATAATGCAGCACAGAAATAATACTTTGGTGTGTGTTCAGTCAAATGGCAATGTGATCACTATTTCCCCCTGCACACCCTTCAATCCCCCCAATATGCAATCTAAAGAGATAGAAGGAGAGAAAACAGGTTTCAAGAATGCTGAATTCAAGCAAATGTATCAATCCCAATTTCCCCCGGCAAACACAGAGAGAGAAAGAGGAATGATTGCAAACTTGTCAAAAATGGTTTTAAAGTTGGCTTGAATGAAATGGTGAAAACACTGAAAATGGTCTAAATCACTGAAATTGTTGATATTCCAATGGGAGCCACTTTGTATGGGTTCAGACAAACACTAGCAATGATATGAGAGTAAGAAGCAAGTTGAAAACTTAATTTTGAGGTCAGGTGCAAGGAAAAGCTATTTCACACGTTATAGATTTGAGTCAAACGACAAATTCACAGCAAACTTGTCCACGCGCGGTAAGCGTGATTGCGGAGAACTTATACCTATAGAAAGCTGTGTGTTAGCTTCAAGTAGACATTTAAATTTCGTTTCTAGCATAAAAGATGAAGAAGTTATGGACGTTTTTGTGGAGGTTGTTTTTTTTCAGAAAGAGGCAAAATTGTAAAACAAAGATGCGCTTTTAAAAGTACAAACAAGGTTTCTTTACACTAGGGATGGACTTATGAAGATGCAAACTACACGACAGCACAGCCACCAGATCAGGACGTCACGATCAGGTTTTTGCCTGCCGAGATGCTCGCCTTCTTCAGAAAATATATCAGCGCAAAGATGATTTTAACACTACTAGTACAGAAGATAATAGGGATGAGATGGAGAGTTCAGGCAAAACAAAAAGGGTTTCTAACAACACAGTTCTGGATATAAGAGAGGATGGGTTTGGATATGGATGACTTATGGACAGGTCATATGCTAGTGACAGTCCTATACTAAGGATACTCACTATATATTTTTGGACAGAAGCGTCAGGGATTCAGGTCAGTAAAGATTTCTGGACAGGAATTCTGCTGGGCACACCCTGGACTGGACAGCAAGGCGCTCTGGTCTGCAATCAGCAAGGCGCTGTGGCCACCACATGGACTGGATCTCACGGGCTCTGGTTCACAGCTATCTGGTCACAGCACAGCTCTACTGGGTTGGATCTTTGGATTCTGGCAATAATTCTTAGCAGGAAAGCAGCTACATCACAGCCAGGCTGTTCTTTGGTTCCCATTAGAGGTCTGGGGTAAAATCTGGTTTCTGGATTTTTAAAGGCCAAGGTGAGAATGGTTCAGCTTTGGAAATGGGCCTTTCTGCTTTTAAAGTTTCTGGAATCTTGAGTCTGGAATATGGATTTCTCTTGCAAAGTGCTCCGCCAACAATCGGTTGGTGGGTGAATGTTTGTGTCCTTGTGAGCCCTCAGCTGTCTCTATTTATGTATTTACTAAAGGGGTGGGTATGCTGAATTATCCTAAGCGCACCCCCTAGGTATTCTATTGGCTAGGGTCTTTCCTCTCCCTTGATTGGAGAAGAAAACAGAGTGTCATCATGACGATGTGGTTTATGATGCAGGAAAAACCTCCCCTTTGTTTTTGCACATGAAATCGACTTTTCATATAATACATATTTACAATTTTACAAACTTGATGGCAATAGCATATCTATATCACTTATTTTGTGGACAAGTATTCATCCAAGTCCCGTCTCTGTAGGATCTTGGGTCTGGATTTGACAACTTTTCGCACTTTTTGTCCAGGATACAATATCTATTTTGTCCAAACTTGGTACACATGTGCGCATTGCATAGGGGCATAAGTGTGTGAAGTTTCATGTTTCTGATGACATCAATGCATTTGCTATAAAACCACAATTTCTACAGTTATGTCCCAGAACATAGCACAGAGTGCTGGCACCTCTTAAAATGTGCACCCAAAATTTAGATTCAGAAGTCTGGTGTTTCTATATTTTTAACAATTGTACACAATAAATTATCCGTCTTATTAGAAATCTGATTTCTGTCCATTTGTGAATCAACAAAACTGTCTATCCTGGCCTCCAAAGGTTTCTTGTAGCTCAAGAGCAATCCCTGCCTTCTTCCTTCTGGCAGAGAGCACTGTTGACACTTTAATCTGCATATCCTTTCAGCCCAGGAAGGTCCTTTGTCTCTCCCAGGAGCAGCAGCCCAAATCTCCTGTCCTCATCATCACAACCTGAATGTGATTTCCTGGCCTTTTGGTGGGAAGCAGAAGGGAGGTGTCTTTCCCGGTGGGGGAAGTTTCTTTGTAGTTTTGGCTGAATCATGCTTATTTTAAAAGTAAATTTGGTGCATTTTTCTTTGTTGAAAATAAACTTACAATTTTAAAACAAACATCTAGAACACTGATTCTAGGCTCTAAATCATGGAGTTTAAATAGTGACAACCTAGTTTGCTCTTGATAACAAGTCACTTAGATTTGAGACATTAGATCTTAATGGTACAACTTTTACAGTTTTAAAACATGCTTTTGAAACAGTCACAGGCAGCCGCTGGTACTGCGCGCAGATTTTGACAGCTTTCCCAGGCAGGCAAACTGGCTGTGTATGTTTTTGTGACCAATTCAACTTTCCTGGATATTTCAAATGCACAATAATTCCCTGTATTCCATAGCATGGGACACCCAACAAGAAGATTGGATGTTTGCGTGTGTTTGGGACCAGCATTCTGTATTTTTTTGGAACCAAGAAAAGATTTTAAAGCAGATTTCGGATTTCTTTCAGCAAGCACTGCTTTTCATCCGTGCTCCATTTTCAAATGTTGGACAGCCCAATGACATGTTTCAGAGTGCGGTCTCCATTCCACCACTGACAACATGCATGGGAGATTTGGTAGCCATCTTTTTGTGCTTGGTGGAGCGCAGTTTGGTGCGCATGGGATTTTCGCTGCCATTTTGCTGATTCTGGTGCCACCAGCACACAGTTATGCCGCAGGGCACAGCCTAGTGGGTAAAAACACCCCACAGCTTTCTGCCTCAAAGGTTTCTTGAAACTAACGGTTTCTTGCCAAAAAGGTCAAGGGTATTTCTCTCCTTGCACACCATTCTTGGTTTTCCACTCCCCAAAGACCCCTCACCCAGGTGATCCTCTCGCACTGGTCCACCCCCAGGAACTGGATCCAAAAGCGATTGGCAGTGTCCTGGCCACTTGGATGAAAGATCCCTGGGGACTAGCTGGTGAGACACCTTCTGGTTTCTCACATACCCTTCCGCTATGCAAGGTGGATATGCTTGATCTTTTTTGGGGTCATTTAATTTTAGGACCCTGGAGAGAGCGAGGAAAAGATATATCCAGGTGTTCTCACATATTCCACAAGTTTCTTTTCCTCCGGTATGGTAAAGGCAGGATGTTCATATTTGTCTTCCTTATGTATCCTATAAATTGGGATGGAGGTGGTGAACCTGTCACTAGTTATTCATTATGCTCAGTGGTAAGCTCTTGGTGAATGGCGGGCTTGTGAGGTTCTGTTTCCGTCCACTCCCACACCAGAGAGGTTTGTGAGTATCAGTCAAGTTGCCAACAACTTTGGGATATACAGTCTCTGTGGGCATTTGGGAGATCTTGCAAGAGAGTAGAACATGCAGGGAAGTCTCTTCCCATGATCACTTCTTCAGGGAGCTCAGGAATAATGGCGGATGACACCAGCTGTGATTCTCCCCTGATGTTATTGTACATGGGTATCTTAGGATAGACTTCATTATCTCTGTGTACACATGTGATTCTAACTAGAGTTGCATTTTCTAGGTCTGCTATTGTTAGCAAATCAGCATTTATAGCAGTCTGTTTGCTGCCTGAATCAATTAGCGGGCCTTCCATTTACTAGGGCTTTTTCATATGTAAAGTCAGTTGAAGACTGGTATAGACATATGGTGAAGGCTTCTAGATTGGCCTCTGTTTCTTCCCACTTGTCCCCTCTGAGGCACCCTATTTCCATAGGTTCTTCTTTCTGATTTTTAGGGCAGTGTAGAGCCATATGGCAAATTTCTTTGCACGAAAAAGAGTATTTGGGTTTGTGATCCCTCAGTTCTTGACCTCTGTGTACAGAGTGAAAATGTTTTACTGCGTCTGAGTGATTTTGGACAGTTTCAATAGCCATGACAAGGGTAGGTCGGTTTAGCTGCAATACTGCTGTCTGTAAAAAGGGAGGTAAAGAATTGGTGAATTGCTCCAGAATAATCACTTCGATCAATTCTTCCATGGTCTTGTTGTTAATCCAGAGAGATATTGGGCCTCATTATAAGTATGGTGGTAAGACAACAACAGTGCCAGTGTAACGCTCACGTGGTATCCACAGGGCCGTCACTCAGCCTGTTCTGACCTCTTACGACCTCGAACCCTTCCCTGGAGGCTATACGACTAGAGACTGGGCCTGAAACACAGGATTGGTAGAGTTTAACTCCCTATTGTCTCTGTGTGCTTGAACCCCTTCTTCCACGGGGTCCAACCCTTACCTTTGATCCACAGCTCACCTTGTTTTCTTGGATAGTGTGCTCTCCATCCTACTTTCAGTGCAGGGGCGTGTTGATTGATGCTGGCTCGTTGCTGCCTAGTTACTTCACTGGCAAGAGTCCGACAGGTAAGTATAATGAGTCTTTTGAACAGTTCTCTAACTTTGTTCCTTTCCTTCCTTAGATGATGGCCGGCGTCCGGGTATGGCGGCGTGTGCTGAGATGAGTAGCGCTGAAGGTGAGTGAGAGCGGGATGCACGATGCACCCCTTTCGTATTTATATTGAACTGAGTTCTTTTCTGTGTCTTTTAGGTGCCGCAACATTTTCAGCGTGGATGTCGGTTATGAAGAACAAATGTGGTAAGCTAAAACGTGAGTAAGCGCAGTATGCGGCACCTCTAAATGTTTCCACACTAACCTGGAGTGTCTTTTCCCTCTTTCAGATGGATGAGAAGTTCCGGAGACAGAGTTCCCCCAGAGCGGCTGGGATTCATGTAAGCATTTAAAGCTCGAACAATATTTAAAAATAAGCGAAGATTTGCAGAATGCTTACTAATGCCTTTTTTCTGTTCTTTTCCCTTTTCCTTAGAAAGCGGCGTGCCGGGATGGGAAGGACACCGCCGAAGATGCCCACAGAACAGAAGGAGCGATGAATGATGGGCAGAAGCGCTGCAAGGTAAGACTGTTCCTGAAGGTGTTCTTGTTCTTGCAGGAGCTGAGCGCAGAAGAAAGATGCAAGCCTACTGGAGACCGATCCGAGCACGGTGTCATGCTGCAGGTGCAGAAAACGCAAAGCATGTTTCTCAGCCTGGGCGTCGCTTAAATAGTCTCTGGGTATCCCAGGTGTCTCTGGGCTGAACAACACCCAAAAGACTAGACTGCACATGCAGTTCTGGGAACCGAAATATGTGGGGGCATCCGTCTTGTCCCCATCAATGCACTACAAGTCCAATCCCCAATGTTATCCAATGGGAGTGAGTGAGTCTGGTGCCACAAGAGCCACGTCTGACTCCAAGTGGGTCTTTGGAGGGATGGAGAGGCCCTTGAGGGCCATGTAGGTGATTGTGGCCTGGCTCCAGCCTGACATCTTGGAGGACTGGGGACATGAGGGGCAGGAATCATGACAGCCAGTAGTGCTACCGGCACCGTTACTACCATACCGCCGTACTCCGAACTGTGCTTGCGGGTGTCTGTCAGCCCTCCAGGTCTGACTTGGCGGGGAGAGAGACACCCGCGAGCACAGCAAGTCGGATGCACCGGCAACGTTGTTAACGGTGCTGTTGCGTCCGACGTCCCCATTCCCATTGGGCTCAATGGGAATGGGGATTTGTGGGCCCGGCACCCGCAAAAAGGCATTTACTGTGTCCGCTGGGCCCGACTAGCCCAGTAATTGCCTATTCGTGGGTGCCAGACCCGGATGAGAGTTTGGAGGTAGCCTTGCCAGTTTTACCAGCAAGGCTACCTCCAACCTCGTAATGAGATCCACTGTGTTCTTAATTTGTTCCCACAATTCGAGGAGGGTTTCACTGGGGTTTAATCTAATAGCCCTTAATTGATGTCAATAGAAGTTACAGGTTTGGCCTGCCCTTTTAAGAACTCTCTCTTTTATGGATATAAGGGTTGATCCCTGGGCAAGGTTAAGTAGCTGGTACGCGGTCTGTAGTTTGCCTTTTAATAGGGGCCCCCGATGAAAATAATAGATTTTCTTCCAATCCGCATTGCTCAGATAATTACTTGAAATTGAAAAGGAAGTTCCCTAGGTCTTCACCCTCCTGAGAAGGTTGTAGTATCCCTTGAGGTAGTAGGGGTCTTGCCTGTAACTCGACTAATTTTGTTAAATTCTCTTGAAGATGGTGTTCGGCCTGAATCTGTTGGGCAGCTAGTTGGGCCATGATATCTTCAAGGTTGGCCATATCTTCTGGGGGAGTAAGGGCTCCCTCTGTGACACTTTCTGAGTTGGAAAAAAATGGTCTCCACTTTTTCTGAAAAGGTTTTGAAGTCGTATGACTCCTCTGAACTTGATCCTGATGGAGAGGAAGACCTGGGTAGGTTGATCTCTACCCCAGATGGACCAGGAACTGAAAATAGTCTAGTAGCAAAAAGAAAAGCTTCGGGAAAATGTGGATTCAGGGCGCTAGGTCTAATAAAGGGGTGTGCGGGTCTAATTTTTAAGACTATTCAATCCCATTGTTGGATATTGTAGTGGGAGAGCAGAAGGCTATCTAATAATAGCTGGGTTTTGAAAAACAAATCTCGTTGGCCAATTGGGACTTGAAGCTTGGAAAATAAGGTCTCTTTTATGGTGTATATTCTGTCAAACTCAAGGAGTTCAATAGTCCTATTTTCTCCTTGTGGTGGTATGACGATTACCAGCATGGGTTTTCAATTTGTGTCAACTGAATCATATCCCACTTCTGACACCACATTTAAGGAAAAGATGAAGACGCACACAAGTAATCTCAGTTCAAGGGTGTTTATTGAACTTCAATGGTTTGGTTGAATGCCCGTCTAACCTAAACCTAAGGATGGGAGCAAGCTACGAACATCAAATAATAATAATGCAGTCCTTGTCGAGTCTCTGTCAAACTAAAAGGACCTATACTAATAAACCTATTTCAAATACTTCTAAATACAAAAGGGTGTTGGATAATAATGTATCCAACAAAGAAAAGTGTTCAAGAAATAATATGTCAGGAAGGTTGAGCAGTTGGCTTCCCTTCCCCGCGTTTTCAGCACAGGGCAAGGCAGCATGTTCAAGCTTTGTACACACGCTTCTCTGCCACGAGGATACAGTTTTAAGTATAGATAGCAAGGCCTTCTGTACAAAGTCTCTTTTCCAATAACAGTCTCTTACTGCAGAGGGCTTGTCATAACACACAAATATCAAAGTTCAATTTCTATTAGGATCTTCACGTGGACAAGTTCTCGCTTCCAGTATTTATCATGGTTCTCCTCTGGGTGTACCACAATGTTTACTCTTGGTCTCCCTCGTTTGGGGTAGGACCATGGATCTCTCTCATGCGGGATCGGATCCTGTTGATATCAAAATTGAAGACTTTTGAATGTGTGATGGGTTTTCCTAAAACCGTTGCAGGACCACTTTGATTCACTTCACACAATATTCTCATCAATCTTTTGGCTTTCGTTTCTCTTGGTGGGATACCTTACAGAGACCTTCAATTGAGCACACTCACGGTGCCGGACCACTCTGTTAACAGTATAATATCTTTCCTTCTCAAGTTCATACATCCATCAGCAGTTTAGCTTTACTCATGTCTTTCATCACATGTGTTTACCGATGTTCATTCCAGCACTCAGTATACAATGTTGGCACTTGCAACCTTTACTTCGACACAGACCGGTCTTGCATCAGTCTCCCCAACTCACCGGCAGTGTTCATCTCTCTGATGGTTTTTTGTTCTTGGAGCCAAGGACGATACCCTAGCGGCTGCTGCTCCTCCTCACCTTGGTTGGGTATGCGGGAGGGCCTTCAGCATCTACAACACATAATGCATGATTCTTAAGTTTAGTTTCCTGGTCTTACACTTTGTGCTTCGAAGGTTTCTTGAAAGTAACAGTGTCTTGCTGAAAAGGTCAAGGGTATTTCCCTCCTTGCAAACCCTTCTTGGTTTCCTGTCTTTCTCCCCTCGTTCAGCTGCCGACTCGAAACTGCTGTTCCTTTGTGTGCTTTGCCTTGCTCAGATTGTGCTCTCATGCTATGCCTTTCATCCGTGTGGGGAAGGTTAATATAAGTCAGGTGTGAGCGATTGTCAGTAATTGCCTGACTTTGCCTGACCATAGTAGCGGGACATGTCAGGTACATGTCTCTGATGTGAGTCTGTTTTCTCCCAGAGCTGGTTGTCCAGGTGGAAGTGTTTGTTAAGGTAAAGTGGGGTGGTAAAGTTCTCCCTTATCCTACCTGGTAGGATGGGGTAAAGATATTGAAGGAGGAGGATACTGCGTCTGGCCATCCGGTGTCCCACTCCCACTCCCTGAAGACTCCTAACCCAGGTGATCCTCCCGCACTGGTCCACCCTCAGGTACTGGATCCAAAAGCGATGGCCATGTCCTGGCCTCCTGGATGACAGGTCCCCTGGGAGTAGGGAGTGGGACACCTTCTGAGTTCTCACAGAAGAAGATGGTCAAATTACGCGTGTTACATCTGCTCCCTTATCCAACAGGCAACAGGCACCCCTAAACTCTTTATCCTCCAGGAAATACCAACACAGACAGCCCATTGTTTAATTCACCTGGGTTTATGTACCATTAGGTGGCTGTTCTAGTGACACAAGGACCAAGTAGAGTGGGTGGAAGAGGGTGATGTTGATTATGGGAATAACTATATTAAACTCAAAAAAGATGCCAGAAAAGGGACAAACAAAAGATGTGGTAGTATGGTTTGAAACAAAGGGAGCAAGAAGTGGAGAACTATCATTTACGACATAACACACACTGTCCTGTTAGAACAAAACAGGTCATGCATTGCCTTGGTGTAGAGAGGGTGTGGCTGCATACAGAGGGTGCAGTTTTGTAGAATGATGAGTGGGTGAAAGGGTTGGTAGGATGTAGCGCAGAAGGATGAGTCGGGTTTTCTAAAGATGTAGCTGTAGATATTAACAGTAAATGTTTTAGCATCTGGGAAAGCAATGTCCAGGCTTTGACCTGGATTGACTAAAGTAAGCAACCAGTACAAATAAAGGCCCTCACACAATCTTCTGTATGTTTTAGATCCCAGGGAAGCATCAACATGGACACCAACAAAGCATGCAAAAGAACAATGGAGCTCCCGGGCCTGCGTTCAGGGACAGCAGTGCTCATGGATTACTATTGGGCCTTTGGCACCCGAGCTTATACATAGCTCCCACTGTGGTGGTTTGTGTTCAATGGCTATCCTGCATTCCCCCACACTTGTAGTGGCCCACTCTGACCTTATACTGTTTTCGGAGCATCCTGCTCTTTAAAATGTGCATCACAAACGCACCAAGAGGTCCCTGAACTTGCAAAGGCACAGGCGTATTAATAATTACTGGTTACAGGAATCCACAGACAGATTAGCAGCTATTCTGATGGAGTTTTGTCTGTTTAGTAAAACAGCAGTGTTTTTTACATCACTTCTTGCACCAAGCATCCAAACCGCCGCAAATACCAAATGGCTGCAGATCACCTGCTATGAATTACTGTCGCAAGCCAATGGCACAGAAAGGTTGTTAAATGCCATCAGGGAAGAGTTGAGGGCAGTTAGGTTTACCACTCAGCAAAATAGATACGTATATGGAAGGAGGAGTGTGTGAAGATAGGGAGCAGTTGCTGCATGTTCGTGCCCTCAAACGATGCAGAGAATGGAAGCTTATCTCAAACAATAAACGCACTGCACACACGCCATGCAACCATGGAAAAGGACACAAGCAGAGTGGTTGAAGAGGACTGGTTTGATCAAATATTTTCGTGGGCGCCTGCCTGATCAACAAATATCATAAAAGTCTTTGTCATGATTCTCGTAGTGGCACACATTGTTCTCTGCGCATGCCAAATGGGGTTGAGGTGCTGTAAGGGGGGTGGCACTAAGGCTAAATATAAAATGCCACTCGCAGTGAAAAGGTCCCAGGGTGCCTTGCCCCTGTCCACAATTATTCATGCACGAATAGACCAGTGGAAGAGGGAACAGAGAACCGCGTGGTTCAGATAAGTAATCCAATTGGTCCCCCAGGGACACTCTCAGCCCTCCTCAAGACCTCCTCCAGGCCCAGATAATAAAAAAAAGAATATTGGGTGGGTTGTTATGGCGATGGCGGGTGTTGTTTCAGGAATTGCACACCGGAGGAGTATGCGGCAAGCAGGAGCAGTTTACGTGGGGTTTGTAAAATATGGATTCCACACATCAGGGAGTTGTTCGGTGTAACGCTCACCTGATTCTCGCAGAGGCGCCGGTCTTGACTGGGCGACTACCGTATCTTCAAAGGTGATGTGTAGCACCCGGTTGGCTCTTTGGGCTGGACCTCTGTGCACTGTATGCCTGACGTGTAGAGTAAGATGTCTGCAGATAGAAAATATGGGGTTAATGAACTGGGGTTATTGGGGTGTCCCTATCTCTTTCCTCTTCTCCTCTCCTGTAGACCCCCAAAGGTTAACGCTCTCACCTTAGGTAAGTGAATGCCGAGCTCTCCATCTGCCTCGGGGCAGGGTGCTGTAACCAGTTTCTTCACTGGATAGGTAGCGCAGGCCTCTTGACTTCAGAGGACTGCTGTCCGTCGTTTACTGCACGAACGGTAAGTTTCGAGCCATTCAAATGTCTTTAAAGTCTTTAGTAATGATGTCTCTTGTTTTGCAGGGTTGGCGGATGACGGGCTGAAGTGAGTTGAAGATGGAGCCCGTGTGATGAATAGAAGCGCCTGGAAGCACGTAAGTAAGCGCTTGTTGCCTGCTTCACTATGCGCTCTAACTGTCTTTTTATTTTGCAGGTACGAGTTCAGAGCGGCTGCAGGGTGCCGGAATACCCACTGGATTAGATGTGGAAAGGAGTCATGGCACGTGAGTATTAAAGTTCCCCAATGTCTTTAAACGCACCTTGTTTTGTCTTTCAGATGCGGGATGCAGCGCCGAAGAGTAGGTAAGCCTTTGCCTTTCAGATGCCGGAATGCTAACCTGTTCTTTCTTGTCTTTATAGGTGTTGCTGACGACTGGATTCAGGATGGTAAGCCTTTGCCTTTCAGATGCCGGAATGCTAACCTGTTCTTTCTTGTCTTTATAGGTGTTGCTGAAGACTGGATTCAGGATGGTAAGCCTTTTTCCTTAGGCCCAGGACCGGATGCAGAAGACACGATGAGCGTTCTGCTGCAGAGGTTGCAGAATAACACAAAGCAAGATTCATCCACCGGGTGTGGTTTAAATAGCCTCCTGTAGTGCTTAGGTGTCTCCTTCCACAGCCACGCCTAAGTAAGAAAAGAGTTCCTGGTAAGAAAAGAGTTCCTGCCTTCCAGAAGAGTTCCAGTGTTCTGAATCTAGGGAGTGGCTCCAGCCCCACCCAACAGGAAAAGTAGTTCCAAACAGAAGAGGATCAGAGGCTCAACTGGCAGTCAAGTAAGCAGCATGGTCTGCTGAAGGTAAGTCCACCCAAGCATTATGAGCCCGGCGCTTCCAGCGCTGGGACTGGGCATATTTATGAGCCTGGTGCCACTGGCGCCAGGACTGGGTCCAAAAGGTCCCAATTGGGACTGGTTGGCACTCGGAACCTGGGTTATGGATCTGCTTCCAAGGGAGTTGGGAAAACCCTGACCTTTTGGAAGCAGAGATCATGACATTCGGTTGGTGGCTTTGCAGAAAAACAAACGTACAGAGGGCTAGATTTTAGAGGGTACTTGGGTTAGCACACTTATATTGTTAGGTAAAAGGGCAGGTAGGTGGAGCTTGGTTTTGTTATGTAGGTTGAATTGTATTAAGTAGCATTGTCAGTGGCTACAGGGAGCAAGAGGGCGGCCATATTGGAGCCGGTCACTGTTGAAAGTTGCAGAATATCATGGTTTACCTAAAGGACATGGTATCTACTTAATTGAATTTCATTTGTACTGTTGGGCAGAAAAGCTTATGGAGCGAAGGTCATGAGGGAAAGGGATGCCAAACAGAGCCCAATTAATTGATGAATTGTTGCAAGGGAGTATTTTCTCATGCGCATGAAGTTGCTGTACAAATTGCAGGTGTTTTCCCAGAAGATAAACTAATTAATACACAGATACCATGAAGGACACAATGTGATGCAAGCGGGGGATCAGATCACAGCAATGCCAAAATATAGAACTAGGGCAGGAGCAACAGTGCTCCCACTGACCACAGGGTATTTGGATTGGAAATAAAAGTGTGTAGTAAATGAATAAATATAAGGAATGAATTTCTAGCAGCAGGGCCACGCACATGTTTTTTCCATGGAGCGGTTCATCGTGAGAACATAACTAGAAAGCCAGCTCCGGGGATGGTAACCTATATTGGCACAGGAGGTCAGGAGTGGGCAGGTGCAGGTGGCGAGGGGCTAAGGGATCGAGTCAGGGATAGCAGATTGCAGAGTTCTGGGGAAAGCAACTTTGTTTTTACTCGTGCAGTGCCGTAAATGTAAAAAATAATACTGCCCTTAAAAGTACCACATATATAGCTACCACAAAGTGGATTTTAATGCTCAGCTGGCTGTGTTGTTTTTGATTCCCATTTGTCTTGTAACTACCATATGATTAAGAGGTCTATGGGGATTCGAAAGCTTATGGGCACAATATTTTGTTAGTCCAATAAAAGGTATCAAAACTTGGATTTAGCTTGATTTTACAATTGGACTAACACAGCGCCAAACCCTTTCTCCCACATAGCTATATCCTAAAGAACCAGAATGGAAAAAACAAAAAAGAAAGTCACAATTAGCTCACTACGGACTGGTTGAAAGATATCTCCCAAATGTAAGTATAAAATATATGTGCATGACTAAAGCTTCCTAAAATGTAGAACTCAAATGAGTAAAAGAAAGTGAGACTTGGCGGCTTTGTAAACTGCCCGAGTTTTTTACACAAAACTAGTTTTTCATTCATCCCATTGGAGGTTAGTCTGCTCAGAGGAAAAGTCCCAACAACTTTCTCCCTCATGAATTGAATGCCCAACACCCCTCACCAAACAACTTCCCGATATGTACAACAACTTGAGACTTTGTTTGAGCCGCACTGTGTTCCCCTTTAATTAAATGTCTCACCACTAGTGATTTCATGTTCTTTAATCTGATATTAGATATATGTTCACTAATGCATTCTTTTAAAGTTCGAGTTGTTTCACCGAAGTAGATTTTGCCACAAGGGCATTTTGGGCAATAGAGGTTTTGCTTGTCAATGGATTCACTAAATCTGATCCTTGATGATATTATTGCAGTTGAACCTGCCTAGACAGAGGATTGTACCAGTTCTTGGTGTCTGCTGCAAAGACTGAGATTGCTTAGGTTTGTTAAAGACCGCTCTGACTAACGAGTCTGTAATATGTCTTCCCCTCTTATATGCTATGTGGGGCGGTTCTGGCTCTTGGTGTTTACTACCGATCAGTGAAGGTTGCGCTGTGTTTAGTAAATGAGGCAGATTGACACTATAAGGGAAGAATGATGACCAGTGGGTCATGCAGTTGGACCAACTGGCTGAGCAATGTGACAGTGGATAAGAATTGTTGCCCATGAATTAAAAGTAGTGATTAATCAGTAGGGACGAGTGAACAGTGTGTGAGCTCTGGTATCAAGCTGTGGTAACAAATTAGCAAAGCTGAGCGATAAGTGAAGGAGGCAAGTTTACTAGGTAACGAGCAGATGGGGCATTGAATACAGACGGTCATGGTGGCCAATGTTCAAGTCTAGGTGGCCAGTGAATGGCTCAGGGTGATCGATGCATGAGGAAGGGTGTTCAGTGGATAAGGAAGGGCGGTCAGGCAATGTGGTGTGGCCAGTGAAGTGGGCATGGGCCTTGAATGAGGAAAGAAAACCAGCAAGTGCGACTTTGTAATCAGTGAGTGGAGCTAGTTGACCAACATGGGAGGGGCTCGGTTCTGCAGCAAATGGGGCAGGTTAGGAAATGAATGAGGCAGTGAGTCATGTTACTTGGATGTGCCCTCCTTGGACCTCTGCCAACAATTTCTTTTCTGAAAATTCAGCGGTGAGTGTGATAACCAAATGAGGCATCCTTAGCTGGGGCACCTGGGCAAAGAGCGCGGCAGTGGGCAGCGAATATACAGAAGATGGTGCTTTTGAAAATATCCATCCTGTCTGAATTAATGGCACACCACTCAAGTGTGAAAACCTGAATTCAACACTGTAGCATGCATCCGAGTGGAATGTCTTGATGGTACGATGAGTGGAGTGTGTGTCATAGTTCTAATCTTGAGGTTGGTCGTTCAGGATGGGAACATGGACCCAACAGCTGTCTTCTACACAGTCTCTTGTCTACCTCTCAACAGTACCTGAAATGAGAATAAAGCTTCACCCCTTTTTTAAACCTGACTTTTCCTGCATGGTACGTGCATGGCCTCCTTCATTCATAAGATGCTGCATGTTAGATTTGGTGCCAACTTGGCTAAAACGGCCACGCTCGCTGAGGTACAATTTATGCAAACAACCGTGGCCCCCTAAGAATCTTTTCCCACTATTGCATCAGTACACTCTTACTGCATCGAATGGTGCTTGCAAGAATCCAGTACCCCGTGGTGATGTGAAAAATGAGGATGCTGTCTACTTACCAATCTGCTGTGACCCTTGAGGAAAGGGTTGTTTCACTGTTATGCTCCCCAGTGGGCCAAGGAGAGAGGTAATGTTTGAGGAGGGTCAGCGATTGCCCGCTCAAGGGACCCACCGACCTCACCTGCATGCAGGTGTTGAGTAGAAGTGGTGGGATAAGAGCTGCATGAGAGGTCTTTCAGTAGATACCAGGGTGGCCTTTTGGTCCAACATTATTCTGGGCATTCCTGGAGCATTTGGAGGGGTCGTAGCATGTAGTCTTTTTCTCATCAACTGTCACAGATTGCCAACAACCCTGCCATGCCAGTATTGCATGGTTTTTGGACTGCCTTCCCAAGGACTTGACTTTGCTCTTCACTGAGGTACAACTGCACATTGCACAGTGGTCATTCCTAGAACGCACAGTCTACCTGCCACTACTGGAAATCCTGTTGACTGATGCTCTTTTGCAACTTCCCATGGATATCATAACCATTCTAGCAATACCTCAAGATGGCCACAGGTTGTGCATTTCAAGGCATAGTCTGCCACCTTAATACCCTCCTATTGTCATTGTGTAGTATCCTGGGCAGATGGGTTAAACAGGTCACAAGCAGGAGCCAGGCTGGATCCACGTTTGTAAGGAGAGGAAAGGGACAGGAAAGTGACTCACTGAAGAAAACACATTCAAGAGGAACGTAACTGCAAAGGAGCAGTACATCCGAGAAATGGGGCAATTACTTACATGCCTACATGAAGGTAAAATAAGAATGAAAAATATATGTGAATAACTCTAGCTAGGGGAAGACCACCAAAATGGATACCTTAAAAAGGAGCTCATCTAACTACTTGCGCGCAGTCATCCAACTACATGCACATAGACAACAATAACAGCGCAAGGATTCTCTCATGCGTTGTGTCTATGGCACTGCATGCACTATGTACACGCCCTGAGACATGCAATGCCCCCCAATTTGTCAAGAGACTGACTAAATTGTGCCATAAAAGTGAGATAAAGGGGCTTCTTATGGGGTCATCGGTAAAACCCGCTGGTAGGCGGTGGGTTACCAGCAACCCCGTAACACCCTTACCACTGCCTGATATCCCAGTACCACCGCAATATCACAAGTGGCGGCCGTAACGGTTACTCACCATTCCCATGGATAGAAATGGGATCACTGACGCCCCGGCACTGTTGCTAACGGTGCCGATGCTTCAGTGAGATACATGCCGTTAGGGGGCTGAGAACCCGGCAGGTCAGGCCGGGCAGGGGATCTGTGGCCCCTATTGGCATTCTTGGAGTATGGCAGTCTGGAAAGGGTACCGGTACTTTGCTAGCAGCACCCTTATTTCCAGACCGCCATACTCAGAATGAGGCCCAATGTCAAGAATAAATATTGCATGCTTACATTCTGAATGCAAACTTTGAAAATAGGCAATGTATAACATAAACAAAATAAATACATGCTGTATAAACAATTGCAAAGTCCCTTAACATTGCGAGAAGGGCACAATTCAACATATATGGAAGGCCATTAAACAAAATGCAACAATGCAGTCTAAAATAAACATATCATATGAAGGATACTAAATGGCTTGGAGTAGCAATTATGAAAAATGTTGAAAGCAGAAGAGACATATCAGGCACATCCTGTAAGATAAAACATGTTAGCGTTGACGACCTCCCCCCCACACCTCCATACAACAAGCACTCCTATCACAGTGCTACAAAGCAGCTCGTGATTTGGGAAGTAAGCACCAGTGCAACTGAAAGTAAACACGCTGCAATCACCTGCAAATAAACGTACATCCACAGGCTCTGTAGGTGGGGTAGACAATACCAAGAATTCAATAGATAATTGCTAGATCTGAGCACATTCCCTATCCGCTGTTGTAGGCAGCCTTCTGATGCCAATCTGTGGTCAAGGCATAATCTACATGAACATGTACGGATGTGCACAACATACGGAAACGAAGCATACTAGACTGCAAAGAATGTAATCTGCTGCTGAAGGAACATTGAAACAGGTAGGAGTATTAAATCAACTACACGCATGCGTAGATCCAGAAACCGATGAGATCTGATGCTAAATGGCAGTGAGGATGTTATTGCACCATGGCTCCTCTAGGCGGGCATACAACAGCTTCCAAGTTAAAAGGCCACATACCTGTAAGGAACTGTGTGAAAATACCTACTAAAAGTGGTTTTAAAAATAGTGTTTTTTAAATAAAGTGTGTGACAGCACACATTGGAGGTGTTGCTGTCGAAAACTGAAGAGCAATGTTACAAAATAAGCATGGCCCCAGGGTACGAATGAAAATACTTGTAGTAGTAGATGCTAACGTTGCAGAAGAGAGAAATGTTCCCCGGAAGTGCTAACGAAGCATGCCACACAAGTCATGTGAATGGAATGTAGTCGGTCCAGAGCCTGTGTCTCAAACCAGTAAATCGCGAGCCACTGGTAGCTTGCTGAGGCTTCTCAGTAGGTCTCAGCATCAGACATTTGCGTTTATTTTGGTGTCTGAATTCCCTTTGCCTCTTCCCCTGCCCCCTCTCTCTCCTCTTTCTATAAAGCAAACAGTCAGAAGCTGCGTGCACAGTGAGAGGGGCTGCATCTGGGCTGAGCACGTACGGGGCAGTGTCCCAAAAAGGGCATACCTATCAATAACAAAGGTAAATGGGAAATGTGTGCTGTGGCTGTTGTCACCAAGAGGTGCAAATGATGGCTGATTTGAAATGGAATGGGTGCATACATCTGCATGCACCTGAAACAAAGCTGGGGCTGTGAGCGATTTGGTCTTGCTGTGTTTCTTTAGATTTATTTCGGCTGGCATTACTTTGCATGCTGGTAATTGTAGGCTTTCAATCAGAATGGTGAAAATAAAGCAACAGATGTAATCGGTTTATTGCTCAGCGTGTGTATGTGTGTGTGTGAAAAAAACAATGGGCCTCATTACAAGTATGCCGGTCCGGAAACAACGGCACTGTTGTTTCCGGACCGGCAAACTACGAGTCGGCTGGCGGGTGCTGATCCGCCTGCCAGGGTCAGACCTGGCGGGCAGACTGGCGCCTGCCCGCAGAGTTTCACGGAGGCACCGGCACTGTTATTAGCGGCGCCTGACTTCCCGGAACGCCGGGGTCGTAATCCCCCGGTGTTGCCGGCAGGCCAGGTGTCAGTAAATATTCCAAGTCCGACGGCAACCTGCCAGCAGCACCGGCAGGGTTACCGCCGGACTTGTAATGAGGCACAATCTGTGTGAGTCCCAGATTGGAAGAAAAAGGGTGCATCTAGACTTTTATGTTGCTTTTTATGGTAAAACTGTGATTTATTTTTAAAGATAGCGATTTCTCTGTGTTAAGGCAGTAGTGCCCAAACTGTATTAAAGGTTAGGATGGAATTTGCCATGATATGGAGAAGACCACATCTATGGGTGTCCCAATACAGGAACTCAAACGCCAACAGCAATTTTACATTTAATTAAATGTAGAAAACTACTAGCTGCATTGCATTCTGGTGCTCGGGCACTCACATTTATAAAACTAAACAGGCATGTAAAATGACATGTGCTGTCAAGGTAGGACTTAAAAAACATGATTTGTTGTTTTACGAAAGAACAGTACGAATGAACTATTGTAAAACTTAGCAGCGGTTCGTGTATATATTTTGAACCTAGTAACTAAGTAATAGAGCACTGTACAAAAGGGGGTGGTGAAACCTGGACGAGAACATTGAGGAGAGCCATAAGCCATGAGATGGAAGAACAATAAATAGGGTTGAGCCCCTTTGTAGACCTCCCGATTTGTGTACATAGCCAGAGATCTGTGGGGAACCTGAACGCATATGTTCAAAATCTGGTAGGGGAATTCCAGTCTTTCAATACTGGGTTGAAATGGTGCAATTTATGAGCACTGGCTTTGATAAAGATGGAGGAAAACACCATACAAGTAATTCTCAAACACATGGAAAATTCCAATATGTCTGAGGGAGCCGGACATTCAAGCCCATTGGTCATGTACCTGATTGACCTGCATGATTCCTGCAGGAAAAGACAGCGATCCTGTGAGCTTTTCTCTGTGATACTGACTCCTGCATAAAGGGCAGAAGGGTGGCACGGCACCACCCACTATGAATATTTGACCCCTCACTTCAACCATCCTATCTTTGCAAAATGTTAATATAAAAATATATGTACTGTCTGGTTGGGTTGTTATATGATTCATGCACATTTCAAGGCTTCTCCATAAAACGGAATGCTATTTTAACCCTGTGATTTACACTTTGCATATAACTTAATCACATGGTTTCCACGTGTTCATTTTTCAATCGTGCCAATTATTTTGACATCACATTAAGGGTAGTCAGCAAAGTAGGCTTTGGCTTCTTTTCCTTAGCTGAATTCTGTGACCTGGCATGTGAGCAATTTGCATGAATTGGGGCTATGCTAAACTGTCGGAGGATTTTATTTTTTTACAAACCGTAATGTGGTACATGCTGAACTTTTTCAAAACCGTATAACACATTGATTGAAATAGGCCTCAGATTGTTTTTGCACATGCAGCCCTGAAAGAAAGAAAAAACTACCCTTGTTCAACTCCTAGATGGAGATGCACCATGCAGCAAAAGGCCAAAGATGTACCAATTCCATCCAGAGTGGGAAACCAATTTATTTTCTTCTAGCGTAAAAAGAGAATGTGCATCTTTAATCTTCGGTGCATAAATTTGAGTGGAAAAAAGAGTAGCGCTGTTAGACATTTTGCAATAATACACACACATTATGAAAATAATGTTCCCAAGGGAAGCTGTCTGTGATCCTAAAAAGTAGGTAAACTAAATGCAAATGCTGTTACAGAAACATCCTTCAAAGTTGTTAATTATTTGTTGAAAAACAAATGTACTTTTACAGATGTGCAATTGTGCAGGGCGAATTGACTCGTGTGGCAAAGCTTGCTGTAAGAGATTTTAAAAAACTGTCCTGAATTTATGTCTACCATGTCAGGCGTGCAGTTAGGTGCAAACACTATGGCAAAGAGGGTATCTGCACTATCAGCCAATGTGACTGCCTATCTCTGCGAATCTGCCCTTTTAATACGAACTTTCTGAAATCAAAACTTTCATCCCGTCTGACAGCATCGGAGTGCTGTTTCTGTTTCAAGCTACACACCAGATTACTGAGCACTGGTGGATAGCATGCAGTGTCAGCTTTCACATTGAATGTCCTGACATGTTTCCTACATTGTGATATGCTTGACAATATTTAGGAGACAGCTACTAACAACAAATTATTAAATAAAGATGTTTTTGAAGTTATTAATATCGTGGTAAATGCATATGTTATTCCTTTTTTATATAAAAAGAAAATAAACCTCACAAAAAATCTTTGTACAAATTCTCCTACTCATGGACAACACCACACCAGTAGTTCTCACCAGTAGTTCCCTCCTATTGGACATTAACTACAAGTAGCTCTTGCTAATATAAAGGTTGGAGACTCCTGTTCCACAGAATAACTAAGTGGCACCCGAATAAGAACACATGCATGGAAACTCACCTCATGTTTCTATTCTCAGCAGCGTTCCATGACTCTGTTCCACGCTGTGTCATGACGCACAGCACATTGGGCCTCATTACAAGTTTGCCGGTCCGGTAACAACGGTACCAGTAAGCTTGCCGGTACCGTTGTTACCGGACCGGCAAACTACGAGTTCTGATCGTGGGTGCCTTCCCACCCGCCTGGTCGGCGTACTGGCACCTGCGAACCGACCACGCGGATGCACCGGCACCATTCACGAATGGTGCCGGTGCATCCACGCAGATGCACTGGCACCGACCACGCGGATGCAGCGGCACCATTCGTGATGTTTCACTCCGCCACGTGCGTATAAATAAATGGGGCGTGTCCCGGCCGCGCAGAGTGTCCGGGAGCCCGAACTAGCAACATCACCTCCGTGTGAGTGTGTGTCTGGGAGGGGGCTCATGGCAGCGCATATGTGCACCTGGGACGCATATGTAACAGTGGCGACGAGTCAGGATCTGCAACCCTGGCACGGTGGTGAAACCGGTGGTGATTGAGTTAATTTGTTTATGATGATTTCACCTCTCGAATGCCGTTGAAGGGGGTGCAGACCACGCGGCTGGTGGCCATTTTACACAAAGCAACTAGGATGGTCACGGCTCGATTGTAGGGCGACACTGAGCCATCCAAGCCCAATTTTTGGACAATTTAGCGGCAGATAGCTGCTAATAGCACATGAGGTGTGTTTTGGAGTGAATATGTTACATTTTCCTTCATTTTCGTCGAGTTTGAGGTGAGGAGCCAGGGAGGCCTGCTATTCCTTTGTTGTTTTCCCTGATCCCACCCTACTCAATTTTGGGACATCTGGCTAGCAGATTCCTTTGGCATGGCTGGACTATTCAACTTCATGCTGGGACTGTGTGTCATCCGTTTTTCCACCATTTTCATCGTCAAGGGAGGATCCAGTGCCCTAGTGTTGCCCTGCCTCAAGGGGTGAGAAGCCCACATCGCCAGAAGAGGGTGAGTAAGTTGCGGCTCCATCTGTGATTTTGTTGGGGTGCCTGTGCGCTCATAGCCATGAATGATCAGGCTGATCAAGGTGTGCCTCTGCCTGGACCCCTGGCCCCTGTGCCTCAAGCATTGGCCCCAATGAGACCACCAGGGTCACTGCAACCAATCACTGAGTTTGATATCTCAGTTGCCCCGTCCAGCCTGGGGCCCCGATGGAAAAGGTGGATAGATCGCCTCGACATGTACTTTCGGCCACGATGGAGACCAACGATGACAGTAAGCTGGTCACTCTCTTGTACTCCACTGGGCCTGCGGTGCACAACGTTTTTGAGTCCCTTCAACCGGCGGACATCTCATACGATGCTGCTAAGGCAGCACTTCACAATTACTTCCTGCCGCTGGCAAATGTGGACTATAGTGGTTCGTAATGAGGTCGACCCGTCAGAAGGATGATGAGACTTTCGACTATTTCTATGGCCGACTGCGCTGGCTATCAGTGACATGCGACTGGGACAACCCTGACACAATGGTCAGGGACCAGCTGATCATGGGGTGTGCATCTGGAAAGCTGCGCCGCCAGGTCCTGCGGAGCCAGGCATTACCCTGCCATGCATCCTTGAGCTGGGACATTGCCAGGAAGACGCTGAAGTGAGGTCATCCAAGATGGAGGCCGGGGTGCGGCCTAGCAAAACAGAGGTGTGCTCCATTATCCATGGCATGGGTGGCAGAGGCGCCCGAAGATCCGGGGGCAACATCTGGGATCGAGGTGGAAGGTCGGGTGAGTCGTGCCTAAAGTGTGGGTATGACCTGCCGCACCCTGCAGAGTGACCGGCGGCGGGGAAGGCATGCGGCTGGTGTGGTGCCAAGAGGTGCGGTCCAGTCTGGCTATTTTCGGCAGTCTCTGCCCCCCAACGTCACTCAGGTGGATCAGGGAGAAGAGGGCGCTCGACTCAAAGAAGATGGGGAGGAGGAGGAAGAGAACATTTGCTTTTTGTCTAGCATGTGGGTCCTGCACTCAAAGACTTGGCGGCAAACGAGGTGTCTGGTAACTGTCAATGTGTCGCCTGTCTCATTGCTGGTCAACACTGGGGCCTCTGTAAACGTAATGGCGAGAGAGCACTATGATGCCATGGAACCACCACCACAGCTGGCTGCCCCCAAGGCACGTATATTCACGTTTGGGGGGTATCAACCCATTCCACTGGATGGAGCTTTTGTGGCTGACGTGGGACATGGGGACTCTTGCAAAAGAGCTCACTTTTACGTCATCAATACCCTCCTGAGTTGCGCGGCAGCCAAGGCCCTGGGAATTGTCCGCTTTGCATACTCGGTATATGTTGAGGGCATTAAAACGCTTCTGGACAGGTACTTCTGCTTGTTTGAGGGGATTGGATGTATGACAGGGGACCCCGTGAGGCTGCACATTGATGAATCAGTGCAACCCATAGCTCAGAAGCATCAACGCGTGCCTGCGGGAGTTAGTTGATAAGGAGTTGGACAGTCTGGTAAGCCTCGACATCAACGACAAGGTTGGAGGCCCAACCCCGTGGGTGTCCCCCATCATCATTGTTCAGAAGCCAAAGCAGCCAGATGTGGTGAGGATCTGAGTAGATATTCGCCTCCCCAATAAGGCCATCAAGAGAGAGCGGCATCTGACACCTACCATTGATGATATCATCACTGAACTGCAGGGTGCACACTTCTTTTCTAAACTGGGCTTAAGGTCTGGATACCACCAGGTCGTGCTGCACCCCGAATCAAGGTACATTACAACCTTCACCACACACCGTGGTTTGTACCGGTACAAAGGACTGAGCTTTGGGGTGTCCTCAGCTTCGGAAGTGTTTCAAAACATTATCCGTGGCGTCCTGGTGGATCTGGATGGCGTCCTCAACATCAGTGACGACATCCTGGTCTTCGCCAAGTCAGAAGCAGACCATCTACGGAAACTGGCCATGACATTTGAACGGCTCCAGTCACTGGGCCTGACCCTGCACTGTGATAAGTATGAGTTCCTCCGGACATCCATTGAATTCTTTGGGTTCGTGTGAGGGTGGCCTATCACCTGACCCTCGCAAAGTTAAAGACATCAAGGAAGCACGACCGCCAGAGAATGTGTCGGAGGTGCAGAGTTTTCTGGGCATGGTAATCATACAACTATAGGTGGAACACAAACTACAAGCATTAATGAATCTGGACATTATTGAGCCAGATCAAGGGCCCACAGCATGGGAGTCACCAATCGTACCTGTACCCAAGAAGGACCCGAGGGGTGTGCCCATTTAGCTGTGTGTTGATATGTGCAAACCAAACCAAGTCATTCAAGGTGAGAGCTATCTGGCACCCATAATGACTGATATGATGCAACTGTTTTCTTCTATTAAAGGTTATCACCAACTGGAATTGCATATGTCATCAAGATACATTACAAAATTCTCCACATACCTAGGACCGTTTACAAACACCATGCAAAGATTGCACCCTGAAAAGCGAGGTGAGGATTATGACTACAGGAATATCATTCCGATATCATTCACAAACCCGTGAAAGACAAGAACCTGGCGAATTATCTCTCGGAAACCCATTACCCACAAAGTGTAATGGCGAGGTCTCGAAAGCGGATCAATGCATCATTTATGTCATTCATCATGCGCAATCTCCTGTGCTGCCTAAGACTGGGTGGGGTGCCTAACATTGTAAAATATTACATTTAATCTGGAAAAGGGATAGATATGCCAATCAATTGATTCTGATCAAGCAGCTTTGAAGACATTTGAGTTGGCAAGAGATGAGGTCTCTGTCCCATCACAAGGCATCATATTAAAGCATATTCGAATGTTGTACCAGTATCTCTTCAGGACAAAGAATTCAGCTTGCTCATGAGGGTCACCAGGAGATTATTTCCACAAAGCGTTTTCGAAGGCAAAAAGTGTGGTTCCACAAAATGGACACCCTGCTAGAGGAGGCACGAAATAACTGTTCCAACTGTAAGGGTGTGGCTGCACATACACTCACAGAACCTTTAAAAAGTACATTACCTCCAGCTGTATGGGATGAAGCTGCCATTGATCTGTTTAGACCCCTGCCAAATGGCACATATGTGTTAGAAGCCATGGAGGGACTGTCCAGATATACAGACCTCCAAGTATTAACCTCTTCTACATCAACTGCATTAATTCCAGCTCTAAACAAGATGTTTGCTGCCTACGGTATACCTAGATTGGTCAAGTAGGACAGTGGTCCTCCATTCAGCATCCTAGCTTTTGCTATATTTGTTGAATACGTAGGGTTCCATCACCAGAAAATCACACCACTGTGGCAACAGGCAAATTAAACTGTTGAAATGTTCACAGCGAAGCTTAAAATAACCTTACAGATATGCCGTATCTCCAAAGGGTCTTTCATGCAAGCTCTGTGGCAACTGCTTCAGGACTACTGAAATACCCCTCAGAACACCCCTGCAGCGTGCCCATTTGAACTAATGTATAATCAACACACTCGGATTAGGATACCTCACATGCCAAGCAAATGTGGTGGAAATCAAAAGCTAGTATTGGAATAGAGGGATGCCTGAACATATGCAGAAAGGAGGAGGAATGCAAAGCCGACCATGTTCATGGAAGGTGATTATTTGTTAATTTCGGCAGCCTCAGCCGAACAAGGCAGTACCTGCCTTCAGTCCAGTGCTTATGATTATAACAGATAACCAAGGGTCGATGATCTTAACTTAAGGAGATGGTCTGAAGAAATTCTTAATTCTTTATGTATGAAAGCTTCTTTAGTGTATGCAGGTGTGAGTGAGGAGTCCTGTCTAGATTAAACTGATACAAGTAGCTCCGAAAAGGCTGATGGTGATGTTAACACTGTAGATAGTTGTGATGATAAAATGTATTATTCTGTTGATGCTGAAGGTTGGCCCCATCGAGTAGTGAGAAGTCCCAAGCGGTGGATTGAGGACATGGGCTAATAGTGAGTTTGTGGTTTAAGTAAGGGGGGTGTAGCGTCCTTGCGTCCCCTTTCCATACTGTCTAATTTCAGAGGAGGGAAAGGAAGTGACATAAGAGGGAAGGGGAGGGGGCAGAAGAGGGGAGGACAAAGTAAAATCAAGTACAAGTACCTGAGGCTCCGTCTTTTTCTTTCATAGTAACGTGGATTGTATCTTACTTTACATAATACAACAATATTTACTCTAACAGAGACTTGGTGATGCTTCCAGGCACTGAAGGGACTGCATATCTGAAGCAGACAGGTTTAGCCTCTTCTGTGTCTTTTGGTTTCACATACTTAGGATGAGATGCCTTCTGGTTGCAATTGGTCGAAGTAATTGTCTCTCCCATCACAGCAGGTTCTTAAGCCAACTCCTCGCCAGCTGGGTGAGGCAGGTGACAAGCAGGAACAAGTCTGGACCCAGGATTTTAGAAAAGGTGACCCTTTGTTATGCTACAGGTTAAAAGCAGGTAGTTAAGCAGGAGACGAAGGTAAAACCATCCACCTTGTTATTGATTGCATCCTGTCTGATCTCTTGCTGTCACTCCGATAGCCTCGAGATGCCCTGATTCCACATGGCATCAAGCATTCTATAAGCACCTAGTAATGCAAGACACAGCATCCCAGGCACACAAGATGCCACAGGCCACAGCTTGCTCATTTTTTTCCATTTAGCAGCAATTCTTGAGGCACTGGCTTGCAGTAAACACTAACTTGAACGCTATCCACAGAGCGTGGGGAATATACTTCCGGCTTCTGTCAACCCACAATTCCAGTCGTCTTTTCTGGTCGACCTTTCTGTGACGTTTTCTATCATTACTGCATCATTTGTTTTAGGACTACTTTCGCCTCTGTTGCAGAATTTGGAATTACAGGCTACTTCCCCTCACCGCCATGTTGCTAGGTGCACAGTGTGATTGCTATTTAAGTTGTGTCCTGTCAGATGTTTAACCTTTCTGGTTGCCCATATTTGTCTGTATAGTTCTGCACCTGCACTATAGTTACACGTTTCACTAATGTGTTGCACAGCCCATTAACTTTTATGCTTTCATGGAGAACTCTTCTAGGTACCTGCTCATGAGGGACTCTTTTCCAAGGCCGATCCAATGATAACATTGTTTTCGTTGGTCCCCCAGACGGACTACATTACCTATTAACTGTATACCTATGTTGTGGCCTTAATTTAGTTTATGCAGGTGTTTGCCAACTGAATGGCCATATAGTATTCTTTTTACACAGGATACCCGTATGTCTTTTTGGTCTTGGGAGGTTTGTGGGAACCCTTGTGACCCAGTAACTATCCATGCTAGATTGTGCCAGGAAGCTTTTTTCTTCATTCCTTTTAAAGGAATTACAAAAGTGGGGGGAACAAAAAGGCATCCGGGACAGATACCAATGTGGATTCCGTCCTGACTATTCCCGGGCCCACAACTTGTGGCTTATGGATTCTCTGGTTATGCAAACACATTGTCAAAATAATCCACCCTTGTATGCTGTATGCATAGATTGTAAAGCAGCCTTTGATACAGTTAGCAGGTATCTTCTCTGGCATAAATTAAAACTTCTGGGCTGCCCGCCAGACATATTGTACTATCTAAAATTATTTCATAGCGACAACACAGTGTGCTTGAGATTTGATGCCAGGGGATCCATGACTACACCTATAGCACAAAGGTGTGGAGTCAAACAGGATGTGTTACGCCCCTCCTCTTGCACAACTGTATGTGTCAGATCTCCCCCTTTTTCTGACCCAGACCAGAGGTTGTCCCCCCTAAAATTGATAATACACATTGTATGGTCTTAGCTTATGCTGACGATCTGGTGCTACTAGATCATACCTTCAGTGGCATACAACGCATAGCCAATGCTCTTTGGGTATATGTGGAAAAAAACAGTCTGATAATCAATAGGTAAAAGATCAAAATTATGTTATTCTCTGCTAAATGTATAGCCAGACCTAGTTTATTTGTCTGGGATATCGAAATTGCATATACCTCGCTGTACAAATATTTGGGGGTTGAATTCAATGTAATACCGGGTTTTAAAACCTGTATCTATGTACACACCAGAAGGCAATACAGCTGACATCATTAACGGTGCAATTTGCCAAAAGAAGGGGTGGCTATACGATTGCGGGAGCAAGACAGTTATATTCATAGTGTCCCGTCCCACCGGTCCATGCGGTCGTTTATGGTTTGGAGAGTCTTGTAGAACTGGACTTGAAATGGCTCCAGCTGTTTTGAAGTTAGATTCTGGAGAAAACTATAGGACTGCCCAATTGTGTACCTATGGCTATAATAAGACTTGAGTTGGGTATCTTGTCTCTTAAATCCTTGGTCTTAAAATAAAAGAGCCATCATGCATATTAAGATGCTGAATGGGCCATCCAATCCTCTCCTACAAAGTCTAGGTAATGTTGAGTGTAGATTAGAATTGAAGTCCAGTTTCAGTAATAACATGAATACTCTATTCAAAAAGATAGGATGGACCCTGAATTGGCGGGATGACTTCTCTAATCTCAGGCATCTATTTAAAAAACGTCTAGACTTGTGGGACTGGAATGAAAATGTTATGCACTTGAGTTTGTTGAAAAGTTACACTTTTGAGTCCGATGTGCTATATACACAGCCATATTTAGATGCATGTTCTTCAATTCACCTAAGGAGATTTGTCCTTCTTTTGTGGATTAACCGCCTGCCGGTGCTGAGTGTTTTGGGTCCATCCTCGTCCCTTCTGGAACAGGAACGCTTTTGCTGTATATGCCTTAACAAAGCACATGTTGAGACAGCTAAGCATGTCCTGACAGAATGCCCTAGTCTCGGTACGGTCCATATGTATCACTTGGGTACATTTGTACATCAACTAGACACCATAAAGGACCCCTTATTTTGGAATCAATGTGTTAACACCTATAATAGGGGATTGCACATGGCCCTGTTTAGAATTTGGAAGGTGGCGGACAAGCTCCTAACTATGGTACAGGAGAAAGAGGCACATGAACACACTTGTGCCTCTGCCTCAAAATAAGAGGGGTTATTGACTCTGTCACACTTCAAGCGTAAACCCAATATAAAACTATGCTATTTTGCTCTGCTTTCTTGCTACATCCCATCTTTTCACTACCTCATGGTATTTTACTTTATACTATCTGTGTCTATCTGAAATTGGTCTATTTTGTTTGTTGTCTCCTGGCTTTCATTCATTTCTTGGGTTCTTATTCTTTTATTTCTTTATTTATTATGTTATTTCCATGTATTATCAAAGCGTTCTAAATTATGGCAATGACTTTGAATTTGATTGTGATTTTGAGTCTGATCTTTGTTACTGATTAATTGTTTAGATTGTTTGGATAAAGTGATTTTATGAGTGTAACTTGACTATGAAATGAATTTTGTGTTTTCTTTGTATTATTTGTTGGATATGTGTAAAGTTTTATGCTAAAACTATATCACATAAAAAATATAAAAAAATAAAGTGTTTACATGTATACGTACTGTTCATGAATAGCAAGTTCATAAAGTGTTACAGTAACTGTATACAAAGACTACACTCAATATATCTTAAAATAAATCTTTACAAGACTACGGCCCACATATATATATGTAGATATTTCTTATTAACAGTTTTATAGCCGCGGCTACCATGTATGCATGCATGGCTAAATGTGGCAACGACTGCAGGGGTTTACCCGCAGCTTCGACAGGGGATAACCATGGCTATAATGAAATAAATAAGGGTATGTATTTTTTTTAACGCACACTGTATTGAAAGGATCAAATAAAGGTCTTTGACCCATATATAGAGTATGTGTTTTTATTGTCTATTTTTATAACTGAAAAGTTGGCCCTGATTAGGACCATTTTGGGGTAGGGAAAACAAAAACACTAGGAGACATACATATATCAATTATTTTTTTCACATTTTATATTTAGCACATTTTTGTGGGTGTTTTTTTAAAGAATGAGTTAAAAAATTGACAATTAAAAATATTCCTAGCATTGGCAATTCATTGTATATTCTGAAAATGCTATGCCCAAAGCATATAGGGCACCACCTTCCACCTCGATCAAGCTGTGACAGGTTTTGCACATCACCACAAAGTTTGAAAGATCGGGGCATTACTGCATCAGGTACGATATGATATGGCATTTATAACGCACCTGTACACAAGTGTTCCAGGCTGGAACAACACATTTCATGTAAGCACCATATTCTGACAGAGGAAGAATGTGGTTCAGGGACATGAAAGTCATTCCTTTTAGCATGAGCCTGATTTATGGCTTGACAACTGCCCTAGCATCCATCAGGAATGCAGGGCAGCCACATGGAGGGGATTCTCCTCCCAGCAGCACTGGTTTGGCACGTCAATAAAAGGAGTTAAAATATGATACCGCTGAGGTGCCGTTAAACTCCACTGCACACTTTTTCCCTTTATAAACATAGCACTTCTTAGACTGCAGCACCACCTTTCTAGTTTAATGAAAGTTTAAGAAAACCTTCTTAAATTAGAAAAGTGGCAGTCTTTAAAGAAAGGCTCGCAATGCCACTAGAGCACATGTTTCCACCACAACAAGTGATTTTAGCAGCTTCTGCTGCTGGAAAGCACGACATCTTGCGTCCAATACTTCCACCCACTTCCGAATGGTGGTGCTGGAAACTGGAGGGGAGAATATCATAATTCCACACTCTTTTTATCATGATCTCAGAATCGGCCCCTTAGACTGCGATGACAGTTATTCCCCAAACCCATGTGTAAATTGATTTCTTTACATAGGGCCTCATTACACGGTAGGCGGTAAGGGTTTACCGGTACCGGTATTTTACCGGTACCGGTATTTTACCGGTACCGGTAAACCCTTACTGCCTTACTACGAGGTCCCTTTGCGGGTTGGAGAATTTAACGCCTGCTTTTTGCAGGCGTTAAAAACCAACCCGCAAAGGGACCAGGGAGCTTAGCACCTTCCACATTCCCATTAGGCCCTATGGGGCAAAAATGGGAATGGGGAAGGGCAAGGGGGGAAGGGGGAATTACCGCCCCACCAACATTTGGAATAGGGCGGTAATTCCCCTTTCCACCAAGGCGGTGCCAGTATTTTACCTGCACGGACCAAGGTGCTAATAGGTGCTAATAGCACCTTGGTCCACCGCCGTCCGTGTAATGAGGCCCATAGTCTTATTTTTTATTGAAGAGCAATATGCGTAGAAAAAAAGAAAGAGTTGAACATATAGATCTTCTTGAATCTGCAGATTGGAATCTGCAAGAGGGTAAACAGTAGTTTATCATAGAGCAAGCTCTGAAAAACATAACATATGCACTCTGCAAATAAAGCTGTAAATATTTACTGACACTTACTATCTGCTTACACAATAGATCGACTGATCTAAGCCAACCTTTAAAACTTCAAATCAGACAAGGGAACACCTAAGCACACAAAATAACACACAGATATAGTATCTGACCTCTATAATTCCCATAAAAATATGATTATTACACAGAAAATGTATGGTCCAATGGATGCGGCTACAAAAGAAAAGCCATACATGGGCTTTTGCTGTTAGCCGCGGCTATGTGAAAAAACTATGAATACATTTTTTTATTTCTACTCCCTCAAATTCCACACAAGTGTCCCTAACATGCCTACCAGCCCCCCTCCACTACCCATGGTCCTCATCCACTCCCATGGTCTCTCCCAATCCCCCAAAACGCTCAATGCATCTATGATATTACTCCAGCCAAAATGTCGGATTGCCGTGGCTACCACACGTCCACAAACACACAAAGTGCCATTTGCCAAAATATAGCCACGGATGCACAGGGTGCCATGCTTACTCGTGGGTAGCAACTCTGCGCACCAGGTGGGTGCTCAATAGCCGCGGGTAAGTCCAGTTGTTGATGTTGCTAGACGCAATCCTCAATACACCAATCACTCCCCTTTTTTGTATAGTCACGGCTCTACAAATTCTTTAAAAAAAAAGAATTCTGAGTATGGAATACAGATGACAAAAGAGAAGGTAGTGATAGAATGGCCCTTAAAAGTTGTCAATACAATAAATGACTGGTCATGAAGCTTTCATACTTTCCAAAATCAAAATCACAAAAACAGGACTATATTTACTAACCAAAATCCAAAAATGGCCGACACATTTTGAGTGTAACCTGTCACAGACAAACACAGAATTACAAACTATCAACCAATTACAAACACTAAAACACACACAACATACGTACCCTATTCATAGAAATTACTACAGCGTCAAACTAGGAATAATTTTCCTGGAAACAGAGAAAGACTGCAGATATCATGGCTGGTTTGAAAATTGTGGGGTTGATCGGAAACATTTGGCTGTTTTGGTTACTGGCTTTTTTTGGGGAATGCGGGGAATGCGTTGGTTCCAGGTTTTTCCAAAATTGTTCAGTCTGAAAAGTACAGGGCACCCAGACATCAAACTAATTAATTGTGGAGGCAAAGTGAGGTGTTCCCCTTACTTTAATGATGAAACAAAACTTGGAAAAACTAACTTTTTCCTCACACAGTCTTTAACTTTTCCAATCTGACTCAGAGGCAAAAATGGAGATTGACCACCAAATTTAGTGGGAAAATTGAAAAATCATGTAGACATGTTAATAAAGTAGTTTCAGCATTCATGAGAGACCACAACCAGTTATGGATTTCAGACAGCAACATACAATTCTACATGGCCAATTTCTATAGACATGATGGAGTACACCTAACCGATGATGGAAATATGGTGTTCCTTCATAACATCAAAACAATACTCCAAATGTGCTAAAATATTACACTCAGTGTACCCCAAAACAGTCAATACGGTAAAGCACTGCTCATGTACTTATTGTTGCGTGCTCGGGGAGCACAGGAACGACACAGAGACATATGAAGTTATTATATATATATATATATTATATACTGTTCGTTGAAGGAATCCCTGCCCGTGCCTGGGAGTGGCTTTCTTTTATTTGTGCACACTTGTGGGTCATCACCTGACACTGGTGACGGCCCACGTCACAATATCCCATCAAACCACCCCCAAACAACTGTGAAACAACAATAACACTTTAAGGAACAACCACAACAGTTAAAGGACATATCACAAAGTCAGCACCATGTGCTACTCCAGTTCATAGTCTTTGAACTTCTCAGGGAGTCGCTGCTCTACCGGCTGGTGGTATCTCCTGTCCGGTACCTCGGGGCTGCCTTTCTGGCCCCTTGACCAAGGCCACTCGTCTTGGTGTCCATCAAGCCTGACAGGCAGCCCTTCTCCCTCATCTCTGGGGTTGTCAACTTCCTCATCAGCGTCCCCTTCCTCGTGCAATGATGGGGCAGTGACACCTGTCAAAACCAACTCGAGTTCTGTGCCACTGATTCACACCCTCCTTGCGCAGTGACCATCAACACTTTTCTCCTGACTACTGTCCAAGGTGTGGTCTCATGCAGAAGGCACAACTTGTGGGTGGGGTTTGTTGTTCTAACCAACACTGAATCACCCACCCACACCAGGTTGCTTCCCAGCTGTCTTCTGACAGACTCGCTCCTGTTGGCCTGCTCCTGCTGTTCCCTCCACTTTGCCGCTTGATTTCTGCCATTTTCCAGGACTGGTGTTCAGGAATGAGGGAAGCAACCTTACACCCTAAGAGTGGTGACATTCCTGTGGATGTGTGTGACATCGTCTGGTACGCCATCAGAAATAAAGTGAGGGCGAGGTCGATGGGCTGCTCCTTGTCAACTGCAATCTGGAACACCTTATTCAGAGTCCTCATGAATCTCTCCACATTGCCATTGGCTCTATGCCAGCACGGGGTGATGTGTTTGTGGACGACACCATAGAACCTCAGGAATTTCTCAAACTCTGCTCCCTGGAAGGGCAACCTGTATTCCGATCGTATGGAGTCAGGGATTCCTTTTGCTGCAAAGAGGTACTCGAGCACTGGAACGACCTTGGTGGCTGCCATCAATTCGACAAACTGAACAAAGGGGTATCTTGAGAACTCATCAAGCACCACAATAAAGTGCTGAGGCCGCAGTACGGTCCCAAAGTCCACACTCATCACTTTCCACAGTGCTGTAGCCCTTACAGTGACTTGATTGGTGGCTCCTTCACCGGCGGTCTTGGTGCTTGGCACCAGGTGCACCTTTTCCCAGAGTCGAAAATTGGTCTTGCTGGCGCTTTGGTGCCCGGTGTGAGCCAATGCTAGAGTGTTCTTCTGAGTGCTGGTAGGATGGCTAGCTGAGTCCCCCTCAACAGGACCCCTTTGTGTCCCACGGATGGCTATGGGCGAACCCTCCACAGACCCAGCAGAAATGCCTGGGCCTCGGGCTTGCGGTGCTGGGTTGCAGAAAGGATGGACTTCCACCGGCCGGCCTGTAGCTGGCCCATGAGATACTGGAGGCCCGAGTCGCACCTGGTGGCTTCAACAATGTCATCCAGGGATAAAGTGTTGGCGACTGTCACTCTCATTATCATGGCAAGAAATGCTTTGGTGCTGGTTCCTTCGTCCTCGCACGCTCCTGGACCGCCCTCGAACAAGGGGTGTTTTGAGAGGTAGTCTGCGGGCTTGTCCACCCTGGCCCTGAATTGCAAAATGACTCGCTACTCTTTTAGTTGGAGGAGCCATCATTCCAGACGTAGCAGGGGTCTCGGGCCGACCCCGTCCCGATTGGGACAAGGGGCTTATGGTCAGTGTAGACTGTTACCGGGTGTCCAAATATCGAGAGAAGTGTTTGCAGTCCCACACGACCAGTAGTACCTCCCGCTCTTTCTGAGACTAGCAGCATTCAGTGTCTGAGAGAGCTTTGCTGTCATAGGCCACTGGTTGCCCCACTCCTTGGTCATTGACCTGCAGGAGCACCGCCCGGGCTCGATTGGGCTGGTGTCCATGACGATCTCTGTAGCGCGGTCAGAGTCAAAATAGGCCATTGCCTTATCAGTTATTAGAGCTTCCTTCACCTCCTGAAATGTCTTTTCCTCTAGCTGCCCCCATGGCCACTCCTTATCCCTCAGGGGCTCTGTGATTGTTGCCAGGTTGGGGATAAAACACCCACAAAAGTTCACCATCCCCAGGAAGCTTCGCACAGCTGAGTGCAAAGGTGAATTTAGAAGTGTCCCTGATAGCGTGCCCTAGTTGAACTGACTAGTGTCCCTAATAGTCTCTCTGTTCATAGTTTAATTTGGAGGTGCGCCTGATGGCGTGCCCGGGCTGAATTTAGAAGTGTGCCTAATAAGCATCTCTGTGCTTAGTTGAATTTAGAACATTGAAGAACATGTAACCCATCACCACGCTTACTCTTTACACCACCATTCAACTAGAACACAGAGATACTATGACACCATTTGGTATAACTGTTCTCATACCAACATCTGCCGCATACTCCCCATCACTCTGGTTCCACACCCCCAGCCAGGTGTTCTCCTCAGGCCTAACGCAGCCACAATCGGTCTGGATAAAACCTGCCAGGACGAACACATACTCTTGATATCTCAACCACCACACCTACCACTAAGAAGCAGCTATTATACGAATACCACATCAGCTGCACACATATCCGGTGCTCACACGCACCTTTGACTCGCTTTACTCTCTCTACTGACCTGAACTTCAGTTCTCAAGGGCGTTCAACCTACCAGCGCCTTCAGACCATACCAATGGTATATAAGGCGCTATATAAACGCAAAGTAACATAACATAACATAACATAACATTGACAGATGCCCCTGTGTCGATGAGCACTGGCACGTCGTTCCCAGGCACTTACACCAGGCACAGCGGTTTGTGATGCATGCCGATGTCCCCCAAGCAGATTGCAGAGACAAAGAATGCTTCTCTGAGATCCACTGCACCCTTGAGGCATGAGAGTGATGCTGCTTGATCCGCTGCGAGGGTGGCAGCTTTCCTTTGGCATGGCCTGCCAAGGATCATTAATGACCTTGCAGCCTGCCGGCTGGGCCACGCGCTCAGCACATCTGTGGAAACTGGTTGGGCCTGCTGCACTGTCCACAGGACTGTCCCGTTGCCAGGCATTCTTGCTGGTGGGATGTAGGGCCCCCTCAGTTGTTTTCTCACCACCGTCCACATGTTAAGGATTTTAAAGGGGCGTCACACTCCAGACCAGGACTCTTTATACTGGTCAGGGATGCAGCACACAATAAAAATGCTTTTAAAATTATGAATTTGGATTCAGCTTTGAGAAGGCAGCCAACCCGTCTCACACCCCCTTAATGTACAGCCTGTGTCGCAATGGACCATGAACCAGGCGGTGTGTAATAATGAAATATTTATATATTTTAATTTTGAATAAAATCAAACACATTCAATATAGGGCAGCAATCACCTGTGTGGTGATAATTACACAGGGAAACGATAAAATACACTTTGTTTAACCTTTTAGCACAGGAGACACAATGCACAACTGAATGAAAGCAGAATTACTTGTGGATAGTGCTTTTAAATGGCACCACAGTTAAACATTCCCCAAGCAACACCCCCTCAATCCCCCGTTATCCATATTTTGGGTGGAGAGGAGTAGCCAGGAGTCAGGTATACTATGCAAAAATCGGATTGAAAATCTGACCTAACACCCCTAAATGGGAGGCAAAAATCGGATTGACTGTGTGGCTGTACTAAAGAAGCACGAAAACTGACAAGCTAGAAGACAATGTACTACACAACGGGCATAGCATTTAAAAATCGACTTTGGGAAGGAAAAACAGTGCAGCAAAGTCACACGTAGCAGGATTGCAATTTCTTGACTTTTACTGGTTTACCATATCAAAACGGCTTGGAAAATGAGCTAAACAGACAAAATCGGAATGCGGTTTTAATACTAAAGGACAACGGCACATCACAGGTATGGTATGAAAGTGAAAGGGTGCTTCTAGATGGATGACAGTATGGAATTCTTAAAGGGAAAGGAAACTCGGTTTCTAAACGGGAACAATTTCACGGGACAGCTCGGTTTTGTTAGTAAAGTGATATCTTTTACTGAAACTATATTTCAGCGACTAGATTGTTAAAGAAAGACACGGTATGTGAGGAAGTTACTTGCAATGGCAACCAATTCACACCAAGTTCCGCTCTATATGGGAATTAATTAAATTATTCAAAATAGTACTAGGGACTTATACAACAGACTGAAATGATTAGGAAAGAATGGCGCTAATACATGGAGATCAACACAGAATTTCCTAAGGACAGGATACACAGAGGATTCTAACAATGTAGGAATTTACTAGGGTATTTATGGGATTTCTTATAGGGTTTGGCAAATGGCAAGGTAACAGAGCAAGGGATGCAGCTTTTTGGTTACTGGGGAAGGGTGATAATTACAACAGCACTTGAATGGGGTAGTTTGGACAGCGAACCGGGTTTCTGGACAGCGAGGCAAGATCTGGTCACTACGCAGCTGCAGGCTTTTCTGGAGGGGACAGCTGGGTCTAGTCTAGTCACATTAGACAGCGAGGTGCATCAGCTGGGCAAAACAGGTAGCGGGGCAAAAACCGGTCTGGTCCTGCATAATCCCAAAAAGGGTTCCACCGCCTTTCCCCCTTTCTCCCTGAATTATTGGGATTTTTGTATGGTTTAATTCTGGATTAGAGGTTCAGCCTGGGTAAGAGGTTCTGCCTGGATCTGCTCTTAGCTACCCCTGACCTGGCACTGGAATCTGGAATCTTGCAGGGTGAATGTGGATGTCTGGATCTCTGGATGTGGAGTTGGATTTTTGAATCTTGGATTTTTGAATGTCCTGACTCCCCCTAAGCTTCCTCCTTATAAAGGCCGGATGACATCAGAGAATTTTTACGATGTGGGCAGAACTAAGCTAGACCTACCTCTAAGAATCGGATAGGTCAGCCTGTGGATGTCGCCGCCTCCCTATGAGCAGATTGGATTGAAGGCAGTGACTCATTTCAGTGTATGTGTTTTTTTACAATGTGCTTTGTTCTACCAAAGTTACTTTTGCCAAAATCAGTTATGGAGCAAAACACTTACATTTACAAATGTCATCATCAGGAACATTAGATAGGCAGATTCCATATTTCACAAGGGAAATTTCTTTCCAAACACCAAGTTTGTGCGATATGACTTTGTTCTCCTGGCATTATTTCATGATTTCTATGAAAAAGACATTGCCAGGCACCACACCCATGCATGATACGCATCTAGAGACTTTATCGGGTCCTGGTGTGGTTGCCGCAGCCGGAACCTTTCATAGGCCCGATTGACTATGGGCCTAAAGTAGGCCTAGAGTACAGTTTTCGCCTCCACATATGAATTATCACCTGGTCATAGGGATTTGAATACCTGATCCAACTCAATCCCTGCGTAGAAGAGGAGCATAAAAAAACAAAAAGTCTCACAACCCACAGGTCCCACCTGGGTCCTAGCAGGGCCGGCGCTCCTGTGACATAAAACTCTGGGACTGGGGTCCCTGCAAGGCCCCTCAGTGTTCCTTGCATCCTCCCTGCATTTCTGGATATGTCTCTCTTTAGCTTGCCCCAGGGGTGGCCTGGGTTGCGGGCGCACCATCGTCCTCCCGATCATCGTCCATGATTGGCTAGCTCTGTTGGCGTTGCTTTGTTCTGGACAGGGTGGTGCCCGTACTGGACCTCCTTCATGCAGCCACACGAGCACCCAGCTATGGCCACTAGCTATGATATACATGTACCCCAGGTGAGTCCTGACTGTTGGCAACACACTAGCAGCCAGTTGCCTGCACCAGGAGGTTCGCCAGTGTGGCAGTGCGCTCTATATGGGTGTCTTATGTTATTGGCCTCCCACGCTGCTTGAGGATGTGTCAGGTCTCTTTTTCCCCTCTCACCGTGGGTTTGTTTTTCTTTTTTGGTGTGGATACATTTAATGGGTACAATTACACAAGATATAATAGCATGGGTGAGAATACACAGGCTAAAATACAGTGGATGGGGCATCTAAAACTAGAGTATGGGGGCTCCTTTTTGTATTGATTTTTTAAAACAATTTTCTTCTCTTTTTCTCCACAGGCTCACATGTAAGAAAGTCTGAAAACACACAGCCAAAATAGATAAGACTCCCAAATAACTACTGTGTCACTGACCATGGCCTCTGGCCGTGGCCAGTCATTTTTCATGTCCGATGTTACTATAACTATGAAAATAACTTTTAAAAAGAAATAAAACACAGACAGCGTAAAATGTATAGCCACGGGCACAGGACTACTCTTACCCGTGGGTTTCTGTAGTCCTTTATAGCCTTGTATATAGATGTGAATATCGGGAAAATGGCCGAAGAAAACAATGTGCATTTCTGCCCTCGAGGCCACCACGAGGTGCCCCTTCATCTGTGCCAGCTCCCCCACTCCCCAGATGGCCTTCTCACCTCTCCTGCCCTCTCCCTTTGCCCCAACAACACACGCTGTTTCTGTGACACAGTTTGCTTTAAGATGTCGGCTGTTCAAGGCTATAGCCGCAACTACAGAAAGTTCTGTGTTGCAAACTCAGTCCCTGGACCTCCTATAACTCCACCATCCTCCCCATCTCTAGACTAAACTCATTTGCAATTATTTTAGCCTGAAAATAGCTTTTTTATTTATGTATTCATTTAATAATATGCATACAGCCAACAAAGGATTTACAAATATAGAGTAAGAAAAAATATTTTAAAAACACCAGTTAAAAATAGTAACAGTCTTAGTTAAAGTCTACACACATAGACAATTCAGCACTGATAGTAAAATATGCCATTAGACAATTGACTAAGTACATTCAGGCATAAATCATACAATTTCATCATGTGGTACATCAGGTTTACATTGTTGCCCTCCAACAGTGATTTCCATATTACATCGACATGCTCAAAAGAATTGTTATAGGTCTCCATTCTTAGCATAGTGAGACTCTCACAGTGGCATATAATGTGTTCAGCTGTTTCAATCATCAGGTTTCCACATAATCTACACCAGCGACACTTTCTTTCAATCCCAATATTTGCAGCATGTCCAACACATTGAATTTGAACAGTAGATAATTCTCAACCGCTTTGCTATTACAGAAAGCTGTCAGTTATTTGTGAACTTCCAATCACTCTAGCCACTGCTGGATCCAATGCCACTGTTTGCATTTGTGGCCAAATGTACCATATCGTTTTCTGTCCCGGAGCTATGTTTTACATATTTCAAATAGTGCTTCAGTCTTGCTTGTGTATAGCGTATTAACTCATTTGCTTTTTCATGTGCCCATTTGGTATAGGTGGACCTGAGTTGTCCCAGCACTCCAAAGTTGGCACTATTGTCAATATCTCTAAAAGCTCTCTGAAGTTCAACAATTGTGGTTTCATTATCTAGCTTACATAGTTTTGCACAGAGCATAGCAGCTTTATATTCCATAATATCACTTATTCGCATCAAGTTGCATTCTAATAGGATTCAACCGAGAGGGTTTTAGGCAACCTGAGTAAGATTCTTTGAATGTTCCCTTCAAATAATACATTCAGTTCTTTTTTAAATGTGTTCCCCCATACTTCAGCCCCCTAAAGGAGGCAGGGTATGACTTTTGTAGAGTATAGCAGTAGGATAGTACTTAGCAAACACCCACCTTGTTTACCAACAAGGTGTCTCAGAGCCATGGTGATTTTCATACATGTAGCTTTATTTTCTGCCCATTGTGTATTCCAACTCAGTTTCTGGTCTACGAAAACACCCAGCTATTTTTAACAATCCACCTGTTCAATTTTCTTACCAGTAATACTCCATCTCGTATGATTCAGATGTTTGCTTTTTGTTTTCCACATAAAGGCTATTATTTTTGTCTTTGCAAAATTAATTTTTAGACCATTCTCAGTCGCAGATTTCTCCAAAACTGCTAATTTAGTCTGGAAACCCTTACGGGTATAGTCTTGTAGCAGCAGACCATCTGCATAACCCAGCCATCCAATTTTCAGGGGTCCCATTTTTACATCACATGTTTGTTTGGCGTTTAATGCAGCTGCCAGGTCTGCCAAGTACAGGTTAAAAATGGTGGATGTTAAATGCATCCTTGTTTCACCCCTCAACTTGTTTGTATCAAGTTGGTGACTTTGCCCTCTCCATCGAGTCTTACTCTAACCGATGTGCTGGAATAGAGAAGCCTGATCATGGAAAGTAGGCCTGGCAGAATACCCCATCGAATGAGTTTATTCCACAGCTTGTTCCTGAGAATCGTATAAAAGGTGGCACTAAAATCTATGAAGGCTTCATACACTTGGAGCATGCACCTATCTCACACATACTCAATAACTGAGACAAGAGTGGTAAGGTTTTGTACTGTGTAAGACTTAGCTCGGAAGCCCGATTGCTTCGTAGGACAAATGTGTGTTCCAGCAATCCACTGATTAAGCTCCTTTAATAGAACCTTAGCAAAAACTTTTGCCGGGATGTCAGCATGGTTAGCATGCGGTAGTTAGTCAAATCTTTCCAACACCCTTTTTTGTATGTGGGCAGAATCGAACTTTCCCTCCAAGAGTCGGGGAAACGCCCATATTTACCAATCCACTGAAAAAGTAGATGCAATGCCTGTGCCCAGAGTACCGGGGATAGCTTTAGCAGTGCATGGCAGGTTCCGTCATGTCCCACCGCACGAGAGGCAGGAGGTATTTTGATCATAAAAGGGAGTTAATCAACGGCGTGTTGGCTAACCTATTCTTCCTCTATTGTAATGTATTGTTCATCAATCATGTCCTGGGCCCCAAGCGTCTTTTGCACATGGGATATCCACTCACCTACCCTATTAATTAGCAAATTTCGATTTTTGGTGCCATTCACTACTGGCCACACTCCAGTGTTATTATTATCTCTAGCATAGTTTGCTAGCAGCTGCCAGCCCTCATTAGAGGTGGTGATTCTTGTTGACGTAGCCACTTTCGATAGTTACTCTTTGCATTCTGGATTTTAGAGGAGGCATCTGCCCATTCACTGTCTATTATTAGCCCAATTTTAATTCTTAGTTTTTTCTTAGCTTCGTGAATGGCTCTATCATACTGCAGACCATTATTACAGGCTTTATTCCACCTTTTGCTCACACTCGTGTATGATCCTTTGTTACTAGTAGCAGCCTTGATGTCTGTAAGGATGAGTTCAAAGTCTTTTAGAGCTTGGGGCACAACTATATCTTTCAATTCACTCATTTTGAGTATGAAAGGTGCCAAGGCCTTCTCTGCTATCCCGTTACCTTTCTCCAGTTTATTGGGATTCCATTTAATCCTATTTTTTCCATTGCTTACAAAGATGTTACAGTTCAATTCATAAACACTTTTATAGTCAATTTTGTTTTCCTTCTTAGAAAGCAGCAGGTAAAGGGGGAGATGGTCCCTCTCCACACCCATTCCAACCATAATGTCCACCACAAGCTCCCTGGCTCATTCATTGACTACTATATAATTGATTGTGGACCTGCTTTTTCCACTCACTTGAGTGGCACCTCTGTTTGCGTCACTTTCGCAGTTGCCATTCAGCATGCTCTTAGTGTGTCCCTGAAACATTTGGCCCAGCCTTTCCCTTGCCTGTCCATCTGTGTGTGACCAGAAGGCCCTGATGTATTCTTGTTATTTTGCCAAGATTTGCTAAGATCAAATCTGGCATTAAGGTCACCAAGCACAGTGATAGGGATCTCACTTTCCCATTCCTCTAGAATACGGGAAACTGTTGCAATGTTTACCATATTCTACACTCCATTTGGAGTGTTATATACATTTACCACTAGCAGGGTCGAGGTCTGGGGGTGATTGCATCGAATTGATATTACTAGCACCATATCAGTAGACCATTTCCTGTCATGTGCCACACAGCGGTGTCTCACAGACACGAGGAGGCCACCCCTGGGTCGTCAAATAGGACTCTTCATCGCTACAATTTGAATGGTGCTTCGCCCATCTATTTTGCACTGCTCCCACAGCCAAGTCTCTTGAAGAGCCACCACAAAAAGCAGATTCATGTTGGCCAAGAGGCCATCCTCTAACGAATAGTGAGAGTTACCCCTTGAGTGCCAGTACATAATTATGTCACTGTCATCTACAGTCTTTGATGAACTGGGATTTAAAAGCCATCTGCAACCATTGCCAGTACCCTTCTGGAACCTGGGTTTTATCGTGATCACTCATGTCTTCTTGTGAGTCTTTTTGTACCTCTCTGCTCTTCGTATGACTATTATCTTGTCTTCCCTTTCTTGACCCTGCCTTTTATCGGCCCACTCACAGTGGATTTATTAAAGCGATCACCACTTGGATCATGGTTAACATCATTCAATAAAGTTTCTTTACAAGAGTAGCCTAGTTTGTGGAACACTCTTTGATATTGCATTATATACTCTAGTGTAGATATTGTAGTGAACCAGATATTGGTTGTTACAAACTTGGTTACCACTAGTTGGTCGACGACCCTAATGTCATCAGAAGTGATCATACGTAACGGTACTATTTTTCGTAGTAGTTGTATTATTCATTCCCTATGCAGTAATACTTTATCATTAGCATTGTCTATAACTTGTATAGCTCTTACCTTATTCTGTGCCTGTCTATACATGACTTCCTTCTCACTGCTGTCACGGATAGGGTCTACGGGTCTAGGCATTTTATGTCTGTCCCTCTTGGCTGAGCATTCTATGGCTTGCTGTCTGCTCTCTTTGTTTGGGCGATTAGTTTCATTCTGCTTTCTCCTATTTGGGGGAGTATCCTCAATGTTGTTATCAGTGTTGGGCATCTCTTTGAAAATACCTTGTATGGCTTCTCGGACTGCATCTTGAACTCCATTATCCTTCCTAGCTTTCTTCTTTCTGTTTACAGTTATCTTACGTACTGCTTGCCAAGTAGTGGGATGTGGGCTTTGCCCAACCTCATTAGAGCAAGACATATATTTACGTATGTCATTGACATCTTTTTTGTTTTTGTTTATGACAGTATCTTCATCATTATGTACCACAACCACATGCTCTGTCTTATTGCTATTCATTTGGGCTGGGGGATTATCTGTCTGGGCTACTTTCTTAGAGTTGTGTGAATCAGCAACTTCAGTCACTCTATCTCCCTCTTCAAGCATTACACATTGGTGACTGATGACATACCCGTTCTTGGTTTGAATGGTCACCTGTACATACTTGCCTCGCAGAGTTTCTTCCCAGTCTTTTTGCCATGAATTCCTTTATTTCTGTGACAGGCCTTTGTTGTACTCTTATTCAACTGTATAGTCTTGTTCTGGCTACCTTCTCTTATATTGTAGCGTTCCTCCTCCTCATTCTGATTCAAACTTTTTTTAGTTGTTTCTTCCTCAGCATTCCTTGGTATTTCCAACACATCCACACTGACCTCTTCCGTATTCATGCTACTATTACTTATTACTTTTCTGCCTCTATTACTACTCTTGTGCAGTAGAAGGGAGCATATGTCAAGTTTTCATTCTATGTTCTCACATTTTTTCCACAACAGCAGATAGTAGATTCTCGAGAGCTTCAAACATTTCGTGTGACTTGATGCTATCATTACTAATGTCTAAGGTGCACTCATTCATGCATTCATCTCGTTTAGCTACACCAGAGCGGTCATCATGGCTAAGTTATGGGGCAAGCCATCTACACCCAAACATCTTACCTTGATGATGGTTGCTGTGACCTCATCAATTACAAATCTGGTAATAGTGGTGGAGTCCGCAGCCACATCATTCCTCCATTCACTCATATCTAGGGATGTGGCATCAGCCTGTTGGAGAGAACAGTCACCTTCTATTGGTGCATCTCCATCTGGGCCTATCTTAGATTCTATGAGATTGTGAACTCCAATAGTTTTTAACAACTTTTCTTTTCCTGTTATCCTCGGCTATATCCGCTGTTATCTCTCGCATCGAGAGAAAAACAAGATGGTGTTCGTTTCATTTCTAAAAAACCCTGGTTTCAGGTCAATCCCTGAGATATTTTTGAGAAGGGGCACCCCCTTCTCCATCAAACATTTAAATAACTACTGCACAGAATGACCCCAAACCATGCATGGATCGCAAGTCAATGCTTTGTGCCCAATTTGTTTCGAACCTGTTCCAAATCGTCCAGCGGTTTGGGCTGTGTGCTTTGGCAAAAATGTACCTTGTTTGTCATGGGAAAATGAATGGGAATTAGGCTGCACTTTTGGAAAAGAAATGTTTTTCTCTTCTTAATTACATTTTAATTTCTTAACAAATGTTTCCAAAACTTTGCAGTCGGGGTATGGGGGGGGGGGTTGAGTGGAGAGGGGGTGGGGGGGGGGAGTAGTGCGAGTCCTTAACCAATTTCGAAATTTCTGTCAAATCCTTTACTGGAATCAAAAGTTATTAAAAATAGAATTTTGAGGGGTTCCTATGGGACTTCGACTCACCTTTACTATAGGGTGGCTATCTCCACCCTATATTATATAAATATATATATATATATATATATATATAGAGAGAGAGAGAGAGAGAGAGAGAGAGAGAGAGAGGAGAGAGAGAGAGAGAGAGAGAGAGAGAGAAAGAGAGAGATATCTGCCAGTGATTTGGGGAGAGAGAGATACCTGGCAGTGGTTTTGCTACATTCCCTTGTTCTGAGTTTCATACACATCTTTCATTCTTGGGAAATCTTTTTTGCATTGAGCAGAGGTGGACTGAGCTTTAGGAAAACCGGAGGATTTTCTTGCAGGCTTCCTCTGAATGTCTAGAAGGTGTGTGTAAGGGTCAGGTGCCAGGCCTAGTTTATAACTGACCATACCCAAATATTATCAAAAACCCACCATCGTTGCTGCCACACAGTCCTACACGGATTCGCATAGGCCGCCTTTTATCCTGCACATTTGCACTCTGCTGTGCAAATGACCGAAAGTCTTGGATGCCAAATTATGGCTTGGAGAAAAATGATCCCCATACATTCAGATAGCCGCCTGAACCTCCTTAGTGTGAGGGCCGTGAGTCCCTACTATGGAGGGTCTGCAGCCCTGCACACTGACAGTGCAGACATAGCTGATGGCACGGCCAGGGTTGGTGAGGCCCACTGGTCTCTTCCTATGCATCAATAAAAGGATAATCGGCCGGTGGGACCCCACGCGGAAGGGGGCCTACTGCTGGCACAACCACCTTCCGTGCCCAGTGCCAGCCTTCGTATATTTTAATTGTAGAACACACGTAGGCATCACTTTTGGAATTATGGTTTCATTTGCATACATTTGAAAGCAGGAGCTTGGCAATGCTAGTCCACCTCTGCTGAACTGGAAGGTCTGATAATGATTGAAGCGTAATGATGATTACATCCATTCATAGGTAAATAGGTCGAATCATAGACACATGTTTTGTTGTTCAAAGCTTGCTGCACGTTTCCAGCCCTTTAGGCATACAGTTTAAATGTGTACTCAAAATATAAATCTTTCCAACGGCAATTATTTAGATTATGCAAACATTTTCCTTCAAGTCTTTTTTCAGCACTCATTTCCATGAATACATTTTATTTCGCGTACATATTAAATGTGTTTTAGATTCAGTTAGGAAAAGCGGTGGGGGGGGGGCGAGGTTGCCCCTGTAGGTTATTCCTGCTCTTCTGCTTATGGTTCCAGGTAAGGAACCAACGCTGGATCTGAAGTGAACAAATCTCAATCATGCCTCTTTCAAACAATTGTATGGGCACCCATCTTTCAAAAACCTGTTTTACCACTCAAGCAAGCATTGGCAAAGCAAACAGTTGTAGCTTTTGTGTTAGTATGGTATCGGCATTCACCAGGCATTTCCATACTGGTACTACCTGGTCATAAGATGGAAACAGCTGGAACATGGTGTGAGTATCTGGGCATATGATATCTGTATTCAAGACAACACTGTTGGCTTTGTCAGCTGTTTTAGCAGGATTTCGGTGTAAGTGCCAGATATAAATCAAGTGGCTGAAGGCATGATTGGTCAAGACATTATGTATTATACCAGCAGCACATGTGCAGCTGCAATTAAGCCATTAGCTCTCAGCACACTGCTTAGCAATAACACCTGGCAGGCCAACGTTTCATGTTACTGTTTGATAGAGCTAGCTCAAAGCGATCCCAAAAGAATTTGGTTTGGGAGGGGAGGTGCAGGAGTGGGTAGGAATGGCTATAGGGATTAGTATGGCGATGGGCAGTCAATGGGTGGGTTAATACCTAAATTAGTCATTTTAAAATGGCCACCTATGGCACCGTCAGCATTGGGGCAATGCGAGAAGTCAACGTGTCTCTAATACATCATTTTTCGTGTCCATTGTAAGTGAGTGGTGGTGCTTAAGTGTATTCTGCCTAGGGTGGCATACAAACCTGACATGACCCCCTTTCTGTTTTTTCATTGTACTTAGTGTGGAAGATACAGGGCAAATGTATTGGTGGTGATTGGTGGTGTGAGGGCTGGCAAATTCAGAACCTAGGCTACATTCCAAATGGAAGGTCAGTCTGTGATGGAATACCATCTGCAAGGGTAAAATAGCCCAAGCTTTTAAAGTTTTAGCAATAAAAGGATGCAGTCCAATCTGTTTCTAAAAGTGAGATTTGCTACTCAGATCCCACTTTAATAATGCTCCATGTCAAAAAGAATAATGCACGCATGTACTATGCAAGCACTGTCTCCTGACATCCCCATCACCTGCCTTCCACTGGCAGGAGAGCAGTTTCCAATGTAACATGTGCAACCCTGCACACAGGTGCTGGAACAGAAAGTTTCCACAGGTAGAGATGGCTTTTCTCTTCAAGTTTCAATGATCATAATTGTATAACCCAAAGAGCCTGGTGACAGTTTTTTTAAATATAAATATAAGCCATGTCTGGTTTTGAAATGGTGTCTACTGAGATAACACATTTATATGTTTGCAAACATTTGATGTGATATCGTCAGCTTGGTGAGCAGTGACTCATGCATGAAAGGGCCTGGTGAGTACTAGGTGTCTGGCTTGGGTGTACGAATAACAACTATGTGGGACCGAGCCCAGTAAGTCTTCTTTGATCCCCTAAGGAGAGTCAACACCTTCCTGTAGGGAACAAGAACCTACCCTGATAGGTCCCCTGGGAACCAGAGCTTTAAAGGCACTCCTGTTATGACAATGCTCATCTCACAACAGGGTGCTGATTACTGGAGTACTTTTGATGTAGGCAGACAGAGGAAGGGTGCAGAGTTAAACTAACCTAGAAGGGAGTTTCAGACCAGAGAGGGGTCTCAATATATTGGTTTTTGCAAGAGCTGAGAAACATCCTGCGGCCCCTCCCAACTTACTTCTGAGAAAGGGGTATTCGATCATCAGCCAAAGGACACTTGTTCCAGCAGCCAGGAATGGACCAATAACAATATGCTTCCTGTGAACCAATCTGCTGTATATTTTTGCCTACAAACGTAGGGGGACCTGTCTCTGCAGTATCTGTGTACTCAAGAAAAGATTTCACCTGGAAGTCTGTTGGGCATACCATGTATTTCTTATTCCTCTGTAATACAGTGAAAACAGAGAGATCCTAAGAAGAGGAAAGCTCTTCTCCTGAACCATCCCAAAGACCTATGTGGGATGACCATTTTACTGGACAAGGCCTACTGCAACAGAGACACTGGTACCCATGACCCTGCTCACTGGAGGAGACAGAAAACTGCAAAGGTGTCATACAAATCTTCAGGTTTGGGAAGGCCAGAGGAAAGGTCTCACTTTGCCCCTCAGACCATACAATGGATCTCCCAGCACCCACAGAACCAAGCAGTGACCCCTGGCTCTCCCTGCATTTCTGAACCACCTTAATGCCGGTTTAGGAAACATTTATGCCATCCAAGATGCTGCAAGGGAGTTGCCGAGTCAGCTTCACCCTCAACCATTGACCGCCTCCACATCTATGATTCTATGATTTTTGCTCAATGCCAAAATTCCACTTTCTTCAACCCGCTGACCCCACTCACCGCCCACACACAAGACCAGACTTTTTCAGAATTGCCATCCTGTCATTAGCAGCCGTTTCCAGTGTCTTCAACATGCAAGTCGCTGCCGAACATCACTGCTTTGTTGCAGCCCATCATCGCTGCTACACGACTTAAAGGATAGTTCCGGGACTTTTTTTTTATTGTTCCTATGGTTCGGCCATGTGTTTTTAAGCATAAATCGGTAGATCGTAGAAAACTTTCCTATGGACCTTACCCGACTTTTCGTCCATTAACGCACTCGAAAACATCCGCCATTTTATGATAATCCTATCATTTCCCCCCATCGCCCTGGCTCACCTGCTTTTGCGGCACTAAATCAAATCCCCCGCCCCTGAGCCTGACATCAGCAGACGCGTACCGCCCATTTCCCGTTTCGTGTCAACAATCGCTGCGCCTCAGCTAATGAAGTGTCGCCATGGAAATGGCAGGACGCCTCTTTCCTCAATAAGTATAAACACACCGTTTCACAACACACAGCAGCAGATTTTCGAATCCATTCCTCTCTCTGTGTTACTTTGAGTATTCTGTGACTCGTTTCTGTGCTCTGGTCAGCTACCTTCGTTGATTGTAGCCCGTGTGAACAGATACCAGTACCACCGCTATAAATTATTTTACTTTCTTTACCACACAATGGCTACCATAATGCCGTATATGTACGAGCCCGAGTACACCGAGGAAGAACTACTGGAAAGGCAAGCACGCGAAAACGATGGGGATTCGGACGGCAGTTGGGAGGACCAGTCAACGGATGAAGAGCCTGGACCATGTCGCATGGACGGCGTCTCCCCCTGGTGCACGTGCAATCGGTGCGAGCTAATGCCAACTGAGGAGGAGAACTGCTGCTGCCGAGAAAACTCGGGATGCCTGGCCTACATTTCGGAAGGCGAGCCAAGTCCGCAATGCATCACTGAGCTGCCAGAGTTCAGGGAAGCCTGCCTCTCACGGACCGTGTTGAGGATGATGATGGTGCTTATGCACGAACTTCGCGGCACTGTTCGTCCGCGTAATCCGAGTAACGAGTAAGTATACTCTGGTTGTGATGTCAGTGATGCCACTACTATGTCATGGTCGTCTCCCACATATAAAATTACATCTACATATCATTCGAATGCATGTAAATTGGTTCCATATTGTGCATTTTCTAGATAGAATTTTTTTCAAAGCAGAATGACATTTTTTACCTGAATCGACAGTGATAAGAAAGTTTTGTCATTTTAATACAGTTTGCATCTTTCATTTTCACAGGTGGTACAGGCTGGTGGCCTATCGTTGCTTCACTTGGTGGCTTCACGGGAGGCTCGGACACCGCGTTCGGAGAGTAATACCTGCCTGTGCGGTACTTGCCATTAGACAACATTTCCCCAGCGACAGTGGACAATACCGCGGATTTTCCCTGGATGTGCTGCAACCGCAAATTTACAATGTGTAATGTTTATTATTTATGTTCAATTGAAATTAAGATCTAAAATAAAACCCAATATATATTTTAACAATGGTTGTTTTGATTTGTTCAAGCGTTGGCAATAAAAGGAAGGCCGTTGTATTTTATTGATACAAAACATGGTTATAGGTAAATATGGTTGATCATAATAAATCATCCTTTTGGGCACCGGGTACAGAGATGACCACCTCTGGCCCGTGCCGCCTTGCCACCACAGGCCAGCCTGCTGCTGACTAACTGCCTAGGCATCCAGGGTCTCCAGGGTGAACTGCACCCATATATTCTCCTGTGAGGGTGAGGTATTTATAAACTCACCCCCCTGCCTTCCATGTACTAGATCCTGCAGCCAGCCTCTTACATGCAGTTAGATGGCCTCTCCTTGGTGAGGCCCTGCGGCAAACGAGTCTTGTCTGCACGACCACCGCCCTAATCCACCCCCCGCCCTATCAAAGGCAGTTCGCACCGGGGTACTTGTGCTGGCAACTGGAGCAGTCAGGGAGCGATAAAGGCCAAGAGGTGCCAAAGACCATGTACACTTCAAAGTGGTCTATAGAGCATGGGTTGTTGTTCCCATGTCTACCTCCAGACCCCGTGTCTCCTGCCAAGCATCCCCCCTCATGCTGGACGGCCCCCTGCAATCCACATAAGTGTGTCTCCATTCACGAGTCTTCCTGTGTCTTGTCTGCACGACCACCGCCCCAATCCACCCCCCGCCCTATCAAAGGCAGTTCGCACCGGGGTACTTGTGCTGGCAACTGGAGCAGTCAGGGAGCGATAAAGGCCAAGAGGTGCCAAAGACCATGTACACTTCAAAGTGGTCTATAGAGCATGGGTTGTTGTTCCCATGTCTACCTCCAGACCCCGTGTCTCCTGCCAAGCATCCCCCCTCACACTGGACGGCCCCCTGCAATCCACATAATGCCACGACATATACACGTCATTCATTCACAAACACACCCCTGTTTTGAATTCTTTATAACCCACTTCATATTTCTAATGAGCACTTCTTTGCACTTTGCTAGTCAACCCGTGAAGGTGCTGGTTATCTGCTCTTCGTCTCTGTGAACTTCCGTGACCACTTCGAGGAAACTCGTCAGTTTGCAACCTGTGAACTGCTCCCTGTTCTACGACAAGAAACTACTCTGATCCCTGCATCTAACTGTTTGTTCGTCAAGGTAAGGCCATGTACCATAATCATTTTGCGTCCAATTTCTTTTCGTTCAAGACAGTACATGCAAGGAACTAGTCACATGTTCTGAGTTTACATTGGTATTCATAGAGAATTGTTGATCTTTACTTTTCAGAACTTTCCACAATGCCTGCCTGTTCCATTGGCGGTTGCCCTTCGAAGACCCATAATAAATCTGAAGGTACTATAATGCATGTTTTCCCTAAGACAATAGATCAGATAAGAGAATGGGTCCGATATTGCGGATATCCACCGTCTGAGCTTGAAAGTAGAGTCCTAGAGGTCTTTGCGGACAAGAGGGGTGATCGATACCGCATCTGCAGCAGGCACTTTACCTCTGACATGTACTCCACATCATTGCTAATAAAGAAGAACACACCGCGAGCGAGGCGAAAATTGCTCTCAACCGCTATTCCCACTCTATTCGTCCACATCCCTCCACTGGTGAGTCAAGTTTACGTATTTATCTCTCGGCCTTGCGGTAGTGTGTAGCATTAGCTAACAATAATTTCCCCATTTATGTATCCACTCAATATGAAGGCGGAAGATTCTCCATCCGTGTCGTTATTGCAGTCATCAGCCACTTCAAGCGCCTATCGGGTAATCTTACTTGGCTATTCTGCCACAGACTTGTTTTAGGCATGTAAATCAATAGTTTTAATTTATCGTGTAATTATGTTACCTAATGGTACACCCTTGTACTCGTCCTCTAGTCTTTGTTTTCAGTTATAATTATTGTTATCCAAAATAATGCAAGTACTGTCTTTCAGGGAGATGCTGAGGAGTCCAACGTATTGACGACTACCGTTGATGTCACTCAGATGCTCGAGGTACGTTTCAGGACAGTTCCGTCGCCCTCCTATGTGTCTTCTTTTTTCAATTTTGTGTTCATTACTAATGAAAGTCCTATGTTTCAGGGAGTCGATGGAGCATTAGTCCAAGAAGAAGGGGGAGCATGCAGTTACGGGTCGGCGCAACAGCTTGCAGAAGTGTGCACCGCAGTTACATCGTCCCTTGATGTTCTTATGCATTTCGAGGTATGGATACTGACAGTTCGATCAAGCGAAATCATATGACGTGATTACATCCGCTATACTTCCTTCTTTATTAACGCAAGTACTATGTTTCAGGGAGATGACGGAGCTTCTTCTACAAGAACATCACCCCTAGTAGTTGATGCAGATCTCTGGGTGGTGACACTTCCAACGATCAAGCAAATCGAATCATATTTACATATCCATTATTTATTTTAGACAACTGATCATTTGTGCAGGTCTATTTAGATGAGCCGTTCACGCCTGCACAAAGTTTCTGTTCTTTTTATCAAAATAGAAAACCATACTAATGCAATTACTGTGTTTCAGGGAGTCACTGAAGCATCATCTTCAATAATATCATCAATGGAAGTCTATGAGGAGCCCGAGGTATGGATCTTGACAGTTCCATCTAACTAGATCAACAATGCGTGAATAATTGTCGTTTGAATGTTCTACACAAAGCGTTCATTCGTGTTTTGCTATTGAGATGTACGTGGGTATTGGTCCCCAAGTACATTTTGTGTTTTCGATATTATTATACATACTAATGAAAGTTCTATGTTTCAGGGAGTCGATGGAGCGTCAGTGCGTGATGGATGTGCTTATCATGAAAATATAGTCGTTGCAGCGCAAGAGGAAGTGGAGACATGCACACACGAGTCGGAGCAACAGCGTCCTGATGTTGAAGTTCGAGGCAAGAAAGTTTCAAAGAAAAGAAAGCAAAAGAAGGTTAGTGTCCTGGTCACTATATTAGGTTGTTTTTCACTGTTAATAGTTCAATACTGTAAGTTGTGTTTAAACTGAACATCCCTTTTCCAATCTGTCCTCTAGTTGCGAGTGGGTGTACGAACTAGATCTACACAGACAGTGAAGCGAACGAGAGATGTTGCTTGTCAAACCTTTTGGCAGGGACTTGAGACTGGAGATGCATCGTGCCAATGGGAAGAATATGAAGTGATGGACAACGGAGCTATACCACATGCAGCCATTGATAGTGAATGTCCTCCTGGTAGTTCGAATGCAGTCGGAGATAAATTCACAGAATCCACACCCGCAAAAACTATGACCGCGAGAAAGTTGAAGAAATTGTCCTATTCACCCATTGCCGGAGAAGGAACAGATGTTGCAATGGAAGAGAATGAAGTGGACTACAATGAAACACCTTCAATATCACTGAACATAGCGGAAGACGATATCAGAGATTCTACCTTTCATGTGAGTGACATGTCCTCAACGTTACTGGCCGAACCAGCTGGGATGCAGAGTGACAGTATAAGGAAAGAGGCCAAATTCATTGTATTCGATAGTTGTTTGATTGATATTATTATTCGGTTGAAATGTGGGCATTCGGTAGGTGGGGAAGTATGTGGGGAGCCATTGATTAATGTGACTCGTGCAATTCGAGGCACTAACCTTAAAATACATGCCACCTGTACAAAATATCATCCTTTCTCATGGTCTGCACAACCCATGCTGGGACAACTGCCAGCAGGCAATCTACTTTGTGCAGCGGCTGCACTTTTTAGTGGTTCAAGTTTTAAAAAATTAGAGTCTTTCTTTCAGTTTGTGGGAATCCATTTCATTGCGAAAACTCAGTTCTACAAATACCAAACCGATTATCTATTTCCAGCCATTAGCGAAGCTTGGAGAATGGAAAAAATGTCTATTGATAGTACATTCGCGGGCAAACGGTTCAGGCTAGCCGGTGATGGACAGTGCGACAGCCCAGGATTTTCAGCCAAGTACTGCACCTACCACTTTCAGGACATGGAAAGTAAGAAAATTGTGAGTTCGGTGGTCGTGCAGGTGTCACAAAGTACATCCTCAGTGGCCATGGAGAAAGTTGGCTTTGTAGCATCATTGCAAGAACTACAATTGCGGGGAATGGTGATCGACCTGATAGCCACGGACAGACACGTTTCAATTGCCAAGACAATGAGAGAAGAGTACAAAAATATAAATCACCAATTTGACGTTTGGCATCTTGCAAAAACAATCAATAAAAAATTGTCGGCTGCAGGTAAAAAAAAAGATATGCAAGGTATTTCACAGTGGTCCAAGTCAATCAGCAACCATCTTTGGTGGAGCTCAAAAACATGTGGAGGGTCATTTGAAATTCTACTGGAAAATGGCGGTCAGTAATGCTACACTGTACAAACGTGCACCGCTGGAACACGAACCAACATTTCCACAATTGTGAACATGGCCATTTGTCCACAGAGGAGGCACGGAAGAAGAAGTGGTTGATTCCTTCATCACCCACTCACAAAGCCATTGAAAAGATTGTATTTGATAAAACTATAACAAAAGCTTTGAGGGGACTCACGGAATTCTGCCACACAGGAGATTTGGAGGTGTTCCACAATATGTGCCTAAAGTACAGGCCAAAACGATTGCATTTTGGCATGGAGGGCATGATAAATCGGACTCTTTTAGCGGTCTTGGCACATAACCATAATGTCGGCCGTCAACAAAGTAGGACGACCGGAACTTTAGGGACGCTTCGCTACAATAAGGCCTTCACTAAAAGAAGTAAACAATGGGTGATCAAACCAGTGTTTGAGGATATGCAATATGAGTTTATTGAGAGACTTATTGTTGACGTCCTAGATAGGCACATAAATGGAGTTGTGAACGAACCTGTGCAGGTGACAACTGCATTGCCACCCAACATTGCCTCTGTTCCATGTCCACCTAAAGAAGAGCTCATTGAGAAATACACATCACGGTTTAAATGATTGTAATTTGATTGTCTGTTCTCTCGAGTCTCCTCATGTCGCAGGCCCATTGAATATGTTTATCTATCCAACCTTGTTCATTTGCGCATTAAATTAAACCAAACAGTAATATAAATGATTTTTCAAAAAATATAGAATGTCTCCGTATTTATGGTTCTGTGGGGCTGCAAAGCACGCAGACAAAATGCAAAGATGGAGTGTAAATTTCAAGTCCTGTAAGACGGCCTTACACTGAATGTAGCTAACTAGGAATGTGTGTTCGTTCAAAGTGAAGGTCAGCTGCTTTGATTTTTTCTCGGGTGCCAGAATGGCCCACGACTCAGTATAAGGTTCTATTGTTATTTGACCTTGACAGGCCGGGACCACGTAAGAAACGATAATGAATATAATTTCAGAAACGAAAGCCATTTCATGTTCGTTCATTAGAAGAAATAAAACGTCGGCATAGAAGGAGTGGTATTTCGGGGCTGCCCTACGCACAGACACAATGGAAAATGCAAATATAATGTAAGTAACTCTTTAGATGAGTTTATACCGCAATTTAATTACTATACAGTAGCTTTAAAGACGGGTTAAGTTGTACTTGTTCATTCTATGTGACATATTGTTTTGTACCGCGCACTATCTTGGGGAGAACCGTCTCCTTTTACGGAAGCACCTCAAAACCTTCCTCTTTGCTTCTGCTTTCTCTCTCCCTCTCCCCTGCTACAACTGGTCCACTGTCTGCGACCTCGGTCCTGGGCCCTTCCACTCTCCACCTGCACTCCCTGTCAACCCCTGCACTGGGGGACTGTCTCAGTATCCTACAGCCCCCCCATGACGTATAAAACCCAGTTGCACTGTCCTAGCTATGAAATAATTTCCAGACCTAATATATAAAATGAATAATTTTAATAAAGATCTGATGGTGAGACTAATTTCCTTTTTTTATGTTTTTCAAATAGATACATCGTCCATTATTGTCTGTGTCACGAGTACCAGACACCGGCGGATGGCTTCTATAATCGCCAATTGCTTCTCCGCGTGAACAACGTTAGCACCCTGACCATTTTGTGGGACGATCGCCAAGTACAAGTATGCCCTTACGCGGTACTAACGGCTAGATGCAACATACAGACCGTTGTGGTGGCCTAGTGCCTCGTTGTTGGAACAGCCATGCGATTATCAGTGCGACCGAAGAGCTTATTTTATCGTAAACCAACACCCTGTCTACTGCACACGAACATCGCTTGCCTCAAGACGAAATATTTTGGATCGAGAGCAAATAAAAATTCATTGATCTAAGACCCTGTGTACAGCAAAGGAACATCGTGTGCCTCGAAACGAACTTTTTGGAACGTGAGCAAATAAAAATGCAAATCGCTGAATATTCTCAAAACAATTGATGTCAAATAAATGTACTTTACCAAATTTACAATCTTGCGGTTTAATTTAAAAGTACAGTTTCATATTCCCAATTGTGGCGCGCTGTGTTGTGTGAGCTCATCTGTGTTGATTTCCTGGTTCTGTGTGGAGTCGCGTAGAAGACGCCTGGGCGCGTTTGCCTACGCAGCTCAGTCACGTCACGGATAGAGGCGGGGAATATGAATGTTTTGATCAAGTCTGTTTCAGGGGCGGGGGATTTGATTTAGTGCCGCAAAAGCAGGTGAGCCAGGGCGATGGGGGGAAATGATAGGATTATCATAAAATGGCGGATGTTTTCGAGTGCGTTAATGGACGAAAAGTCAGGTAAGGTCCATAGGAAAGTTTTCTACGATCTACCGATTTATGCTTAAAAACACATGGCCGAACCATAGGAACAATAAAAAAAAAGTCCCGGAACTATCCTTTAACCCCCATTTCAGTGATAAAAGCACCCAGACTCATGGTTCGACGCCAAAAAAGCCTGCCTCTAAGGTGTTTAGCCTGAAAGATCAATAACTAAACATATTTGGAGTGGCCCTTTCCCCCTAAATAATCATAATGAACTTTAAGCCCACGTATTGACCTTTTTAAAGTTATCATTTTAACTTTGACATTTTGCTGCTGAAATCTGTGCCTGAGCAGCCCTGTCTACAAACCCAGAATGGCTCTTTATTTGGAAGTCTGCTTTCTCTCTGTTTCCCTTACAGGGGTGGGCCAGTGATGTTTGTATTAGTTGCGTACATTTTTATTAATTTAAGATCCTATTTTTATGGAACCTTAGTTGAACATTCTTTTATTTTTGTATCACTGTACTCAGGGGGAGAGCCCACTCACCTGTCTGCTCCTTCGAGACTCTGCCTCAGAAAAGCGTTCATTGCTGGTGTTTCCATCTCCCTTGGAGATACAGAGCTTGGCCATACTCTTTTTGGCCCGCCCATCAGATCCAGACCTATTTAACATCATTTCCTGGGTGAAGCTCAAGCCGAAGTCTGGGAAAGTCTGGTTGCTGCTGTCTGCAGCTGTCTGCTGATGGACGCTGATAGCACGTTGCCCAATTTTCATTCTTTCTCTCTGTCTATGCTTCTACCTATTCCTTTCCCCTCAGGTTCAATGAGGCAGTCTACAGCTTTGTTTGTTTCCCTAACTGCTGCCCACCCAGCTTACTCACTTGCTGGTTCTACCTTATTTGCCATCTTAGTGTTGGCTGCATTATTACTCCCTCGTTCTGATCCTTCCCCCTTTGTTACTATTGCTGACATGTGTGATGAATCCAATGGAGTCATCATGGATTCCCCGGGTGTGAGCCTCCTCCCATGTGTCCAGCGGACAGCAGCCGCTACCTGATTGTGACCCTGGGGGCAGCTATATGAGGGAGGATCACATGGGAGGAGACAACTACCGAGGAGATGTCATTACTTCATTGGATGAAACACAGCATGCCCCCCTTTCCCATGAGCAAGACCCTCTGACACTGAAGACCTTAATAGCCCATGGTCAGTTATTGGTTCCCCCTTGTAGAAGAAGTCAAGAAACCTTTTCTCCACACTACTCTGGTCATGCCCCCACCTTTCACCCAAACACCCACAACTCACACAGAACACCTTTTGTTTCTAATGTCCCTTCATGTGAAATCTCAGAGAAAAACTGTGTAAGAGTTAAAATTCCAATGACATCCATGGACTCTTTCTACCATAACCACCCAGATACTGAGACGAGGAGGAGGATGAGGGAGTTTGTGCAAAGTGAGACTAGCTCGGAGTACAACATACAGGCTGGTTGTTTTTCCAAGTCTTCAGTGCACAGGACATTTAAAGATGGCATCTGCGCTATTGGATCGAGCAGTGCAGGAGAAGACGTTGAACCCCATGCTGAAGCTCACGAACGGTACACAGGCAGGTGTGCTGGAATGGAGAAGTCCACAAGGACAGGAGGAGAAATGCCGCATGCGAGCAAAAAGAACCGTGGAGACGCTGGAAGCCATGTAGGAGCTCCTAGATGTTCGGTCGCTTGAAGAAACAGCATTCTCCAGTCCAGGCCGAAAAGGAAGCTTGGCGTGTGACTGAGGAGCCACGCAGGATGCTGGAAGAATGTCTGCACATTCTAAGCTGGAAAGTGGGTTAAGGAACCACACCGCAGAGGTGCAAGCAGTGTCAGAGATGCTGGAATAAACCAGTGAGTCTTCCCAAAGCAGCTGGGGAGCCCAGGGCGTTCCGACAAGCGTGCTGACGAATGTTTGAATGGTTTAAAATTGACAATGCAGAAAATACCCAAAGAATGTTCAAATGCAGTCAAGGCAAAGTAAAAATGTAACACCCAATGAGAAGGATGCTTGAATGCAGACAAGGCAAAGTATGAATTCAACACCCAATAAGAAGAATGTTTGAATGCAGACAAGGCAAAGTTCAAAGGGAAACCCCAATGAAGTACAGATACATGAGATGCCAGTGTGGGGGAGGAGTTTGAGCAAATGTTACCATAGACATACATACCAAGCACCTCACGGTATATGCTATTTTGGTATAGCCAACAAACTGTGAAATAAGTCCTGGCAGGCAAGTACACCAGGCAAGCTGAAATTGTATAAAGATTCCTGGCAGTGGAGTATA